>NC_067231.1:4856853-5196853 GCF_019924925.1 Ctenopharyngodon idella
CGCTGATAACACACTGGAAGGTCTCCCTCCTCTTTAGCCCGGAGGACACAGCGTCCGTGATTTTGAACAAGAATGTCAAATTTGGACTCGTCTGACCATAGAACACTTTTCCACTTTGAAACAGTTCATTTTAAATGAGCCTTGGCCCACAGGACACGACGGCACTTCTGGACCATGTTCACATATGGCTTCCTTTTTGCATGATAGAGCTTTAGTTGGCATCTGCAGATGGCACGGCGGATTGTGTTTACCGACAGTGGTTTCTGGAAGTATTCCTGGGCCCATTTAGTAATGTCATTGACACAATCATGCCGATGAGTGATGCAGTGTCGTCTGAGGGCCCGAAGACCACGGGCATCCAATAAAGGTTTGGCCTTGCCCCTTACGCACAGAGATTTTTCCAGTTTCTCTGAATCTTTTGATGATGTTATGCACTGTAGATGATGAGATTTGCAAAGCCTTTGCAATTTGACGTAGAGGAACATTGTTTTTAAAGTATTCCACAATCTTTTTACGCACTCTTTCACAGCTCTGCCCATCTTTACTTCTGAGAGACTCTGCCTCTCTAAGACATCCCTTTTATAACTAATCATGTTACAGACCTGATATCAATTAACTTAATTAGTTGCTAGATGTTCTCTCGGCTGAATCTTTTCAAAATGTCTTGCTTTTTCAGCCATTTGCTGCCCCCGTGCCAACTTTTTTGAGACCTGTTCGTTATGTTATATTATGAATATTCATATTCGCTATGTTCTATTGTGAATAAAATATTGTCTCATGTAATTTGAAAGTGTTTTAGTTTTCATTTTATTCAAATTTAAAAAACATCCCAACATTTCTGGAATTCAGGTTATATTGTTGCTGAGGAATGGTCACTGTTAAAGGCTAAAAATGAAGGACAATAAATTTTATCTTCTGCAAAAAGCTTTTGCATATGCATGTAGACAAACAGTAAATGCCACAAAGGTGGTATACCAGATGAAGGAGACAAAGGTTTTTCCAGGCACTTGACTCAAATATTTGATGTCTTTTACATTACTTTCTTGACTATTTGAAGATTTTTTCATGACTCAAATTCAAAAGACAGGTTTGTCACCATATTTTGAGAATCGCCCATGAAAGCAGTACTTGTATGCGAAAGACAGCTCCACACTGACAATGTAACAGTCATTGTGGGACAAACAAAGAGCTCAGTCCTTTAAGGTCAAGGACGCCCTATATCTGCACCACCAATCACCAAACAGAACTGCAAAAATAATGACTGGTTTCCTAAATATTTATCCCGTCTGCCATTGGTCGGCAAGTCAGTCAGTCTCGCACCAAAATGATGCCATTGATTGAGTCAATGATCAAATCTAAAGCAACTTTACAGGAACTGAGAATCTGACACCTCACTATTAATAAGTGTGCAACCATCATTTATTATGAGCACTCATGGTTATGTTGGTTGTACAGCTCTTGTCCTGACATGTCTAATCCACATCTTCCGGCTTAGTTCATGCATTTATTTGAGAACAAAAAGGAAGTAAAGCAATGGCAAAGTACAGACCGCAAAAAATGTGTTTTCAGAGCTTTGAAGCTTTCACAGTGTTCTGCACGGGGAAGATAATACTCTGTTTGGAAAATAGTTTGTGGTTTGGTTCAAACCGTCTTTATCAGATTTAAGACAATCAAAGAGAAATGCTTTTGTATTCCTCTTTGACCAACTGTGAGTCTTAAAGAAAAATTCAAAAATTATGCGTGCCGTGTATATATATTGCGTATATATATTGGTTTAACAGCTGAGGCTCTAGCTTTTTCCCAGTGGCTCCCAACTCTGGGTGTGTGCTATACATGTGTTTAACATATCAGATATGGACAATAGGGGCCTGTTATGTGATACAGGTTGTGAGAACTGTGTGAGGAAATCACATCACACTGTTTCAGCCCACTTTCTGTACATTTACGACCCCCTCTCTGTGATCAATGCTGTTTGGGTCTTTGGTTTGAGAAGGATGGAAGTGTAGGCACCGTGAAGGACATGATCTCAAGCAAAATTTGATATAATATAATGATGAAATCTGCTAAAGCCTCAAAGACCAAGAGATGACCATGACACCATGAAATATATTTACGAATCTTTTGTTTGGAATCAGTGGTTCGGAGCGTGTATCAAACTGCCAAAGTCATGTGATTTCAGTAACAAGGCTTCGTTACGTGAAGTGTTTAGAAATTTCAATGGTTCACCACTGGGGGGGCGTGACTTTGGCAGTTTGATACACGCTCTGAACCACTGATTCGAAACAAAAGATTTGTAAAGCTTCGAAGCTTCAATAAGCAGTGTTTTGAAATCTCCCATCACTAGATATTATTGAATAATGTTGTTATTTTGTTTTTTTGGCACACAAAAAGTATTCTCGTCGCTTCATAACATTAAGGTTGAACCAATGTAGTCACATGAACTGTTTTAAATATGTCTTTAGTAGCTTTCTGGGCATTTAAAGTGTTAATTATCTTGCTGTCAATAGAGGCCTCACTGAGCCATTGGATTTTATCAAAAATATCTTAATTTGTGTTCCGAAGATGAGTGAAGGTCTTACAGGTGTGGAACGACATGAGGGTGAGTAATTAATCACAGAATTTTTATTTTTGGGTGAACTAACCCTTTAATATGAAGAGGGACTGAAGTTTTTAATAAATTCATAATGAATTATATTCATTATCATTTCATATAGAATGAATGAGTGCGTGGTTTAAGTCATCCTATTTATTTTAGTTATGTACAAAAGATTTCAAATTAGTTATCATTGCTTACATTATTTAATATAATGAAATATATTATTTCATTTGATAAGTTCATTTGATGGGCAATGTTTTACAGACTAGGGCATAGTAATATAAAACCTGAACTAGGTCATCGTGTTGTGCACGCTCTGTTGTTTATGATAACAAAGGCAACTGAGATTTTGTCTGACCTTCATTTAAAAAAAAAAAAAAAAACTGACGAAGTGCAAAACTTAGGTGTTGGTTTCTTTGCAAAGAACACTTTCTTGAAGCAGAGACTCCAGTTACTTCTACACAGATTGTTTGAGCTGATATCTTGTCTTTTAATTTGATTTCACATTTTTGTTAAATGTACACTGTAAAAAACAAAAAACAAATCCGTAAATAAATGGAAATGATACTAGTAATTGTCTGTCAGGATATTATCCTTTAAGTTTACAGATATTTCCTTTAACCTTAAAACACTACTCAATGAGTAATTCATAATACAGGTAAAACACTTGTAAAAAAAAAAAAAAAAAAAAATCAATACGGAAACTTCCTTCATATTAACACAATAGCACCAGTGCATTATTTATCATTTGCGCATGGGAAAGCTGCTGTAAATCTCAACTCATATTTTTACTGGTTTGTTTTAAGTAGGAAATGTCATGGGTGGGAGTTTAAAGAAAGTTCAACATCCATGGAACATAAAAGCAGATATTTGGCCTTGTTTTGAAGTGACTATTCCATATTCATTTCTGTAATGCTTGAGGTAAAGTTTTTAGCAAAAGTAGATTGAAGGTCTGAGAAATCCTGAGGATTCTGAAGTGCGTTTAACAAAGAAAGACCGAAAGAGTTGAGTGTTTGAGCAGGTCTTTGTTCTCTTTGAGAACTCCTGAAAAAGAAACCTGCATGTTTCACACTCAATTGAATCTCTCTTTCAGATCATTACATGCCCATTCATTAGCACAGCAGAATACAGGCCAAAGCCTGGCACAACCGCAAACACAACAGGGCAGTCTGGGAGGCCAGACGTTACTTACACTCTGCAAATAACACATTTCATTATCTTTACAGGAAACAGACACTTCTTTAGATTGTATTACTTCCTCATCTGCAGCCAATTGTGCTTTTTGTGTGTCTGTTTTTAAGACGGACTGTGATATAGATTGACTAAAATTGCTGCACAACATTGTGAAATAACAACAACAACAACAATTATTATTATTATTATTATTATTATCACTATTATGTAAACATTAAAATTAAACATAATAAAATATTTATTTTGATTTTTGTATTGCTTTTTAGAAACTAAATGTCCATCTCAATGCTTAAAATCATTCTCATTTCAACAATTTTTAAGGCATTTATTTATTTATTTTAATTTTATTTATTTTATTTTTCATTATTCTTTATTTCCTTCATGTTTTAAACCTAAACCTCAAAATTAATTTTTTTCATAATTTTCTAACTGCCTTCATATATCAAAACAGATATCTCACATTTTTCATATCTATTATTTTTTATACACTCTTAAAAATAAAGGTTCATTATTGGAATTAATGGATCCTTTAATGTCCATGAAATCTTTCTTGTACAAAAAGGTTCTAAAATAGTTCTTTAGATCATTAAAATGTTCTTCACACTAAAGCCCCGTTTTTGTTTTAAAATGGCATTTTAAAATGAAAACGATCCTCGTCTACAACTTGCGTTTCCACAGCAGTCTACATTACACGACCAAAAACGCATGTCACATGACCGTTCACGCACACTGGGCATGTGCGTACAAGTGTAAACAGTTGCCTCTTGCGCATGTAGGTAGCTACAGTATTAAAAAAATTACAGAGTTTAACTGCACAATGGCTGCTAAAAATGACAACAAAGCCAGCAAAGATTGTAGTTCAGACTCCATGTTATTGTTTACACGGTCGTCAAGGACACGCAGAGCAAACGCGGGCAGCCACATTATCACTTTCAAAAGTCTCAGTTTTGGTCCGGTTACACTGAAATGCAACCCCAGCGTTTTCAAACTAAAATGGGCTCTGCTGAGTTTTCGAAAGTCTCCATTTTTGAGGGTCAAAAACGCCGGAGTAGTGTAAACAACAGGCGACTCCGTAGCAAAAGTTATGCATTTTAAAGCGAAAACGCACTAGTGTAAATGGGGCCTAAGACAAACATGGTTCTTTAAAGATATGTTCAACTGAAAGGTTCTTTGGGGAACCAAAAATGGTCCTTCTATTGCATGACTGTAAAAACCCGCTTTTGGGACCTCTATTTTTAAGTGTAGACTTGCTATTGGTTCACGCACACTGGTTTTGTTAATTGGTTTATAAAATGTTTGAACACTGAGATCTTCAATATACAGTTGCTGTACAAAATGCCACCATGGTAGCTGCTGAAGGCTTGAGAGGTGCTAAAGAATGAGAAGAGATTGAATGCATTGACAGAGTTCATTAAGTAAAGAGGGACCCCCTTCTTTCCTTTGTGGCTCTCCCACCACAGCTGTTCTGTCCAACAGTTCAGAATAAGTCAGTCCTGCGAAATGAACACATTCCTGTGAAGCACGCTCCCGTTACCCAGAGGAACCAGCTGCTTCTGTGCCATCTATTCCTACAGATTCTAGTTGGAAAACCAGAGAATGGAACAGACGTACACATTGAGAAAACGCTGCTCTACAAGAGCTTCAGAGAAAACACAGCCGATCCTATTCCCGCTGAAGAGAAGCAATGTGATATTTTTTTCTAGTAAATAGACTCTAAGATTAGTTGCATATCAAATATCTTTAAATAAAATTGTGAAGGCAAGTGGAATGAGTGAGCATTTTGCCTGTGACGTTATTAAAGCCAGCTCTTTTCCAAAAGAAAAATCTCATAATATCTCTTCAACACCTCATTTGTTTTCTTAAAGCAATGGGGAGCAAATGAAGAGATTTTTCTTCTTCTTTAAAGTGCTCTTGTAATCTCACGTGTGTCTCTTCTAAAGGTCTGAACAATGTCCTAAACACTCAAAGTCATTAAAATCTGTTTATGATCTTAAAAAAAAATGGAACATACTCCGCAGAATGTATTTTTGCAGAAGAACATGTAGCAGTATATTTGTGTGGACTTGAGTTGCACCTGCTGTGAACTGGGATCCCTTTGGAGGAGAGGATGTAAGACTAAAGGTCAGAGGTCAGCTGTACTTGTGAAGGGAGTAAAGATGAAGGCACGAGATGCGGAAACATCATGAGAAATCATTAGATCACTCTTAACAGGTGGTTAGTGGTTAATTCATTTATGTGCATGTGGGTAAGAAAACCAAAGAGTTTTTGATAGCAAGTCAGTTTTTACTGCATCACGCAAAAGTTTCATTCACCACATCCAGCCACAGCTGGCAGTCATTTGCTAACTGACTCCTTCGACAGCTGTGGTCCTCTGGGAGTGTATTACTGGGGGCTTTTCCTTTCTTTTCCTTTAACACCCTATGCACTGAGCTCATAACCCCAAAATGGCCTCCCACATCAAGCATTACAACACCCTCTGAAGACTCAAACTACCTAATAGTATGAATGAAACAAAAAAATGACTTCAGATTTGGAAGCATAGCTGAGACATATAAATATATATTAGGGGTGTAATGGTACATGTATTCATCACAAAATGTCACAGTACGGATGTCACGGTTCGTTGCATACAGTTAGACAATGAATACAATCATTCACAGGCGATCCACACTCTGAACCAGAAGGGGGCACACGTGGTAATGCAACGCTGTTTGCTAACTGCCACAACAGGAAAAAGCGCAGAAGAAGAGCAGACAATCTTTGCATAGATATAATTACATGTAATCTCTCAACAAGTGTTTCAAACGCGGAACGACATCAGCTTAAGAATAATATCTCGCGTAGCATTACATTCACCTCAGGCAAGTCATTCAGTGTCCACAGCATGTTAGTTCACTAGAGAAATTAACTCTAGAGAGGAGCATATCACTGAATATATGCACTATATTAGCTTACATATTCATTATATTTACATTACCTGTTAGTAATATCTTAATTATTTAATATATGTTTAAATAAATTTGTCATGAAAACAAGTTATGACAGTAACTGTGTAAATGATTGTATTTCAAAAATGAATTGGAGTAGAAAAACAGTTTAATAATTAGATTTAGAAGTTAATGCAAAACCTGCCTTATGTGCCATTTAGATGTTTTTTTTTTTCTTTGAGTGTTGATTATTATATCTAAAAAATAATGTAAATAGCAACTGAATTTAATAGTTTGGGCTCTGTTTTTAATTGTAACCTTAAATATTATTGTAATTGCAAGAAAGGGCTCCCTGTATATAGTTTACAGAATTAGCTGAGATATGTTTTTTTATTATTATAATTGAATTTATTTAAAGAGAGAGAGATACAATTTGTTCAATAAACCACTGTTTAATAAAAAAAGAAGAAAAAAAGAAGCAATTTTATGTTTAGTTTTCTCCCCCCTGCTGTACCGAACCCGTAACGTGACTTCAATACCGAGGTATTTCCCAATTGGGAATATATGTATTTCCCAATTCCCAATTTTCTTATTTGGGAATTTACAGATGTTTCTCCTCATTAGTGTGCTTCTCAAAGACTATGTTATTCCATAATAATATTATATTATTTGATTTCTATTAAACATTAAAAATTAAACAAAAATTAAACATTCAATAATTTTCATTGTTGTTTTTATAATTTGGTTAATTTAGTTAAAAAAGTTTAATGGTAAACTATTACTTCACATATTTCATTTCACATTTTTCTTCACCATAATTGATGCTAACTGAAAGGCCTTATGAGTGCGCTCTTGAAAACATGCAGAGCTCCTGCTGTTTGGTCTGTGCTTGAAAGCATGTAGACAACCTTGAACTTCATTATCTCTGAGTGCTCTCTGATGTTTTTTTTCAAAGAAATTGAGTTGGTTTTGCAACGCACAAAAGGAGAAAGAAAAGAATCACAAGTGGGAGGGCTGTTGTTGCCCGCCTCTCCAACCTTAATTAAATTCCTCTTCCTCTCCTCTCATCCTACCTTCATTAGTTAGTGTGTGAAGAATGAACATGTGCACTTGTTCACCCACATTTTTGATGCATATTTCAAAACGAAATGTTGAAAAGGCCACACATACGTACATTAATACACATATGCATATAAATGAAGACAAATACATAAAACATTTACATTAGAGTTAACTAATACTTAGTCATAGTGATCTAATCTATTTCATGCAGTACTTTGGAGAAAGTTTTATGTTTCTAAAACTCTGTCAGACACTGCATATTTCCCTACTATATAGTGGTTGAAAAACAGTAGGTGACAACAGAAGTTTTTTCCGAATTCACAGTACTCATAAAAGAGTAGGCAAACAGTATATGATTATCTACTACTTCTGACGAGATTCTGAAGTGTGAATAGGATGGACACTTTACTATCCCATGAGGCCAAGGTAGAGGGTTTATGAATGGCAGTGAAGCAACACAACTGACGCTGGTAGGTCACATGATAATGACAACATGGCTAAAGTACGACTGGATTACATTCATAGTACACACATTCAAGGGCTGCTTCCGAAAACTTAAAAGTGCTGCCTTTGGAGGATGCATTCCAAGGCAACAAGGCACGTCTGAATCCAATGGTAGCTAAACTTGTGGTCTCCTGAGACACCTTCATCTGATGGATTTCTGAAGGCAGCATAGATAGCTGCCTTTGATATGCCACACTTCTGTGCTTTTCATTCTTTGACAGTTGAGCTAAAAAAATAAAGATGGCGTCTGGAAGTTGCGGTTGGTGGTTTTTAACGTTTTCCACTTCTGATGTCATTTCTAACGAGAAATTACTATTATATTAATTAAATATTTGCATAGTTGTCATCAAAGCTCGCTCTATTTTGCTGTAGATTATTAACCGCTGCCTCAGAAGTCTGTTAGAAATTGTGAGGTAGCTTTGTGCGCAAACGCTGCCTGCAAAGTTATTAAATAGAAAGGCATCGAGGCAACTAGTCATCTGCCTAAGTATTTCGGATGCAGCCATAATATATAGAATGTACTTTTTAGCACTCGCAAAGTACTTATTAAAAGTAAGTAGCTACCTATTCTTCAAGAGAGTATGCAATTTTGTCTGTAACAATGTTTTTATCTGAACATCACCGCTTACTTCATCAACAATTTAACACCCATTACCTGCCAAAGGCAGAGTGTTAAGCCGCAGCTGTGCACATTTTCCGGTGGATTTGGGAGCGCTTAATGGAAATTACGCACTTTGAGGAAAGACGGAACCATTTGTAATCGTCACAACAAAAGACTGAGCTCAACTTGGCTGACCAGTGGAACTGTACACTCATCCTGTAATTGCAGGCTTCCCCGAAAGACTTCAATGCTTTGGCCAGGCCACAAATGAGAGGGTTAAATACTTCGAACATCAAACAAAGAAGGTCTACAAGAGCTTCCATCAAGAATTTCAAAAGAGTCTGTGTCATTTTGAACTCATGATATATCAGTGAAATGCCCAGCGCTGATTTCCTGAGAAAGGGAAAGTGCATCACAATGCATCTTTAATCGTCTGCCAGTCTCATTCCAGGCGTGTATGTCAGATAACAGTCTTTCCACTGACCAGCCAGAATGAACCAATGTTAAGAGGGGAAATCACATGTATAGTGGAACAAATAAGAAAAGAAAAAATGTTTGTATAATATAATAAATGTGCTCATAATAATACAAAATAAAATAACATTACTTTGCAGAAAGGTTTTGATTTAAAATGCAAACATGCACACATAATTGCTAAGCAAAATTCATTATTTATTATTATTAAGGTAATGGTTATTAACCATTATTTGTTAAAGGATAATTTATAGTTCCTGCATTAAAATTTAGGCTTACAGTAACATGGAAAAAAGGTGCAGGTGAGATTACAGATAAAACCTGTGTTACTGGCGCCACCTGCTGATTATACAAGAGTATTGGATGCTGGAGAAATGGGCAGGATTTCAGATAAGTAAATGGTATGTGTATTTGGCGTGCTGTCCGAGGAGAGGGCTCCGAGCTCTGTATTTGACCCAAACCCAGAGTACTCCCCCTGTATTCTGGTTAGGAAGATAACCAGGCGAGTGTGAGGAGACGGGGTGGTGAAGGGATGCTGAAAAACTGTCTGCATAGCCACAGACCAATCAGAGTGCCTATGATTATTTAATCCACCATCCAAAGCTCCTACAATGGGAACGGAGCGTCGGAACAGGACCTTGGAGCAGAGGAAGAAAGTCGACTGGTCCGATGAGGCCCGTTTTCTTTTACATCACGTAGACGGCCGTGTACGTGTGCTTTGTTTACCTGGAGAAGTGATGGCACCAGGATGCACTGTGGGACGACGACAAGCTGGTGGTACGGTGTACATTTTAGGACATCCTCAGACCTCAGTCATACAACGAAAAGGTGTCATGTCTCAGACTAAAGGGATTCAGTCACTGGACAAAACGGCATCGCGCCTCAGACTGAAAGGCTTCAGGTCTCAGGAAAAATGACGTCAGGTGTCAGGTCTTGTACAATTAGGCATCTGACAAAACAGCCTCAGAATAAAAGGCATCAGACGAAATGGACTCGGACAAAACGGCCTCAGACAAAAAGGCATCAGACATAAAAGCATCAGACGAAATGGACGTAAAGGACTAGTCCAGTTTCAAATAAAAATTTCCTGATAATTTACTCACCCCCATGTCATCCAAGATGCCATGTCCTTCTTTCCTCGGTCGAAAAGAAATTAAGGTTTCTGATGAAAACATTCCAGGATTATTCTCCTTATAGTGGACTTCAGTTGGCCCCAAATGGTTGAAGGTCAAAATTAAAGTTTCAGTGCAGCTTCAAAGGGCTTTAAATGATACCAGACGAGGAATAAGGGTCTTATCTAGCGAAACAATCTGTCATTTTCTAAAAAATAAAAAAATTATATACATTTTACCATAGACACTCGTCTTGAACTAGCTCTCTTCTTCTTCTTCTCTATTAGAATTCCAGCAGTGTAGACGCTGCTAAGTGTATTACTGCCCTCCACAGGTCAAAGTTTGAACTAATTGTATATATACTATATACTTGCACTAGCATATTGCTATGGCATATTGTATATGACAATTTAGTTCAAACTTTGACCTGTGGAGGGCAGTAATACACTTAGCAGCGTCTACACTGCTGGAATTCTAATAGGAATTCAATTTCTTTGAAGCTGCACTGAAACTGTAATTTTGACCTTCAACTGTTTGGTGCCAATTGAAGTCCACTATAGACCTTATGTAGCCCCGCCCCTTTTCAGCGCTGCGTTCTTTGTCTTTTGACTTCCGGCTTGTATTTCCACAGCGATCTTATGTATTTATGAAAGAATTACTCATTTTAAAATCTTCCCGGTCTACTGACATTTGTTAAGACATCTGCTTTAAACATAACAATGCTCATGATAACTTTCATTAACTCTACAACAGGTAAATCCACTTCACCAGCTAATTATTCTTCAACAGCGATGCCATAGAAATATACAGGGCTACCGCAAAAACGGAAGTTCAAAGACAATATTCTAAAGATGGCGGCACGCTTGTTTCTCTGGTAAATAAGGTCTATAAGGAGAATAATCCTGGAATGTTTTCATCAAAAACCTTAATTTCTTTTCGACTGAAGAAAGAAGGACATGGACATCTTGGATGACATGGGGGTGAGTAAATTATCAGGAAATTTTTATTTTAAAGTGGAAGCGAATTGCCCTACTTCAATGTGACGTCACATGCACACAGTTTTCTAACTGTTAAATGTTACACTAAGTTGTATAAAACATATCGAATTATTTTGTAAATTTGTATTATTCACTAGCTTTATTTGTATGTATAAAAATTTAGCTAAATAACACATTGCAACTAACTTGCATTGCAAACTATCGTGAACACTAATGAAAATTAACCATGGTTTTATTATATTAAAAGTGTGGTAACTGATTTTTTTGTCAGATTGATACTATTTGTATAACAATAGTTTTACTACAAATACCATAAACTATAGTGTAGCAAAACCATGGTTAATTTGTGGTTACCATGGTTAACTACAATGACCATGTTTTTTGTTTTATTTGTAGTAAAACCATGGTTAATTTTCATAAGGGAAGTAAAAAATCTTTTGAGCTATTAGACATTGTTGTAACCACAGCTGCTTTGTGTACAGAGGTTACCAAAGAAACGGCTTTATTTCTGCTGTTCCAGCGCCACCTACTGTCAGAGAGTCGATTACATTTTAATTCAGATAATTGCTGTTTTTCTGCAGACCAATGTGAAAATCGCCATGTTCTTTTCTGTATAGAACCTAACCAGTGTAATATTTAATTAAAGCTGTAAGAATAAAATATCATGTAGCCTATAGCTTACCTTCACCCCCCATATATATATATATATATATATATATATATTGCATAACAATAATATAAAGAACATTGCTAAGGGATTACATAAATAGCCTACATGAATATCATCAATAGATAGATTCTACATAATTAACATGCAATCACACAGAATAAAAAAAACAAACAAACTGATGCCTTTTGGTCTGTTGCCTTTTATTCTGAGGTAGTTTCGTCTGATGCCTAATTGTACAAGACCTGACACCTGACGTCATTTTTCCAGAGACCTGAAGCCTTTCAGTCTGAGGCGCGATGCCAGTTTGTCCAATGACTGAAGCCTTTTAGTCTGAGGCATGACGCCTTTTCGTTGTATGACTGAGGTTTGAGGATGTCCTAAAATGTACACCGTATGGTGGAGGGAGTGTGATGGTCTGGCCAATGTTCTGCTGGGAATCCGGCCATTCATGTGGACGTAAATTTGACACGTTCCACCTACCTAAACATTGTTGCAGACCAGGTACCTCCAAGTGGCCTCTTTCAGCAAGATAATGCACCCTGCCACACTGCACACATTGTTCAGGAATGATTTGAGGAACATGATGAAGAATTCAAGGTGTTGCCCTGACCTCCAAATTCCCCAGATCTCAATCCAGTTGAGCATCTGTGGGATGTGCTGAACCAGCAAGTTCGATCTACAGCGGCTCCACCTCACATCCTACAGGACTTGAATGATCTGCTGCTAAAGTCTTGGTGCCAGGACACCTTCAGACTGTGCATTTTGATTTTAAAATCAAAACTCTCCTGCAATATACAGGCCTATAATGGAAACTCTCCTCTGCTTAAGCAGTAATGTAGTTCTTCTAAATATTTTTTTTGCACTACAACCACAAGGAGGCAGTATCAGACCAAAAACAACCTCAGCGCTCAGCACATGCCTGAACAGCAACTGCACAACTACTACAAAACAATATTAATGTCACAATATGCATCAGTTAAATGTAGCTTTTAGTATTAAATGAGAATGTATACATATTAATTTAAAATAAACATTTTTTTTTTTTTACTATTTTGAACTATTATGCAGAGACGATTTGCCTTAAATAGGCCTGACTAAATGTGTTTGGTTTTTTATTTTTAAATAAATGTATTATTATTTTAAAATTTGATTTTAATGCCTATTAAAACCAATGAATACCAGACACTGACACTGCACAAAAAGTCCCAGATCTCAAGAACGGTTTGCATGTCTTTCAAAAGACTTCTTGGAATTTGACTACATGCCACGACGGTGCACATCAGGTATGTGACAAACCGATGTCTTGCGGCTTAAGTTCACACATGGAGGAGCACGTTTACCGTAAGACAGCGCGTTCATGTGCACATCATTTGCATACTGACAAATAAATAACGCGCAGCAGTAAATAGTTCGTCCTCTATTCCACGTTTGCATTCACAGGTCAGCGGCTGATAAAGGTTATTTGGGTGCAAGAGGGTAAGACGTACTTCTGGTACCACGCCTTGCCATAATAAAGAGGGTACACAAGTGAGAGCCGCAGGGGTGATCAGTGGGGCAGATAAACTCCTCCAACTTCTTTCACCGCCACTCTGAATCAGAAAAGAAGTGAACTGATGACATCAAAATGTCTCCAACAGTATAGTGACTGACAGCCCTACATTTAAGCGAAAATAAAAATGATTTATGCATTTACGTTGCACGTCTGGCCTTCCACACAGACACTATTATAAACAAAAAATCCTGAATGATTCTTTGCAGCACCTTTGGTTCAGGAAAGATCCATTTTTTTCTGTTTTAGGTTCTCAAGTTAGCCAAATGCTTCAAAAAGGTCTTGATGTTACGTTGCAGTTTCTTTAGAGAAGTCTTTGTTCATTAAACACCAGTACATTTTTAATACAACTAGTACTTTTTGAGGAACTGTTTTCCCCCTCATTCTAATCTGGTTCTAATTTGAACATTTATTTTTAAGAGTTTAGATATCTGTGTAATTTTCCTACCGGACTCTTAAAAAACTTATACCATACTCTTAAAAAAACTTTTTTGATGTAATCTAATATTGATTCAGTCACATTAAATAATATAATGTACTTTTTATCAGAATTAAAACGATAAAGGCTATTTATATTTATAGGTGTTTACGCTATTTAGATATTTTAATGCAGTGAAGCATGGATTTTTTTAATGCAACAAGAAAACATGCATATCCTACTTTTGTTGTACTAACAACTCTACAGCTCTACTATACTTCATTATCACTATAACATCTAAAATCCCCAAATGCTGAAGTTTGGAGACATTAAGGCGCGAGGCGGAGAAGAGTCTTTGCTTCGCCCTCAGGGCTGGATAGAGAAAAAAACAGAAGCGAGGAGCCAATGGGAGTCAAGCGTCCACCCATATGCCCTATAATTCAGAGTTTCTCATGCTAGATCTCTACCATTACCTTCAGTGCTTCAACCGAGGGAGTTAGAGAAAGCAGCTCATCGAGGATTTTGTGTTACAGGCATCGTCCTGAACTTAAACGTCTGCATGATTCGCTCAAGTCTGCCCTGGAAATAAAGTGGACGATCGTTGTTTTATTTCCCCTAAAGGATGAGTGGACCGACATATGACAGGAAGATACCCGGTATTTCAACCGATCTTTCGGGCTCTATGAGTTGCCATCCGACTTCTAAGGACTCTCCGACTCTTCCAGAGTCATCGGCTACAGATATGGGTTATTACAGCAGCCATCACGAATACTACCAGAGTCCTCCATACCCTCAACAGATGAATTCATATCACCAGTTTAATCTGTCTGGGATGGGGGCATCAGCCGGACCTTACCCCACCAAGACAGAATACCCTTACAGCAATACTTACAGACAATACGGACATTACAACAGAGACCTGCAGACGCCACCGCAAAGCGCAGGTGAGATATTTAATCGAGAAAATATGCCAGAGGTAGGCTATAGGCCCATGCGTTTATAATTTGGCTGGATTTGTCTTCTTAATATCGGTATAAAATAAGCATTTTCTAAAGATTATAAAATTGTGTTTGTGAGCGGCTCGAGAAACGCAAGTTCGCGATTCTCTTGAGAAAAATAAATATAGGCTAAATAGTTGTTTGGTTGTTTTTACTCTGTATTATTATCCCATTTAGGTCATAATTTAAAGGATTGACATATAGTTCAAATAAAATATATTTTCAGAAGGGTAGAAAGTTGCCTCTACTTTATCACAACAGACTTGCGGTCGCTGTAAAACAATTAGGCTATGACATTTTTATTGCGACTGTAACACGATTAATCATTATTACTCGCTGCTCAGGCTAGATGTCACGATATTTTATTGTTGGGGTAGGCCTGAAAAATTAGGCTACATGACACAGCCATTCCTTGAAGATTTTTCTTGAAGTTTTAACTAGGCTATAGCCTGTTTATGCTCAAATTTTGCGTTTGAGCTGACATACGTTTATCGTTTTACTCATGTCGCTTTTTTAATTTTAAAGAAGCATACTTGTTCAACCATTTAACGAGAATGTTTTGGGTTTAGTCCCAAAAATGAAACGGTTTTCTTTTAGGTCCTGAAATAATCCTATACTTTGAGGTAACGCGGTCTATCATTTTCTTCTTTCCAGTCAAAGAGGAACCAGAGACTGAAGTTCGGATGGTAAACGGAAAACCCAAGAAAATCCGCAAGCCGCGCACCATTTACTCGAGTTACCAGCTCGCCGCACTGCAGCGCCGCTTCCAGAAGGCGCAGTATCTAGCGCTGCCGGAGCGAGCTGAACTCGCCGCACAGCTGGGGCTCACACAGACACAGGTAATACTGAAGCTCAAATTCATTTATAATACTGTTAACATAATTAACCTACTTGTCTGCCACTTGACATTGTGTTAACAGCTTAAAGCGATTTCTTGCACTTCTATTGCTGACACTGAGCACACTGAGATAAGGATAAGCAAGCAGCAATCTTATCAGGTCATAAAAGATGGCTCATGTGTTGAAATGTTATTGCTCGTTTCGTTTTTTAACCATCACAATTAATAAATTATTAATTATTTATTTGCAATGTTCTGTAACAAAAAAAGAAATAATTTTATTTCGTGAATTTTCCCAAAACGATATGGAAAGTTTTATAGGCTATTAAATTAACGGGTTATCTATATAAGCTAATCATATGGCCAATATTTACACTGTAAAAAATAATTTTATCTTTATATTAACAACATCTTTGTTTCTATCCGTTTAAGATATTTTTAATCGATTTTCTTCGTTGGTAATCTAACTCAAAGTCAGTGTGCAAATTATACATGACTATTTTAAATAATTTCAGCTTTATAAAGGATTTGCTAAAGTCTGCTAAATTATATAAATGTAAGATCCGCCTCGCAGTCTGTCGAGGTAAACGTCAAAGACTTTTAAACCTTTTTTCGTCAAAGACTTTTAAACGTCAAAGACTTTTGAAGTGTTTGTCATATATTATTGATTTGTAAATCTGTGGTTAACTTATACATAAAAATAGTCAAAAATAATATCAAAAGCACATGAGCAACTCTTTTTATGGTTCCTTTGACTTCCGTTCGGGCTTATAACATAAATGCCGAAAGTACTTGCTTTGACTTGTAACTCTATTTTATTACACTGAAATGAAGGCCAAAAATAGCATGGTCTTCATTTACCAATATCCCTTTGTTCCTTTGTTGGGGTTTCAACTTCAAACCTTTATTAAGGGTATCTGAACACACCTGCCCAAACCCCCACACACCATAACTATAAACTTTATCGCTTTTCTCTTGAAAAATGTAAGCAATTAAATTTAAATGATTCGTTTTAATGCGTTAATATTGTTTACAATGTCCGAAATAATCTGACGTGAACATTGTTTTCTCTTTTTGAACAGGTCAAAATCTGGTTCCAGAACCGGAGATCCAAGTTCAAGAAACTTTACAAGAACGGCGAGGTTCCGCTGGAGCACAGCCCGAACGCCAGCGACTCCATGGCCTGCAACTCCCCTCCATCGCCGGCTGTTTGGGACAATAGCGCGCACTCTAGCCAGGTCAGCCGGGGGCAGATCCCCCAGCCACCCCTCAGTTCCACACCCCCCTACATGGAAGATTACAGCAATCACTGGTACCAGCAGGGATCACATTTACAGCATCCAGTGCACCACCCAGGACCACCACAGAGCGTGGGGGCCGTGTATTAACAGACACTGATGGAAGAGTTTAATATAAGAGGGAAAAAGACTTTTGAAAGACTCCACAGAAATAAGCTGAGAGATGCTCCGCGAGTATCTGGGGTCGAACGGCACACTTGTGGTGGCATTTTGTGGACTGTTTAAACGCATATCTGTTGATATGAATGCTTTGTGTTGAAATAACAGTAGTGTAATAACGATGTTTCAATGTGTCCCGGCTACTCAGACCTATTTCATATGCACATAGGTGTAGGTTAAACGATGTAAAGGAAGTTTAGAGTGGTTTTAAATTATTATGTTTTATGACTTCCTTTGTTTTCATGTTTTGTTCATTGATAGATGAATATTAAAATACGTTTTAAAGAATGATTAAACCCCAATTGTGTAGTTATCAGCCACACCACCCACAATGTGGGCTGGTGTCGCGTGCGTCAGAGACTCAGGACATAAGTTATATAGACTTGTACAAAATGTTGAAAGCTGTACATATGTGTTTAAATAAAACAGAACCACTAAATTCGTGTCACTTCGAAAGATTTCACGGTGGTGCTCGAACCATTTTATATTCCTGTAAGTAGTTTGATTGTTAGGCCTATTCTGTCAAACTGAATAAATGCGAATTGAAAATATTTCCTCATTTACTCTCTTTGCTTAATGCCACAGCTTACCATCATAATACAAAAAGCAGCCATTGTGCACATATTTCGTCTATTCTGCTTGAAATTATTTACTAATATCAAGCTTGCAGTGATATCGCTTTGTTCCGGGTCTTAGGAAAGGGTTAAATCAGACAGATGTTATTTTGTGATGTGTTTGCATGCATAAGCCTGGTAGGTCTGCGTGCAAAGAGGCTGTAGGAGGCGACAGGCAAGCAGACATGTTGGAGTCACTGGATTTTATTAGTATTCTGTTGGCAGATAACAAGATAGACTACAGCGAAGGAGGGGGTGACTACTGAAATAAAGCCTTGAGCTTTAGGGATAGTCGGTCACAACAAGAATAGGCAGGGAAAACAAAGGCATCAGACGAGGCCTAGAAAAACCCCATGAGGTTTACAGGTATATGCAAATTACAGCTCGATGGTATTTCAAAGCGGCATTTAACCTGTTCCCTCCCAGATTCCGCCTTCCCGCGGTTTTGGTTTCTTTTTCATATAGCCTATTATCGGTCGGTATGACTTTCTGCAATAATGTAGGCCTATTAACGTGGAATAAATATGTAGCCTGACAGATATAAATAAAAAAAACTTTAACAGATTCACAGTTAATGTACATTCAAACCTAGTATTAACTGACAATATCTGATGAATTTAATCTGCTTAAAGATTCAAGTGCCAAGCGAAGCTATAGCAAGCGTCCATTTTGTTTATTTTAAAAAACTGTGAAAAGTTTCGTTCAGTCTCAGGTATCTGCTATAGGTTGGTGTGTTTATGGTGGTTTGGAGTTTACCAGCATCAGATGTTTTCTGGAAGAATTTAATTCCTGTAAGCCCTACTGAAAACATGTGTTGTTGATGTTTATTCAAGAAAATTGGACAGAAATCGTCCAGTTGATGCCAAAACGCAATGCAGAAATTAGGTGTGAAAAAATTATATTATCCGTCATAAGGCTCTAATACAAAGACTTTTTAAGTGTCAAATGTAGCCTAATAATACAATTAAAATGTAAAAATAGACAATGATCGTTTTGTGCGCTTTATAATTAACTCATAACTGACCATAAACGTTTTGTGTAACACTTTATAGTAGGCTAACTAAACTAAATATTATCATTATCAAATCATATCAGTTCATGCAGGGCTACATTCATTTATGAATGTAAATGAAAATGCAAGAAGCAAGGTTTAAGACAATTCTATTACTGATAATGTTTGTTAATTTTTTAAACATATTATAAAGTGTTACGATTTGACTAAAATGTCAAAGATCGAAACGACAAAGACATCTTTCCTGTATTTCTTATGCGCATAATTGCATTCACAATCACTGATAGCACGTAGTGTTGCGTAAAGATGATTCATTCGTCATTCATTGTGCTTTTAACGTCGCAGACAATCCGTTTACTTTCGGTCTGTGTTTTAATTACTAATGTCAATTAAACATAATCAAAAACAGACACTACGCATCTCAGACCTTCAGAAAATTGTAATTGTTAGGTGTTGTCTGAAGACCTGGAACACCATGTGCTTTATCTAGTTAAATTTTATAGTTTGGTAAAAGGGACGGTCTACTAATAGGCTATATGATGAAAGAGTTATTAAAAATCTCGGCGTATTATTTGTGCAAAACAGAAAACAGACTTGACTCACGTTTGTAGGTCGTTCAACACGCCCTCTGGTTTTAGGTGGAATGGGTGCAAAACCATAATTTGAACCTCAGAAACCATAAATAATCTGGTTTCATGCAGAAATCATACGACTAACCGCTAAAGTTCATCATCCATTCAACGATTGGAGTCCTAAACAGACCAACATTCAGTATTGAAATAGGCCTATTCCCTGTATGATATTTATTTATTCATTAGAACAGATTGTCTTTTCTTCTTTTTTTTATCGGTTTTTATGGTATCGTTTTTTTTTATGGTTGGTTATTAAACATATTGGGCCTATGTAAATATATCCACCATTCTCTAGGGAATTTGAATATGGGTAATTTGTGGCCACTCACATGGGACCTCGTGGTAAATGGTGTTGCTTTAGGACAAGACATTAGGACAAGCCAAATAGTTCTCCAGTAGGCTACTCCAGTATGAAATCTTCATTTAGTTTAACAGCAACCGTTGTAGCTTTAGTAACAAGAAGCAGAAACACTCCATCTGCGTGACCAGTGCTGCAGATCTTTCATCCAAAAATACTGCTATGAGATTCAAAGCATAGGTGGATGTGGATGCTGATGCTGACAGAAGAAAAAAAAGTGAGCTGCCACAGTAGTTAAATTAATGTCATGATAGATAGAGATGGTTAAGATGGTTGGTTGGTCAACTGTGAGTCATTTCTGGGCATTTCATAGCTGTGGAATTAGTCATGTAGATCTTATAATACCCGCCTCAATGTAGCATGCGATTGGGTTACTCCTCTACCTCCAATAGAGAAGAAAGAGTCATATTCACACCTAAAACCTGTCAGGCCACTTAGTTCTCTTTAAAACATGATAATCCCGTCATCTGTGTACAATGGCCATAGCTCAAACCCTAAGACATTTTATCCCCTCTAATGTGTTTACCACTTTCATCTGAGTCTAGTTATGCCATAGGGTCCATCAAGAAACGGCTGCTATCTGTTTGATACAATATTTGCAGTTGAAGTTGGGCCATATGTAACATATCTGTTTTCCGTTGGGCTTGTTCGTGGTGTGTGGCCTTCAATTACAGGCTATGATCTAGATGGCGTCGTCTTGGGACACATTGCTCACTCAGAGAAACCCAAAAGCTGGGTGTGTGGGCTGACATGGTCACCTCGATGAGAAGCCCTCGGCCCTGTGTGCTCCGTCCGTGCCTGAACTGTTGAACTTGAACATGATACTAAGATTCAATGCACCGCAACACCTAAATAAAGATAGGCAGGGCCAATCTTTACGTGTTTGACGAGAAACCGTATCCAAAAAATGGCACCGGAGGCCTCTGGGGTGGTTGAACGGGAGGTCAGCCGCGGTTGGGACACGCATATGTTGCCATGTAAAGACAGAGGGCAGCTGCCTGACACCCGCTCAAAGCCTGAGTCCGTAGGCTTCACTCAGCAGCATCGTTCTGCTCCAAATGTAAATACCATCAAATGAGAGAGGTTTTCTTGACAGCTGTGAACCACTGAACTCTCTTTCACCTCAGAAACCGGGGACGATTTCGGGAACCGCTTTCCTCCTTGTCCTTCGAATCTCCTCCAGGCCTCTAAATCCATTCCGAATTGCACCGAAGATGCGTTTCGATGCGCCACAATTAAAACTCATCAGGCACCTCCAGTGCTGGAAATCTCTTAAACTACTATCAGTCCATCTCATCCCCTTGTACTCCCATCACCCTTTAGTGCTCTCCCAAATCAGCTTCCCACGTAATTGCCCTGTTTGAAAGCCCCTTTTCTCTGCTTGTCCGACTTGAGCACCCATTATTCTAATCTCGAGATGTAAAATTGCCCATAATTTCCCTTGTGAGAGCTTGCTACTTCATTCAAAAACACTTGTCTTCTCTTCCCATGACTGTCATCTGAACGGAGCAACATAAACTCCACAAATCAAACTCAGGGATGGGAGTATATAAAGAGGAGCTGGCTAAAATCATTCCATACTTTTGGAATATTAAGTGCAGAGAGATGGCTTCCATTTACAGAAGTGTGGTGGATTTTTCAGCGTGGTTTGTTACCTGTCGAGAGAAGGTAAGTGAATTTGCGCTGTGTTGCTGAGATGAGCATGGTTTAGTATGTAAATAAGTAAGAAAATAACTGATTGTGGGACTCGTCGCATGTAAATCTCCCCCAGATGTTGCAGAAGCTCATAAATGCCTATTATTGTACTTGATATTAGAGTTTCATGCAGGAAGAATTTTGTCTTTATTGTTTACTTGCATGAGGGGTGCATGTGGCAGGCATTGTTTTAATACTGACTATAATAAAATATCCACTCAGAAATTTAAGCTTGTGATTGATTAAAATATATTTATTTCATGCTGAAAGAGCCCCACACCATGCTGAATTGTGTCTAAAGAGCTTGAAATGACAGAGATGCTTTGTAATATGCCTGTTTAAACAAGGCTGTTTAGACAAGACCCTGTTGAGTGAGCTGGGTCAAAGTCAGGTCAAGTGGACCCCGCATTCCTCCAGGTGGCATCTTATTACAGTGGATCAGGGCATAACAGAACCCTTTATTTTGTGACGGTTCAATAATTGGTAGCCTACGCTAACAAATGACCTTAGATTGCTTTTAATATTGACGCGTTTTTGTCGCTGTGCTTCGTAAAAGACCTAAAAACCTGCGTTTAGACTTATCATGATATGTATCCTGAAACAAAAACGTTTTTCAATGTCTTTAGACGCAAAATACATTGATACGAAAGGTGTCTCCTGGTAGTAGATTGCTTCTAATATTGATGCGTTTTTTTGTCGCTTTATACAAGGCCTAAAACAGGCTAGTTAGACTTAGCATATCCTGTAACAAAAAGTCGCGTCGTGTTTTTCAATGTCTTTAAACGCATTTATACGAAAGGTGTAGGAATAAGCACACAATAAATCATTGTGAACGACATTAAATGAACATCAGCGTAATGCGGGACGCTTTAAATGAATCTTCTTGTTCACTGTGTTTAGTTTAAGCGCTGAAATGTACATATAAGTACATCTAATTTCCATCCTGCACGTGATTGAATGTTGTGGTGATTTATCATGGTGACATCACGACATCCACTCAATCAGTACATTGAATTATTTTACCATTACTTTAGAAAGAAACGAGGTAAACACAAGATGTGGAAAAGCAGATGTTTGCTGACTTGTTGCACAACATCTTGCACATGAAATTCGATAACTAGCCTAAATATAGCGTATTTATCATCACATGGACCACATTTTATTTCTGTGATTCTGAGTAAATAATATAGGCTATTTGAATAGAAACACGGACGTCTTATATTTATGGATATTATTCGCTATTTAGCTTCATGTTGTTAGCTCATATATTCAGCATGCATGCTCGCGCAATTTATTTCTGCAAAAAATTGCGGAGCAGTTACATTTGAAATAAAACCCTGGAGCAATATTAATAAGCTAAATTAATTTAAATTGGACCTGAAAGATTTTTTTGTGGATTTTCTCTTATGGATGCAACGTTTAACAAACAGGCAATGTAGTGATTTTGATATCAGAAATGTCCAACAAATAGGCCTTAATACACAATTCCATTCATCCATTAAAGTAAAATAATAGGTGAAGACAACCGAACCAAGAAAATAACATGCGCTTCAGGTGACAACATGATATTAAAAAAAAAAAAAAAAAAATCCTGGTCAGAGAAGAATAAAACAGCTCATTTTACAGCCATTGCCTTGATCATAATTCATAAATCTCAACCTCCTGTCTGCTCACAGCTGGACAAAGAGAAAAAAGCTAAATCTCTAGAACATGAACACATAAATCTGGGAATTTATAAGTGATGTCGTGATGTAATTGGTGCAGTTACAACGGTTTCGTTAAATCTCAATAATCTCTCCTTCATTTCGATCATAATTTTGTGCTATTTTTTGCGCAATTTATTCCATAACGCTACTGATGATGTACTAAATCTATTTTACTATTATTTATTATTATTGTTACTTGTATAATAATAATAATAATAATATTCAAATGGCCGTTTATGTTTTGAATAAGCTATCGCATACCAGACCTGTTTTAAATATAAGAACATATTACCTGAAATGGTTATGGTGACATCGAAATTTAAGTAGCCTATCAATATTCTGAATATTTCTGTAAATCATTCATAACATACTGTAGCAGCACATTCATTCTTTCATAAATCCTTTATTTCAAGCACATTGTAAAAGATCTGAAAAAGTCAAAAAGCTACTGAAGTGTAATAAGTGTAATCTGCTTGCATAGATAGTAAAACAGTCCTTTCAAACACACCAAGCAATTAAACACATGATGGACATTGTAAAGGAAAGCACCATCACAGGTTAGGCAGGTGTCAATACGGAATAGAGTCTCTCTGGCTCTGTTTTTCCGCTTTCAATCACATCATCTGAGGTCTGGCCAGAGGATCCTGGTGGTGTGGGGGATACCAGTGCCCGTAATTGTTCATATAGCTGCTTGGGTGCATGGGTGGCACTTTGTTGGCCATTGAGACCTCCCAGAGCTGAGACAGACCCGGAGAACAAGGAGAGGACGAGGAGGTGGTGTGGAGCATGTCTCCTTCAGGTCCACTGGACCCATGCTTCATTATCTTCTTATATTTGGAGCGCTTGTTTTGAAACCATATTTTCACCTTGAGTAAACAGAATAGAAACAAAAAGAACATTAAAATACATCTTAAATGGTGCAACAATTGAGGCCACATTTTTCTAGCAATCAAGGCATCAGTGGTCTTTTCTAACACCATTTTTTCATTATGATATTGAGGCAGCTTGAACAGTCTTTGCAGATATGGACTCTGTGACACTGCTGTGTTTCATTACTCACATGCTCAGCAATTGTTCCGCCCTGCCATTTTTATGAAGGCAGTGAAGCATGTGTCTGACAACAACAATCACAGCGTAAAAATACATTTAAATTTAGTTGAACTGAAATGACTTCCAGAGAGCTTGTTTGGCAGATTTTGATAAAAGAACCATTGGAATACATTTACCACGGAGGTGGAACATATTGATGATTTAGGCAATATTTAACAAAATATTAGCAAAACCATATTTTTTTCATGCACTGCTCAAATTTAAGCTTCCATCTTTTAGACACACTGTAAACGTGAACAGTACTACTAACTTATAAAGATTGAGTACACTGCACTTAAAGTCTGTTAAATCATTGATACAACTTTAAACAATTACATTTTCTAAAATGAGGAGTTTAGGTTTATTTTTGTATAGCTCAACATTTTTGAGTAAACACTTATACTTAAATTATTATTTTTAAGTTGACTTAGCGACATAAAGTGGCATCATCCACGTCACGTCATTGCTCTAACCGACGTTATCGGAAGAATCCATTCAACATTAAACTGAGTTGCAGCAGATTTCAATTTCCCAGCATGCTTTGTGTCACACTGTGTAAGGAGAATAAATGTTGAAATTGAGTTGCCCAAGATTAATACAGGGGAAGATGTGTTATTATTTAATGTTCTGTTATTTTGGTATTTAAAGGTGTTTCTGTGATGTTGAAGTTTTGTAGGGTAACCATCGTAGTGAAGATAGTGACTGTGGATAGGTCGAGAAGAGGCTGTGAAACTTCAAGGCTGTACATACTGCATGTTGATTAACAGTTCATGCAGCAAGAAAATAGTGATAGTCTCATTGATGGTTACATTAGCACATGCTAGTGTGCTGTTGCTAACTAACACTTAACCATAAAGATTAGGTGTTAGTTTATTCAATATTTCAATTAAATAGTAATTAGCGAGTTTGTGCAGTACAAAATCAATTTTTTTAAGTTCTACTAAAATAATCATTGAATTGTTTACTTAAATGTTTTGAGTATTCTGAACTTATCGGGTTTTACAAGCACTGCATCAAAACAATTGAAAAATGAGAAACAATAGTTTTAAGTACAGCGGACAAAATATTTTAAAATTAAAATTAAAATGTTACAGTTTGACCTAATTGTTATTTATAATTATTGTTTACTTTAAAAATTTGAGTTGCTTTACTTAATTTTTTTTGAGGTAATCGGTGTCTTCAAAAATTGAGTATTTTGAACTTATTGGGTTTTACAGTGAGAAAACATCCAAAATACACATTTAAGTGTTTAATTTATTACACTATCTATTTGCGTCTAAAGATTTCAATTCCAATACATACACTCTAAAAAAATGCTGGGTTGTTTCAACAAAAATTTGGGTCAAATATGGACAAACCCCACCATTGGGGTAAAAATTTAATTTAAAAATATTTTTTTTTTCTCATTCACTGAGCCAGAAATCTCCACTTCAGCAGTACTTACATACACCAAACTTTACAGTTTTATTCCTATCTATAATCGGAAGGTCTTTACAGAGCGTTTGTTCATATATGTTAATTCGCCTGATTTATATAACATTTTATTCCTAAAAACATGGTGAGTTTTTTTCTTGCTGTTGACAGTAAAACAAAGTGTGGGCTCAAAGCCAGGTTCAGAATTTGTTTCCTGGTTTATTTTGTTAAATAAACCAGGAAACAAACTCTGAACCTGGCTTTATATAATGTTCAGGCTTCTGTACTGGAAATGTATGCAAGTGCCTCGTTTGCATATTTAAACATATAAAAAAAAAACCTTTTAATATAATTGTCTTAATGTACAGTGATTGATCAACAGGGGAAGGATGGTGATATCTATTATTTACCTGTGATGTCCTGCCTTAAGCTTTAAAAAATCTTCATTTATGATTTAATTTTATGGCCAGAAGGCTACAGCGGTGTAGGTGTCCTGGCATTATAATATAACTTATAGCTTTAACTGTATTTATTTGACTGCAAATACATTCATGCACAAATGTTAGAGATGTGTCCTTAATGATGTGGGAGTTTATGGTTCCCTTGTCAGAATGTGTACTCAATTTAGAAACACCTTATTGAGACCCAAAACTGCGCCTTCGGAAGAACTCAGCCGAACGCCTGCATGAAAAACACCAGCCACGCTGAAAGGCTGACTCAGAGAGCCCACCTAACGGAGTTTCCATAACCTCAGACAATCGAAATCTATGCAATGGGTTTTACACAATGTTATTAGTTTGGCTGTCAACAGATTTAATAAACACATGTAAAAGGGATTTTCTTTTTTATTTCCAAAGATCGGTTTGCCAAACAGCTTTTATGGTGAGGTGATGGATTCCAGACCTATGTTATATGTGTAAGGAGGGACTTGGAAAAGCCAAAAGCATACGCTTGTGTGGCACTTGTTAATGTGCCTTCAATCACGTTTATGGATCAAATGGAAACTGGCAGCCATGCTCTGGATTTCAGATGGTTGCCACCAATACTGCAGGTACATTTTGTATCAGTTACATCGTATTCACAAACAGTAGGTTTGATTTGCAACCACCGTCTGAGGTTAATGTGAGAGGCATTCTTCACTTTGATGCGCTTTGATGAAAACCGAGGCGTAATCAGACAGGAAACCCCTTATAGCTGTGAGACAGACTGAACTCATTCTCCATGGCCAAAAATGAGGAGCAACCTGTCACACTCAGGGCAGCAAGTGTGTAATGTAGATGAAGAGGGAGGGAAGAAACGAAGAAGGAAAGCTGTGAATGAAAAACAGAGCAAGCATAATGGGAAGGCTTATGCTGTGTATGCCATCGGCAATATGGCTGCACCCAGGCTTATGTTAGGTTTCCATTTTTCTCCACACACAAACACTGATGCATGCATTAATATTTTACTGTTCATTCTGGTACATGCGTGTCAACAGGAGGGATTTATAAAAATAAATCTATGTCCATAACACCACCCTACAGGAACTCATTAATGGGTGTGACATCAACATAACAAGTATAGACATATAGATGACTTATTAATCAATCCCAAAAGGAATGTATACAAAAAGACACTAAAGAGTATTTAAAATGGGATAGCATATGTGTTTTGCTAAAATACACTAGTGAAAAGTCCAGTCCTAAAACTCATCAGCACAATCTTTAAGCTCATTTATCTCATTCACTGGCCCAGAAATGACCGTATTTTGTTAAATCCATCATGAGCGAGCAGTTGGATATGTATTATTAAGCATGAGGCTTAAGAAATCAAGAATAAATAATACTTGGGATAACTGCTTAAGCACTAGGAAAAAAATATTCTCTCATACTGTAAAGACTAAGAACACAAAAGCTAGTGCGCTAACTAAAAAATGAAAGTATAGGTTGGATTAAACGAAATCCTCACTTAGCTTTAACAATAGAGAAACAAATCAGCCTACTTGCGTATACATGACACAAAGTACATAAATGCTCAGAAACCAGTCATGACTGACTCATAATGGTCTTATTTGACTGTTCATCCAGTATGATACTGAGTTAAAGCCTCACCTCTGCATAATTACTTTTAAAGTGGCCTTAAAAAAAAAAAAAGTTCTTGAGCCACACTTGAAAAAAAAGATTATTATTGCATTCGATAAAAATATCAAACTAACAGGCATTTGCAGTTAAATTGCACTAGACCTATATCAAAGAAGTAACTTCACTTTTGAAATGACTTAACTGGCGTTTTTAGTGGATGTATGAAGTCAGTTTCCCTCAAGTTCATGCAGGTGAACAAGCCTAGTTCATCACATTAACATGGATTATGGACTAAGTACTTTTTAATGACCAAATAATTTCAAACCTAACAAAAGTTTCAGTTTTCTTTTGTAAGGGTGTTAGTGCTAGGCCTATATTACTTTGAAATAAATGCACTTGTCTCGACATTTTGCTTCTAACGCAATGATATCCCTGAGGCTTAAATAGCCTATTTTTGGAGCAACTCTATGTAAAACAAATAACATCTAAAATTCACATTTCTTTGTTCGAAATTAATTGTTTTTCTGTGGCACACGAGCAGCGCCCATATGACAAATTCCATAAAACCGACGCCATCTTAATGAGATGCGTCAACAGATCATACTGTATAGACTAATCCACTTCTCATATAATATATGTTTCACATCTGCTCTCCTCAACAGAAAATTTGCAATTCGTCCTGTCAAATTAACTAAGGAGTCAGGACTAGGCCTCATACCGAATCAAGAAGACCATGTTGCAGTCATAAACTGAAGTGAGAATGCTAGACATTTACCTGTGTTTGCGTGAGTCCCAGTTTCGCGGCTAAATCGGCGCGTTCGGGCAGCGCGAGGTACTGGGTCTGCTGGAAGCGCTGGTGCAGCGCCTGCAGCTGAACACTGGAGTAAATGGTTCGCGGTTTGCGGATCTTCTTCCCCTTGCCATTAAGGCGAATTTCACCATTCTCAATGACCGCTGGCTTTTCATGGTCTTCAGGCATGCAGATGAAATAAAACGACAGCATTATGACATAGTAAATGCTCAGGATAAGTCTTCAAACAAGCAGGTTATTAACCCTGCTTAACCGTGAGAAAAGTCGTAAATTATGTCACACTAAAGAGCTGTAACTGTCTTTTGATTTACAATAGCCAAATAAGAGATTTATCAGGTGTTTTAGAGGGAACATTAATGGGTCATCATTTTTAAGATCGGCAAACCATAATTAACCTCGTTTTAAAGTCATGTTTACAGGCCTACCGAGCCTAAACTTGAACCTAAGAGCAAACAGTGACATTCTACACAAGCCACAACATCGTTATCTTTGGAAGAATTACAATTATATCATTGTTGAAAAAATATATAGCCTATATCTGAAAGACTTCTTCGCTTAATGGCTATTGCAAAATTGACATCGATTTCCACAGCGCTGGACCTTCGGTGCACGTACAAAATATTATTTATAATTTATATGCATGTATAACAACATATTTTAACAGTGGATTTACTTCAGCTTTCTACACATGTTGTGTGTATTGCTCTAGTGTTGATGAATTACTGAAATGTGAACTATGTGCAATATTTAGGCTATATCGTCGAAATTAATGGCATTGTTGAAGACATGATGACTGCATTAATTTTCATTTCTCCTAGAGTAGTCTAAATTGTTTTTAAGAATTATCACAATGCAGACTGATACCTAAATTACGACACGGTGTGTTAATTGTTTTTAATGTTTTTAAATCAAGTTCGAGGCCTACCAGGAAAACGAGATTTACCAAGCTTAAAAACACGAATCCCCCAATAAGTTTAAGAAAGAAAAACAGTTTTTGAATGAAAGTCGTTAAAACAAAAGGTCAGAACCTTGTGTGCAATACTCAGACTTTTGTGTTTAGCATTTGAAACTGATTTACCCTTGGTCTTTAAAATTAATTACACCATGTGTGCCTTTTTTTTTTTTTAAACTAAATCTGGTATTTATTTAAAATACAATGTGCATTAAATTAGCTACTGGTACAAATGCTGAAAAAATGTATTAGGCGTAATCCATATCAGATATTAATCTAATAATGATGCATGCATAAAGTTAAAGTATGCATTGCATTTTGCTTATATAAACAAAAAAAAATGCATTAGCAAATGCTGTTGTGAACTTGATTATAAATGGCAAAGAAGCAGGAGAACGTAGGCTATCTTTCAGGAAACATTGGCGAAGACTTGGCGTCAAAACCTCACATTTGGACGTTTTATGAGAATACTCACTCGTCTCTTCAGCCCTCGTGTGCGCCAAAGTACTGCTGTGGTTGTTTGGCTGGTAAGGCACGTAAGCACCCGGAGCAGGAGCGCTCACCGGCCCGGGGTAGGCGTATCCCAGCGGCCGGCTGTAATGGGAAGCGGTGGAAGGGTAGGGACCATCGTGCTGAAGGTGTCCGCCTGAGTGCAATCCATGTACTGGGTAAATATTGTGTGCGAATCCGGATAAATGCTGCTGGTTGCTTGTAAGTCCGTGGCCGAACTCTAAAAATGCTGATTTTGAAGGATCTGGACTATTCAGCGTATCAGACATGAAACTCATAGACATCATTAACAGTCAAGTCCATAAAGCCCGATGATGGTCTGAGTGCTGCATTGAACGCTCACTGCGCACGAAAAAGACCTTGAACCGGATCCATCCCAAAATGATCGGGAGCAAGAAAAATGACGACGAACTTTTAAGTGAAAACGTATTTCCCAAAGACACTGCAGTGAATCTCATAGGTGAATACGATTTTATCTTTCTTAAATCATGACAAAACCGCGCAATATCTAAAGTCACCTCGGGCTCGCGGTCCTGTGTGTTTCTGACTGACTCGAGCTCCGCGAGAGCGCGCGCTGATTGGTGCGTCACGCGACACCAGGGAGAGCTAAATGAAGTTGATGAGCATTTGCTATCGAATTGTGCTGAGCCCTGATATCGAACATGTCAAACCATAATGATCTTCAAATTAAGCACGACCTTTATATAAATTATTTTGCACAAACCACAATAGAAGGAGAGCTGTAAAATATTTACAAAAAATTATTTAGGGGACAAAAACTCTTTATATGCAACTTCGCAGTCATTGAGACGCGGGCTTGTAGTCACTCTTTATAATATTAAGAATCAAAATGTTATTTTTTTTTTTTTTACAATATTATAATTCCTAATATTAATAATAAATAATATTTATTTTTAAAAAGATAGGCTATTGGAAATTTCCACTGTTATTGGAAATTATAGGGAAAAGGCGCAATTCATAGTACACACATAGACTATTTGTGACAACACGACCCAATTGCAGAGCAAGATCTCACACTATATGGGTAAATTATTACAATGAAATCCTGCCATATTATTATGTTATATTATATTATATTATATTATATTATATTATATTATATTATATTATATTAAATCATATCTTCAATTTTACAATTACACGTGACAACGTGCCAGGATCTAACAAATATAATATAATAATATTATAATAATAAAAACGAAAAAAAAAGTATAATAAAAAACAAACAAACAAACAAAAAAAAAACTATGAAGCTGAAACTTCCCTTAAAGCATGTCAGTGTGTTTTTAGGGGTCTTCAGCCACCTTAAAATGTGATTATATGATCTCTCTTAATGCTTACTGAAAACATTTGGGTACAGTGAGTGAAGTTGTATACAGTGATTACTTCCAAAATGTTTCATTAATCGAGTGGATTTCGCCCGGTGTGACATTGGGCCGGAACGGAGTTCCACCGCCTTCCACTCAGAAAACTAATATGTTTGGAAGTTTGTTTGTTAATCCATTCCATCCCTCCAGTCCAGTTTTTGTTTGTTCCAGTACACACATTCCATCGCTCAAAAAGAAGAAATTCTGAATTGTTCTCTAAAATATTTGGTGTGATTGTGATAACAATAGTGGGTACAGCGATTATTTCCATAGAAAATACGAATTGAATACAGGCCAACACATAGATATAAAATGAGCTGAAAATGTGTGTGCTTTTAGGAAAGAAAAGTGTAAAGTATATAATTTAGCCTACCTGATTTTAAGTTTAAAGGTCTGAGAAACAAGCCGAAAATAGAACAACTCCGGTAAATTTCACCTTTCAAACACTCATTACACAAACTAGGAAAAAGTTATTAAAGAAACACAACAAAATGTTTTAAAAGTATTATAATACATTATTTAATAATAGACAGATTTTTTTTAAATAATCAACGAGGCAGAAAAGATCCCTTAATTGAAGAACCACCTAATCCAGAGCAGCAGTTTCGCTCATCTGACCGTGAAAATCACAAAACTCCGATACTTTGCAGAAATCACTGACAAAGAACTGTAAATATGACTATTTTAATTTTTTAAAGAGTAACCAAGCAAGATATAAACCCGTGACCTCTAGCTCGCACTCAGCAATCTAAAGGTGAAACCCTATATAGGCCTATATATATATATAACCAGAATGAAGTAAATAGTGATATATAAGAAACGGAGTGCAAATCTACCTTTAGGATCAAACTCTGAAAGACTCTAAAAAATGACAAGAATTGCGAGCAGTATAAAATCTAAAGTTAAAATTCAATTAGGATATGTCAATTTGTGAAGAGGATAACAATATACTTTAATATGAATATAATGAACAATAAAATAATTCTAAAAAATGCTGTCTAGCATTTTGTGACCTGGCGTTTTTTTGGAACAACGTGTAAAAGTGCAGTTGATGTTTTACGCGGGAGGATCATCAAAGCGCTTTCTGATCCCGCTCATACAGCCTTTGAGCACGTGACAGCAGACACACTGACAACAATAATGAATTCCTATTTAAAATCTGACATTTTCTGTTATATTATTAGTAGTGACTTCTGGAAGTAATATTGTTTCATTTTTTAAGGCCTGGTTATTTAGCGGAGAGCGAGCAGTGTAGACGGGCGAATACTAACACAGTCATTTTAACCAATTACAAATAAACCACGGGGGTAAAATGATTATCATATAAGACCACATGAGGTGTCAGTAGATGCTTTAGGTCTCAAAATCAAAAATGAAAAAGAAATGAAAATCTCTTGTTTGGTTTAAAATTTGACTTGTGATCATGTTAATGGGTGTTAAATGACATAATATCCTAATATTACCAGCCTAACATCCACACAAGAAAAAATAGAAATATCAAATATCATCAGTATTGTTGTGACACTTTCTAGTAGTTACTACTGGACCCATGGACACCGACCAGTATCTTTTTTTTTTTTAGAGTTAGAGCATGTTTGGTTTCCTATTTTGTTTACCATTTTGAATTCAAATGAAAATAGGGAAGCTGGTTATTGGAGAGATGGCACAATTATTTTAAAAAGAACATGTGATTACGACAACAAATTTATGCACAAAATGTACACATTTTAGGGATAAGTGGTAGATTTCTGTAGTACTTTAATCTGTAGCATCCAAATATGGGATTTCAAAGAGATATATTTGAGAAATTACAGAGAGTTACAGACTTATTTGCAGTGAATTGTGCATTTCTCTAGATATTTAAAAAAAATGCCTGAAAAAACATGCACACCCAAAATCAGTAACAAGTAAGACTTTTAAATAAACTTACAGTAAATGCATGCATGCAATACAAGCACCAGGCAAAGTAAGCAAAAAAGAGAGATGAATCATTTCTCTTTGCTGTTGTTCTGAGCAGCCTGTAAAGACAGTGGCCAGTTTTGACGTCGATTATTGCCCAGGATCTCACATCCTTCTAAAAGGACCAGCAATGCATGTGAATGTTAATCACACCCTGAAAATCGCAGGCATCATAACTAACTCACTGTGCAGTAATACCTCCCTCTTCATCTGTCTCAGAGTATGATCATTAAAGCAAAGCAACTTCCATATGTTGCTGAAGTGCTGGTGTGCCACTTGTTCATTTTGGTCATGTTTCACTTAGCAACGGAGTTTCCCGAGGCCGTAGGGGACCACAGTGGGCTGAGAACCAAGCCATGGCAGCTCATGGTCTTCAAGCCCAATGGACCAAAACATACCCACAAATTGTCAAGGCTAAACCACATTCTCAGAAATTACAGTGAGGATGCAGCATGACAGTTTCATTTGGAGAAGACGTTTATCGGTTCTGTTGCAATTCTTTGGGATGCAAACTAAGTTTGGAATAATTAGGATGTTTAAATGTTGTTGAAAAAAGGCTGCATTTATTTGATCACAAATACAGTAAAAACAGTAATATTGTGAAATATTATTAGAATTTAAAATAACTCTTTTCTATTTGAATGTACTTTAAAATGTAATTTATTTCTGTGATGCAAAGCTGAATTTTCAGCATCATTACTCCAGTCTTAGGGGCCGTTCACATATCGCGTCTAAAAACGCGTGGAAAGCGCGGCCGCACCGCTTTCTCCTGCTTTCCAAAGCGCTTGCGCTCCCGTGGCGTTTGTCGTTGCTATGCAACCATGAACTGCGCTCTCCACAAGGATTAAGAAGTTTCAGCAAAGGATAAATTGATTTCTAGCCCTTGCATTAGATACATTTATGGAGATGAGATATAAAAACCACCCTGTACAGCTGTTTGGCTGAGATTTCGATGTTTTGTTACGGAAAGGCCGATCGGTTGGTTCTTGTCACATGACCTGCTTGCGGCATTCTGAATAGTTGAGAATTTTTCATCTCGATGCGACTGGAAAACGCACCGCATGCGCGTCGCTTCCATTATGAGCGCGCCTGCCGCGCGGCTACATTTGAAATAACTGACTTGAGCGCGGAAAAGACGCGATATGTGAACGGCCCCATAAGTGTCACATGATCCTTCAGAAATCATTCTAATATGATGATTTGCTGCTTAAGAAACATTTCTGATTATTATCAACCTTAAAAACAGTTATGCTGCTTCATATTTTTGTGAAAACCGTGATACATTAGCATGCAAAAGTTTGGAGTAAGTTTTCTTTTTTTAAAAAAAAAAAAAACTAATACTTTTACTGAGAAAAGAAAGACACATTAAATTCATCAAAAGTGACATTAAATACATTTTAAATAAATGCTATAAATCTATTAATCCTGGAAAAATGAATGATTTCCATAAAAATGTTAAGCAGCAGTCAACATTGATAATGGAGAACCATTATTAATAACTGAGTGGCAAATCAGCATATTAGAATGATTTCTGAAGGATCATGTGACACTGAAGACTGGTAATGATGCTGAAAATTCAGCTTTGATCACAGGAATAAATTACGTTTTAAAATACATTAATATAGAAAACTGTTACTTTAAATTGTAATAATATTTCAAAATATTGCTGTTATTTTACTGCATTTTTGATCAAATAAATGCAGCCTTGGTGAGCAGAAGAGACTTCTTTCAAAAAACATAAAAAACCAAAACGTGCAAACGATTAATCGCATCCAAAATGGTTATAAATATAATATATTTGTGTTAAATATATACATGCATGTGTGTGTATTTATATACACATAATAAATATACACAGTACACACATATATATTATGTAAAAACAAACTTTTATTTTGGATGCGATTAATCGCGATTAATCGTTTGTCAGCACTAATATATACACATTAACATAAGTTAAAAATAAATGAAACTGGCATCCTTTATACAACAAAACATCAAACCAATCTGCATAAATGGTGACCTTGATGATTTTGCAAACTGTAATGATTTTACAAATAACATACATGAGTACAATGTAACAAAGTGAACTTGAGAGCAAAGTTGTAGTCAGAGCAGATCCCTGTGAATACCTGTTGTTATGGTGTGGGGTGTGGGATAGAGTGGAGAGGGTGAGAAGGAAAGGTAGACGCTCTTTAAGGCTGTAATTATGCCTGTGCTACGGAGAAGAACAAAGCGGAGCCCTGGAGTCATAGTGCAGGGATGTGTCCTCACCGTGCCTTAATACACACGAGACTGAACGTTAATAACAATACAGCAGAACGTGGCCCAGACTGGCTGGCGTCTGCTGCCCTGCACACGCACGTCTTTGTGAATGTGCGTGTGTGAGACACGAGAAAAGATCGAAAGCGTTCCTAGGTACATGTGTGAGTGTGTGAGTGCATCTTGGACTGTGCTAAAGTCATGTTAAGTCCATCATTGTCCAGTGATGCGGAGTGACAGCATTCCTTTTTATTCGTACAATTGTGCGTTATCCCTCTGGCTCCATCTTTCTGCCAGTTCTAATGTCACCTTTTCACAACTGTGTTTGCACAATAGTGTTCTATCACTGCTGGAAATATTGCTCTGTGGTTTTTCAATATTAGTAAATTTGTCACTATTTATTAGCATTTTTACTACATTTTTCAAATTTTTATAAAATCTGAACTTGCTTCAAAATTTCCAGTGGTTCTACACTAAATGTTTGGAATAATTAAGATTTCTTTAATGTTTTTAAAAAAGTCTCCTCTGCTCATCAAGGCTACATTTATTTGATCAAAAATAAACAGCAATATTTTGAAATATTATTATAATTTAAAGTAACTGTTTTCTATATTAATATATTTTAAAATGTAATTTATTACTGTTATGCAAATCTGAATTTTCAGCATCATTACTCCAGTCTTCAGTGTCACATGATCCTTCAGAAATCATTCTAATATGCTGATTTGCTGCTCAAGAAATATTTCTTATTATTATCGATGTTGAAAAGAGTGTTTGCTGCATTTTTTTTCATGATTCTTTGATGAATGGAAAGTGCAAACGAACAGCATTTATTTGAAATAAATTATTTTGTATCATTATAAATGCCATTTGTGTCATTTTTGAACAGTTTAATGTGTCTTTGATAAATAAAAGCATTTTTTTTTTAATATTACCCCAAACTTATGAATGTTAGTGTATGGTTTCCTCTAAAATATTAAGCAACAAAAACTGTTTTTAACATTGATAATAATAAGAAATGTTTCACCAAATCAGCATATTAGAATGATTTCTGAAGGATCATGTGACACTGAAGACTGGAGTAATGATGCTGAAAATTCAGCTTTGATCACAGGAATAAATTACATCTTAAAATATATTCAAACAGAAAAAGTTTTTTTTTAACTGTAATAATATTTCACAATATTACTGTTTTTACTGTAGAATGCAGTCTTGATAATAGAACTTGTATGAGTTTGAAATGTAAGCGACGAATCAAATGTTACACCTACATTTTTAACAGTATGAGATGGAATTAATGTAGCACCATCAATAGATAGACTCAGTTCAGACTTTTCTAAAAGGGACGGTGGACCAAAAACAATAGTCTCAGTTTTATCATTATTAAATTTAATGAAGTTACTATGTAACCAAATTTTAATGTCAGTAATACAGGTATTCAGTGAGTTATATATCAGCGGGCTGATATATAAATTTGCAAGTCATCGGCATAACAATGATAGCTGAGACCATGACTATAATGTGATAATGTGACCAAGCAACACTATCTCACGACCAATTCGTACGTATTTTACGAGGTGGCTAATTCGTACGAATTCGTACAACGTCTCTCGCACAAATTCATACAATATGTCTAAACCCCAGTGATGGGTAGGTTTAGAGGCGGGGTTAGGGGTAGGTAATTCGTACGAATTTGGCAACTCATAAAATACGTATGATTTAGCAAAAAACGTACAGATTTGTACGAGTGAGGTTGTACGAATTAGCCACCTCGTAAAATACGTACGAATTGTTGTAAGATCGGGTTGGACCAAGAGGTAACAAATAAATATTGAACAGAAGTGGACCAAGAACAGAGCCTTGGGGGATACCTTGAAATAAAAAAAGTGGCTCCGAAACTCTGGAATTCTCTTCCTCTTACTCTTCGTGACACTGCCACCAAATCCTCATTCAAATCTCAACTAAAAACTTATCTTTTCTTACAGTTCTTCCAACCCTCCCCTGTTTAGTGTTCTGCTGTTTAATTACTGTATGTTGTATGTGTATATCTATGTACCATATGATGCATACTTCAGTTTGATGCTGTGTATGTGTTATCTCCCTGTACAGTAACTTGGGAAAGGCACTTTATAAATAAAACTTTTACTATTATTATTATTATTCCTGTATTTTTCAGCAAACAAATACAGCCTTGGTCAGCACAAGAGACTTCTTTCAAGAACTTTTTAAAAAAATCCTAATTATTCCACTAACATTTGACCGGTAGTGTACGTGCTTGGGTCTTGCAAACAGCAATGTTTACAACAGGATTTGTCTTTTTCCACTCATGTTTTGGCCAGGGGGGATTATGGGTCAGAGGAAGAGGTAGGTGTGCTTTGTAGAATAAAGACTGTTAATCTGTGCTTCAGGCTACTAAAGACCTGGGACTATTTTCTGTGGTCCACCCTCAGGTCTCATTCCTCTTGTGTAGACAGCTTAAACTCCACGGCACCTCGCCGTTTCATCTTAGAGGTCATTGATGCTGCGTTTGTGTGTTTGTATGTTGGCAGGAACCTTGGCATGGGGTTTGCATAAGATCATTCACAGGGAGATCTAGAAAATTATTGATCTAGAAGCCATGTTTCAAAGTTGTGTTAAATATGCAGTTTGAGTTGGCAGCACTCCTTGAGCGAAGTAAGAGATAATTACCTCAAATCATCAAAGAACTGTCTGCTGCCACTCCTCAAACAAGCATAACTCAGGACTGACCGATGTGCAAAAAACACAAAGTGACTCAAAACGGATTAAATGGTTAAAAATGACAGCGAGACGATGATAGAGAAGAATCTGAAGTATAATTATTATAAAACACGCCTACCTTTGTGAAATTAAGTAAATAGAAGCTAAAAGAGATGCGCAGAAGGAAGAAAACAATAGTAATTTTTAATTGTATTGTTGACAAGTTAAAGTCTGTCTAATCCAAATAGTATTGTCATCACTGATTAACCATAAAGTACAATTTTGGTAGTCATTTTGCTCTTGCAGACCTACATATAAAATTCAAGACTTATGATCAGTCAAATATGACACTGAAATGTCTTTTTGTCTACTTATGGTCCATAATTTTGTTACTTTCAACATTTCTGAAGTGGATTTTAAGTTAGAAAATTTTCTAAATTCTAAAAGATGCTTAAAAGTAATAACAAAACCAGCTTTAAAGTTGATAGATAAATAGATAGATAAATAAATAAATAAATCTGGTAACCTAAAATGGTGCTTTATGTGTTCATATACACTACCAGTCAAAAGTTTGGAATAATTATGTTTTTTTTTAAATGTTTTTGAAAGAAGTCTCTTTTGCTCACCAAGTCTGCATTTATTTGATAAAAAATACAGTAAAAACAGTAATAATGTGAAATATTATACAATTTAAAATAACTCTTTTCTATTTAAAATATTCAAAAATATAATTTATTCCAGTAATCAAAGCTGAATTTTCAGCATAATTTCTCCAGTCTTCAGTGTCACATGATCCTTCAGAAATCATGCTGATTAGCTGCTCAAGAAATATTTCTTATTATTATCAATGTTGAAAACAGTTTTTGCTGTTTCAAAGACATTTATAATGTTACAAAAGATTTCTATTTCAAATAAAAACTTTCTATTCATCAAAAATCCTGGTCGAAAATGTTTTATTTTTGATCAAATAAATGCAATCTTGGTAAGAATAAGAGACTTCTTTTAAAAACATAATTATTCCATACTTAGTGTAAGCAGTGTAAAGTCAAAATGATGAACTAATATGAAAGAATGAACCTGATACACTGTATTACTGCAATAAAACATTTTATTAGTTACATATAGCTCATTAAATGCATATTTTCATTTCATTCATTCAAGTGAAGAAAAGCCAATGGACACCTGCAGTAGTCAAAAGAGTAACATACACAGAAGGAAATCTTTCAGACATTGAAAAGTAGCCTCTCTTGCTTTTTGTGGGAATTGCAAATGTGTGTGTGTGTGTGTGTGTCTGGTTTTTGGCTTGGGCTCTGAATTCATCACCAGAGTAATTGCTGCCAGACAGAAATGTGAGGGAAGGCGCTAGAATCTCTCTGCACGAATGACTTGACCAACTGTTAAATGACCGTCTATGTGTGCGACCACCATTTCCAAAACAGAGAACCAGGTGTAATACAGTTCGAATTTGACTGCTACTGTAAGTGGTTAATTAGATAATTCGTCCAGAATGTCAGCATAGAAGTTAATTACTATTAAATAACATTACACATCTCTATGACATCAGTAGTTACAACTTTTATTTTTTTTCAAAAACAAAACCCATTTTATATATATATATATATATATATATATATATATAATAGCTACAAAATAAAACAAAGTTAAATCCTACTCAGACTTAATTTCATTATCAAATTACACATCAGTGCAAACTGAAGGACAGAAAGAAGAGAAATAATGGGGGAAAAAATAAAAGAGAAAGAAGCAGAACGTGATTGATTGACAGACAGACCGAATTTTATTTAACACACTAAGCATTCACATCTGGATGGCAGGAAAACTGAATTCGAGTGGGTGCAGAAGCACCATTGAGCTGTTTTCTGACACTCAGGCAGAGCAAAAGGCACATTCCAGAGGACGAGACAACACTGAGGAGGGGGTTTGGGTTTTTTTTCCACTGTAAATGTCACCATGGACCACAAAAAAGAAAAGTGCTCAGAAATGAGCTCAGATCAGCTAAGAGCTGTGATGGGGGCGTTGCAGTGGCTGGGGGTGTCTAGAAGATGCATATGGGACGCTTTGGTGCAGCTGGTGGAGATGGGCACAGTTCAGCTGAGGTCACCGAAAACAGGGCGGTAGGAATGTTGTGGTACGTACTGAGACGAGAGGTGGCCTTTCAGAGTTTACACTGAAACACAACTCCACAGAACACAGTGAGAGCTGCTAGCTATGTCACAGTATATATATATATATATATACACACACAATATATATATTACAAATATTTCAAATGTGACATTAAAAATGGTAAAAGTCACTGATTTTTATAAAGTAACACAGTCCAACTGCGACACCCGCAGGTGAAGTTACAGGAGGAGTTTGCGTCTCTAGTGCCTCCCCTGATCCCATTGACTTATAACAGATCCCCTAATGCGTGCGCTGGGTTTAGTGGGGGGTAACTGAGAATGAATGGGAGAAAGTCACGAGAGGAGTGCTATGATTGGATATGATCGGTTATGATTGGATATGATTGGTTTGTGTGATAAATTTTAGTGTGTGGTCTCGAATCAGCCTGAATGAAGACAATGATGGTGTTAATGAGAAGACTAATTAACAACTCAGCCATTTATTTATCACGCTTTATATCATGTCAAAATCAAACTTGAAATGGCCTGAAAACATGCCGACTGTGGGGGTTTTTAGTGAGCAATCAGCTTGGGGAAATTAAAGGTACATCTTCGTGTATCTCTGTGATCAGTGTGTACAAGCTTGATGACTGAAAATATGAAAATATGTTGACTATTAAAAAGAAAAGCTGAACATTAGTTTACCAATAATATATATTGTTTAAATTGTTATTGCATTCAGTTATTATTTTGGAATAAATGAAAAATGCATAAAATGTATAAAAAAGAAAATTCACCCAAAAAAGAAAATGTACTATTTCGTTCCCTTGATGTATAAATCATGTGCATGATTTACTAATTCGTTGCCACGATTTATAAATCGTGCACATGATTTACCATTTTGTTCCCTTTATTTATAAATCGTGCGCATGATTTCGCATGATTTACTATTTTGTTCCCTCAATTTATAAATCGTGTGCATGATTTACTAATTCGTTGCCACGATTTATAAATTGTGCGCATGATTTTGCATGATTTACTATTTCGTTCCCTCGATTTATAAATCGTGCACATAATTTACTAATTCGTTCCCTCGATTTATAAATCGTACGCATGATTTACTATTTTGTTCTCTCGATTTATAAATCGTGTGCACGATTTACGAATTTGTTCCCTCAATTTATAAATCGTGCGCATTATTTCGCATGATTTACTATTTCTTTCCCTCGATTTATAAATCGTGCGGATGATTTCGCATAATTTACTATTTTGTTCCCTCAATTTATAAATCGTGCACATGATTTTGCATGATCTACTATTTTGTTTGCTCAATTTATAAATTGTGCGCATGATTTACCAATTTCTTTACCTCGATTTATTAATCGTGTGCATGATTTACTAATTTGTTCCCTCGATTTATAAATCGTGCGCATGATTTACTATTTTGTTCCCTCAATTTATAAATCGTGCACATGATTTTGCCTGATTTACTATTTCGTTCCCTCGATTTATAAATCGTGCGCATGATTTACTATTTTGTTCCCTTGATTTATAAATCATGCACATGATTTACTATTTTGTTCCCTTGATTTATAAATCATGCACATGATTTATTATTTTGCTCCCTCGATTTATAAATCGTGGGCATATTTACTAGTTCGTTCCCTTGATTTATAAATATTGCACACGATTTAGCCTACTATTTTTTTATGTCATGTGTGGAGCTCCGTAATGTTAATCTGTTTTGGATAAAACCGAACCCGCTTTTAGCACCACTCACTGGACATTTCACTTTGAGAGCGTTGTGAATAGTGCAAGAAGCATCGTAATACCATTTTGCAGAAATGTCACCACAGGCACATTTTTTTTTCAGTGAGCCTGGGTTGAAAGAAAGTCAAGTCACAGGTTTAAAATGACATGAGTATGATGACAGAATTTTTAGGTGAACTATCCCTTTAAGAGGCCCTATTTGAACCAGTATGCTTTCCATTGCAGAATGGACATGAGGATGGCAGACGGGAGGAGAAACGGTCCAGCCTACAGTTGAAGGCTTATCCCAAGGGAGTAGAGCAGAGCACATGCACATCCAATCAAAAGACAATGCGACAAGGCCTGAGGTTGCCAGGTATAGAGAGGGAATTTCTAAAGACCGGTTTACCAGGTCCAGGGATTATCCTTCTGAGGTTACCTAACCCCTCGGTAACGTGACCTCCCCTAGCCCGTGGTATTGTGGTCTACTATGCCCAGAGCATCCGCAGAGCATTATGATTAACCATCTCGGCTTAGTCCATCTGTACGGCCAGCTTCAGCGGACCTGACATCTGTCCAAGCAAAACAAGAGCACTTCCTGCATGGGAAACTTGAGAAAGACATTCTCACTTATTTGAGTTTCAACAACGAACACCTCTCTATGACCAACTGATACTTTAGACATCTCGAGACACCCTGTGCTCTCGCCACCTAATCAACGAATATGATTTTTCCATCCTTTCACTCCCACGAATCAAATATTGAGAAAGTGCCTGCCCCAAGGTCAAATCCCTCTCTCCAGAGCTCCTCAATAGAAACAAACCACCAGGATCAAGTTCAGCTCCTGACAAGAAGTCCCTCGGCTCTGTCAAGTGTTAAGTTCCATTGTGACCTACAATGGCACACAATGGCCCTCGCAGCACCCGGGCTGTCCCTGCTGCCTGATGAATAACACAGGAGCCCTGGATGTGGACAGGTTATCAGATCACTGAGATATGAGACAACATATCTGTTCCATTTTTGAAAATAACATTTTCACTTTTCAATTAAACAGAGATGATCACTAGAATGTACTTCAGACAAATGTAGCATTTTATTTTTTTTTCTGTTTATTTTTTTTTAAGTTATAATATTATATATTATCGCTCATTACCTGTAAATTTTCAGCATAAATCAGTCTATGTTTAAAATAAATGGGGTTCAATGTCGAACCTAAGGTTCTTGACTCAATTTTAAATAACCCCAAAAAGGTTCTATATAGGGAGAAATGTCTTAAATAATTGCATAATATTTTCATGTTTAACAGGTTATTTCATTTTTTTCAAGCGATGAAGTATGTTCATGAGCTGTTTAATTCATATTTTATTTACTTATAGTCAATAATACTGACATAATACTGATTTCCAAAGATACATTTTGTAATGTTTATTCAATCATTTACTCATCTGCTACAATACTGTACATTTTCCTCATTTAGATTGTTTTCAGCAAATATTGACTTGAAATGTGATTAATTACTATCAATTAATTAAAAATGTAAATATATTAAACAAAAATACAAATTTTTAAAATAAACCTATGTCCTGACAGCAGGAAGGATGCCATTTTAAAATATATTCACATTTGTGTTTATACTTTTTGTTAACACCATCAGACATTTATAAAACATTTGAAAATCTAGTAATAAGTAAGTTAGTCCCCATTCTGAATGCCTATTTTTTTAAACTGCTCTGAGGTCATGCAGACTCTGGTGGGATTTATATATATTTTTATGTAATCATGCTTTAGGTAATCATATTTCATGCCACAACCATGATGTCAGCTCCATCATTTAAGCAATTATTTGGGATTTTTAGATTCCCAGTAGTATCTATAACACCAGAAAAATGACCAACAAATGACTACGATGTGATATGCAAAATATGATTAGTTTGCATATCACTGTCAGAACTTCTTTAAAGCTGCAGTCTGTAACATTTTTGGTTTAAAATGATCCAAAATCAATTTTTGAGCAAGTACATAACCAGCCAGTGTTCAAAACTATCTCCTTACCTTAGCCCGATTCACAACGGTAAGCTTGTAATAATGTTTTCTAATTAGGGTGGTACTGGTAGGTTTCCGCGGGAAATTCAATTACGTAAAGAAGGAGTCCCAGCTAGTAGGCTATATGGCATGTGAGGATGCTGCTGGTGATGGATCATTTACAGCCTTTTCTCACGGCAGCTGGAATAATTAAACTTGTCATTCTGATGGCGGATTGTAATCCAGAATGGTCCAAATGACAATCATTAGTGACAACTGGAGATTTGACGTGATCTGAGCTAAGCGATCGTTAGATTTAATCACCATTGGCAGCGTGATTTATTGTAATGCTTTTTTTTCCCCTCAGTTGGTCAGAACAAAAGTGGCAGACATGTTACTTATTTGTTCAGATGACATTTTCCAGTAAAAATTCTTATTTTGGTCATACTTCCAAAACGAAGAATCTGTGATTCCGAAGTACAGTATCCACACCGATGTGCGACAAAGAGGCAAAACTTACGGACTGCAGCTTTAATAGATGGAGCTGACAGTTTCAAACCACCTTAAATTCTCAATTCAACCTCAAAGCTGAGTGCTAATTTAGTCAATTTTTATAATGAATGTTTGATTTGACAGCATATGTGCTTGTTGTATTTGACAGTGTTGACATATAAGGAAAAATACACAAATTGAATAAGCATGTTGCACCCAAATTTAGGTCCGGAAATCAAATTCAACATTCAATTCAATTTACCAAAGGTGGTAAAAGAAATGTCCAGATTATGCTTAGTATATGACACACGGGAAGGCATTCTGTAAACCATAGGAGAACATGTGCACCATAATGCTAAATGCAGAGGCAAAATATTCTTTCAACAAGTAAAGCAGAACAATGAAAATAAATCACAATGTTAAAGGTGTCTCCTGTAACCTTAGGCAGCTTTGTGACGGAGCGTCCATGGGAGAGTTGAGCTTGTCATATTTGAAAGCTTGTTGCCAGGCCCTGGGCGGAAGAAGAGAAGGAAGGAGAGAGGTGGTGCTATTCCCCTCCCTCTGCTCCTCTTTCCGTGTCTGCTAAGCGTCGGATTGTCTGCCCATTTGAGGGACAACCGCTGACTTCAAAGGTCCACATTTTTGCTGCTGTCATATTTGAATGTCATGAGACACGCTTCAGACAACCTCTAAGACAGAAAAGAGACATCCGTCTCTTCCCACTTGTAAATACACACTCTTTAAAACTTGAAGCACTAGAGTCTGAGATGTACACTCTTGGGCAAAAAATGGCTAAACCCTAAGCTTTTAATTGTCTTAACCACAAATTATTGGTCAGGAAATTAGCAAAATTTAAGCAAATGCTCTACTTAAAAAGCCATTGCTGTCTCAGAGTTTTGGCAGAATATGGGAAGTTGTCTGTGGAGTGATGAATCACAGTGAAACACGAGTTGCATGGTGATGATCCAGAGCGGTGTCTTCGAAAATCTGGTGAGAAATATAATAATAAATGGATCTCTACTACAGTGAAGCCTGGAGGAAGAGGTGTCATCAAAGCCACTGGAAGGCAAGCCTGCAACCTTTAACCAAAAAAGCATATCGGCTAATGCTAACGCTCCGCATCTGGCGGTACACAGGGAAGAAGACCAGGGGTCGTTTTTTGAATGGATGTCAATGGATGAGATGCTTCACTATGCTGATTAAACAGCTTTTGTGGGGAAATAGCTAATCATTTAATTAATCGACAGCCTGTTTGCTAATCTTCAGCATGTTTTACACTAAACAATACTTTCGTTGGGAACTATATGTAGATTTTAGCTTGATAAAAATATATTTTTTAAAGAGAAGGCAGACTAGGGAATGTTGCGACTGATGTCACTGCCATTACACGATAGGCTGAGAGGTGCAGCACGTGATTAAGTTAGCTGTTGCGCTTTATCCAATGGTAAGAGATACAGACCCTCTCATCTCCCTATAATATACAATCTCTGGTGTCATTGTGTAGGGAGCCTTTTTAGCTGCTGGTGAGATACTTCACTGCAAAAACTCATTTAATGCTTTGGAGTACAGGAGAAAGTTGCAGAATGGCTTGCTTCCCACAAAAGAAAAGTTGTTATCTAAAGAAGAAAGACCAGATGTCATTTTTCAACTAGACAAAGCTCCTGCCCAAACTGCAAAGACAACCATGAAGTGGCTTGAGAACAAGACTTAGTCCATCAGGTTGTTTGATGTTTTGTCCTTGTCCTGGAATTCAGATTTGAACCCTATAGTGAATACTTGGTCTCACATTAAACTGAGGTTTAAACGAATTGGGAGACGTTTTTCAACTACTCATGAATTTTCACAAATTTGACATTGATACCATGGAAAAAGACTTACATAGATATTTTCAATATTATCTTATACTTTGGCAGCAGGTATATTAGGCTGCTGTCACTTTAAGACCTGATGCACTGATCCATTATACTGTTACACATGCGTTTTCTTTATCAACTGTTTACATTCACTTAAAACATAATTGACTGTTTACGAGAATACTCACAAAGTTTTTTTTTTTTTCACAAAGCATATTTGACTGTTTAAGCACCATAAGCAGCGAAAAAGAACTCAGTTTAGTACTTATATGGGCACACTTTGGATGTGAGCACAAAATCTGCGGGAATGAGTAAAATTATGCACAATACACGCAATCCCACGGAGAAGTTCCAGCCCTGTAACACCAACAATATTTATCCGGAGCAAATGAAACAAATGAGTGAGGGGAGGCGGGTTTGTGGGTCAACTCGCTGTCGGAGAGATGAGAGAGCGAGAAAGTGGTGCTGATATCGTGTATCTATTCTGAAAAAAATGAGTATTGGAAGCATTTCAGATATTTCTGTATTAATATGAATATCGAACAATCAATATTTTTGACAACACTACACTGCACTAAGTTTATTATTTCAGATGCCTTTTTAAAAGACTACAATTTAAAAATGTATATATTATACTGTATATAAAATTCAACCCGCCAAAGCTAGTAGGAGTAACTGCGTTACACGCAACTGCTGAAATCTACCAGCATTTGGCGGTGTCAGTCCAATTATATTGTCAATTCAATATAATAATTTTTAATAATTGTTAACTTATCCCCAAACTCTATTGAAATCACGCATTTTAGTCTGCTGTTAACTTTCCATGTACTATATGAAGGAGTTTCTGCTTATGTAGAGCATTTTATGTGGTTTCTATTTCTATTAGTATGCCGTCTTTAAAGCAAGCTATCTATTTATGCTGTAGAATGCATTGCATCTCACTAGGTTTAGGAACAGAGCCATAGTGTTTTGTTAGTTGCAAATTTAGATGTGCAGCAAACTCAGAGTTCTGCACCGATTGATCTTTTATGATGTCGGTGTAACTCTGTTCACTGTGATCTCCATGGCTCCACAGTCACATTTTAATATGTCCACACAAAGAACTGACCTATTGTTGAAGTGAAAGACAGCGCCCTCTACAGTGGCTCAGGGTCACATGAAGATTGATGTGAATGGATCAGTGACCTTTGAAGAAGATCAAAGCCACACAGGTTACATACGTCTGCCTGTTTAACTCTTTCATCTTTATGCAGCTCCGGGAGTCATGACCCGAGCCTGCTTATCTAGCCAGCCCACTGGTGGAAGCCTGAGAGATGCACCTGCACACTTTATTTAACAGAAAAAAAGTAATTTTTAATTGAGGTGCAGGTTTAAAACATAATCCACCTGTTGGACACAATCTTAAAAATAAAGGTTCTTAATTGGTATCTGTGGATCCATGAAGGACCTTTAACATCCATGGAATCTTACAATTGAACAAAATGTTCTTTAAAGTGGAAAAAAGGTTCTCTGGGTTATTAAAAGGTTGGTTCTTTTGAGAACTATTTACTGAAAATGTTTTTTTTTTAACAGTATTGCTGCTAAATTATCAGCAAGCAATAAACAGCAAATTCATTCAAGTTCTTGTTGACTACATAACAGGGGCAACCTAAACGTGCGAAGATTTGGCCTCAATGGTGGGTAACAAAGCGCTATTGCATTCCAGCAGTGAGAGTGAAGTCAATTAAGCCATTTCCCCTCCAATTTATCTCCCTGCAGCACCTAGATCAATTGGACTGCAGCTGCAAGGGCCATGTGTGTCTGGGAAAATGAGAAGATTGAGGTAAACCTCGCCTGGCCCCTAGGAGAAAGACTGGCAAGATTGTCTTCGTACCTGTTTAAGATGAATGGGGGTTTCAAGTCTGGCTGTCTTTAGGGTGTGTGTGTGTGTGTGTTGGGATAAGGATGGGGTGTGGGTTAATAGAGGATAGATTTGTCATATGTTGTCATAATCCAGAACATGCTATCATACATAGTCTTGTAATATTTATTCTTCTGCCTGTTCTCCACTTGCTGTCAGGACTCGAATATAGAAACCATGTGACAAAATTAAGTTAGTCAATTTTGAAGAATTTTTCAAAGAAGAACTTTGTACTCAACTTTACTTAAATGGGACCTATTATGCAAAATTCACTTTTGCATGATGTTTGGACAAATGTGTGTTGGCAGTGTGTGTACACAACCACCCTATAATGATAAAAATCCACCCACTCCTTTTTTTTTTAATCCCCCTAAATCATAAGCAGTGTCTCCCAACAACCTGTTTTCAGCCATGGTGCTAATGTGACGTCACATTAGCCACAGGCCCCGCCCATGACCGCTGACTGACAGTCCTGTATTACCATAGTTTCCGCCCTCAGCGAGCTGTACACTGTCCGCCATTTTCTCTGCGCTCGAGGAGCTGTAGCGACAACAATGTCTGGTAAAAAATTGAGATGTTTTGTTGTTGGATGTAAGAGTGAACATAACAGTCTTCATTTACTGACATCTGAGCCACTGAACGCAGTGGATTAGTTTTATTTTTGAAGGGAATGCACCACAGATCTAATATACACATACGATTTCTGTAACGTTGCCTGCTATTTACGTTCACAGACATAACTGACTGTGTTTATGTGAACTGTGTGTGTTTTTGACAGAACCTTGTGTGTATTTGACAGTTCAAACAAAACAAAAAATGTGAAAGAGAAGTTACTCACGAGACTTGACGTCTGACAGCCAGCTCTCTGTGTGTGTGTGTGTGTGCTTCAGATAAGTGCGCTCAGAAAACAATCCATTAGATGTTTAAACTGATATAGCTTTAAAACGCGTGGGAATAATAAACTTTAATGATGAAAGAAAAACTATGCTATCCGTGAGAGTGATCGCGATATAGATAATAATCAAAACCAAGCAGATGTCTTGTTAATATTTGGCAGAGAATCCGATTGAGGTAGGAACTGTGATCGTAGAGAGGGGGCGGGGCACAGCAGCTCATTTGCATTTAAAGGCACATGCACGAAAACAGCCTGTTCTTGACTGTAGTCAGAAATTGATATTTACAACATGGATTTATAAATGATCTGTGAGGTATTTTAGGCTGAAACTTCACAGACACATTCTGGGGACACCTGAGACTTATATTACATCTTGTAAAAATGGACATAATAGGTCCCCTTTAAAATTCAAACACGTCCCAATTTCAGTAATTAAAGAATTTGTCTTTTTTAAAATGTCATATAAATGTTTGACAGCGCTGGAAAGAACAATGAAGACTGTAGCTAAACTATGCATAAATAAATAAATAAATAATAATAATAATAATAAAAAGCATTTATTACCAAAAACATTTATTTTAAATTTAATTGCTGTGGATGGCAGAACTTTGCTTTAATTATATTAAAATAATAATAATAATAATAATCAATCTAAAGACACTGTAAATTCAATAATTTATTCATTGGCTACAATAATGTAATGCATTTTAAACTTCAAATGGGGGTAATTACTTATAAATGCAATTAATTGGCATTTATTTTATTAATTAATCAGCATATCATGTAAATAATTCAATTAAAAATAATATTGAATTGAAGTATGAGACTAAACATCTGCTTAAATTTTAGTTACCCCCAGCTAACAATTTTGGTTACCAGAATGTTTTGAGTATGTTAGGCTATGGTTTTAAAAAATAAAATCTAAAAAGAACATAAAACCTAAAACATTAGGAATTGGTTTCCAAATAAGTAACCAAAGGTGAACCATTCACATATACATATATGTCATTCTTACTGCAGTTAAATTAAAATGTTTAATAGGTATGATAAGTGTATCGTAAAACTATTGGCGCTTTTCCACTGCATGGTACGGTTCGGTACGGCTCACTTTGGCTCACTTTTTGGCGCTTTTCCACTGCATGGGATGGTTCGGTACGGAACGGTACGGCTCGCTTAAATAGTACCACCTCAGTGGAGGTTCCAAGCCTGCTGTACCAAAGTCCCTTTAAGACAAGTCATTTCACTCGGCGGCCATCTTTGAAACACCTCTCGGGCATGCAAGTGTGGCTCCTATCTCTTTGAATGGGGAAACATCAAATTGTTTGCCAAGCTTTCGATTAAATTTAATATTTGAACTCACCAATGAAACCTGACAACAACTGTCTCCTAAATTTTGTTTCTGAACGCTTGAATCATGACAAAAAAAATTTATTTTTTCAGGCTAGATCAAGCTAATGCGCATGCGCAGTCCTAACTGCGCGTCTCTATAGACCATATGCGCCAGAGAAACAAGCGCGCCGCCATCTTTATAAAATTGTCTCTGAACTTCCGTTTTGCGGTAGCTCTGTACATTTCTATGGCATCGCTGTCAAAGAATAATTAGCTGGTTAAGTGGATTTACTTGTTGTAGAGTTAATGAAAGTTATCATGAGCATTGTAATGTTTAAAGCAGATGTCTTAACAAATGTCAGCAGACCGGGAAGATTTTAAAATGAGCAATTCATTCATAAATATGTAAGATCGCTGTGGAGAAACAAACCGGAAGTCAAAAGACAACGAGCGCAACGTTGAAAAGGGGCGGGGCTACATAAGGTCTATAGGAAGCACGTGTCTAACTGTTTCTATAGGAACCGGAGCTTCTAACGGCCGCTGCAGTGACGCGATGACTTTACCAATCAGCGATTGGCTCTTATTTAGAAGGCGGGACTTATTCCGCCATATTGCGCGTTGCACATTCTCCCATTCAAAACAATACGAGTGACATGTCTTGTGTTATTCTATAGTCTTTGGCTGTACTGATACTAAATGTGACGTGTAAACACTGCAAATCACTGATTGGTCAGACAGAATCGTCATTGGATTTGAAACACGAGACACCTACCCCGCTAGATTTAAATAGTCAGTAACGGTAATCATTTGTTTCGCGAAACGACTTGCTTTAAATGACTGTTGCACGCAACTTGAAAAAAAGAAATGGCTGTATCGTGGTCAGTAGATGAGGTGCAGACTCATTGTTAGCCGAGGAGCGGATCCACGGCAGTAGAGGCGGCACAACTATAACAATCAGTTTATAATCCCACCCACACTGAAGCGGTACTAAACTGCAGGGGAAAAGTAAACCAAAAGTAAAGCGAGCCAAGCCGTGCTGTAACGAGCCGAGCCAAGCAGTACCACACAGTGGAAAAGCGCCATATGTGTCACATATATCATGACCCAAATACCATCTTGTCGCGATTAGTAAACCATTCATAAACCTAATTTGGAGTTTTAATAAAAATGTACTATGATAAGATGGTGTTGCATTTTACACCTATCTGAAAATATAAAGGTAAAGATAGGGTAGTGATTTCCCTTTCGAAGTGAACTTTGAAATCTCTCACATTTCTTTAGATGCTGTGGTCGGTAGACATTCAGCTGAACTGTGACCGAAGCCATCTGGAGCATTTCCCCAAAGGCACTCCAGCGCTCCACTCCAAACCCAATTAGCCAAATCACATTTCAAAAGTGCTTGAGTTTACCTGCCAATGGTCAAATCCTTCAGGTGTCAAAAAGAAGGCTTAAACCTGGAGGAGAGAACCAGAGAGCAGAATGGAGTGGGATTAGAGTGAACAAAAGGGCCACAGATATCCTCCAACACCTGTGCGGGTACTGTGGCCAGTGGAGTGTCTGCTAATGGGAAAAGCCTTTGGTCCAATTTGCAGGTGCTCAGAACCTAATCTCCCATCTCTTAGGATGGGCCGGGTATCTGTTTACCTCTGTACTAGTTTAGCAGACTCAGTCTCACTTGATAGGCAGAAGACTTCCATCCACCCTTGCAGCATAATCTAGGTGATCAATCATTTACATCAGTAATTAGGGCCTGGTGTCAAAACAGAAATGGAACATGAGCCTGGGGACTTGTGTGTAGCGGGGTTGACATCAGACTTGGCAAGTGTTATGGGTGATGTGGGTCTGCGTGGGTGAGATTGAGGGGGGTGCACATCTCAATGCCGAACTGTGGTCCAGAAGCCTGAGGTTAAGACATTCCACACAACTTGATCCATGTTTAAGAATACAATTTGTTCTGTGCCTTCCTGTAGGCAATCGGGACAAAAAACTTGAAGAAAAGCTCTATTAGTACAGCAAGATGAAAAAACAGTATTTCTTAGGCACGACTCCAGACTAAAAAAATGACTAAGGAGCCATTGGCCCCTAAAACAAAAGCCAAATGACCATATTCAATTGACATATTACAGAATTGCTCCATTAGAAGCCCATTTTTGTTAAATATTTGAATGTTTCTTAAAAAAGCATGATTCATTTATAAAAACAAAACTCTTTTGTGAATATGTATCTTTACTTACACACTGTCATATGACTAAACAGTTGATAAATAGACTAACAAACCTAAAATATACATCACAGTAATGATTCTTGGTTCAGAATCGGATGAAATCACGAACCGACTTGTGGTTGTCAATTCAGTAATGGCTTTGAATGATTCGCTGACTGAGTCTGATTTACTGTGATGCAAGTTCGAGACTGTTTCATGAATCCATTTGAATGACTCATTTTAAAAAGAATCATTTGTTCATGAATCAGACATGACACCGTGTTCGCTGTTGCCTGCAGGAAACACTGGCATACACGCAAGTTTTCCTGAATTTCACTAAATGTAACTAGATTTTAAATTATTGTGGCAAATTTGGGTTACACTTTATTTTAAGGTGTCTTTGTTACACTGTTATTATACATTTAAGTACAGAGTAATATTATGTAACTACTTACTATAGGGTTAGGATTAGGGTTTGGTTTTGTTTAGGGTTATTTGCATGTAATTGTGCATAATTTATAGTTATAACTCTAGTAACTACAATAGTAACATATGTAACAATGACACTGTAAAATAAAATGTTAACCAAATTTGTATATTTGTCAAATTTGGAACCCTTTTTTATTTTTAAAAACTCTTTTTAAAAAAAAAAACTATATTCTAAAAAAATACTCTTAAAAAAAGGTTCTTTATTGGCATTGATGGTTCCATTCATAACATTCAAGATTCTTTATAGTGGAAAAAGGTTCTTTAGATTATTAAAATGTTCTTCACACTTGAAAATGGTTCTTTTAAAAACTCTTCACTGAAAGGTTCTTTGGGGAAGCCAAAAATGATTCTTCTATGGCATTGATGTGAATTTTTTAGGAGTGCAGGTGTCTTTTTTGTAGAAATATTGACTGATGGTTCAATCAGTAGAACTGAATGAAATCCAACTTCAAGATCTGAAAAGTTATTGAGCATTTGGGGGGGTGGAAGGATTAAAAATGAGCCACCAATGTGAAGTCGTGCAGACCTAAAAACAAAAGTAATGGAAATGATAGAAAATAAAAAGTTAAAAAAGCCACCAAACTGTACTGAAGCTGGAAAGCCAGCTGATTGAAGTTTATTACCCGTGGGAACGAAGCAAAGTCTGCTCTTACAATAATAACACCACAACCCGAGGAACTGAAGGTGTTTCACTTTAACCTTTCACGCTAAATACCAGTCCTGTAGCCCAAGGGAGGGCGAGAGTTTAAAAGTCAGTCTCAGAACATAGAGTTTCTCAGCTGAACTAAATAGCCATGCTTTGAAGAGGTGGGCCAGGGCCATCAACTGGTCCAGTAATGAATTAATCCATTGGAAGAGGCTGTACATGGGTGGGGCAGCAGATCAAAGCATGTTTCTCTTATTGCTTGCCTGCACCTCAGGTGAAGTTGAGGCATGCAGCCAGTTGGGGTGATACGCTGTCCCACACATCAGCAGGAATGCAGAGAACTTTCTATCCCTCTAGAGTCGGGTTTCACGGTGAATGCTGTAGATATGATTACATGCATGCATTGAGATCAGTCATTATGAAAAATTACTGTGGTTGAAACACATAGTGAGCAACTGTAAAACAGAAAGGATTACTTAATCCAGAGAGGATACGCTTGATGATTCTTTGAATTAAAAAGTATTATTCTGAATTTTTAATAATAGAAAGTTTACAGTGTTAAAGTATCATCTTATGACTAAAAGTTGGTATCTAAACGCTAGGTAATTAGTGGTTTAATGATCTACATTTGAAATTCTAATACAAAGTACCAAACAGAAAATATTTAACTACAACAAGCTGCCCACAAAGGTCACAAGAATACGTGAAAGTCGTAATGAAACTAAAAATGTTTTCATGTTGTTATTTGGTCTGATTTGGTCACAATATTAAAAAAATAATCCTGACTGTATGAATGTAAGAGCTTTTGGAGCATCAAATATGAAAAATGGATCTAGAAAAGAATAGAAGGGAACCAAGCCTCCATTTGCCACAATTGCCATTACAGTTTGAATGACAGTAGATTTCTGCTTCACTGATGTTATGCATTAAAAATGTCTCTTTGGGGTTTAAACTATTTATTTCTATAACAATGTGTTTATCTTGTTTTCAAATCGTCTGATGTCACAAATAAAGCTTGGGCTTCACAAACTGAGGAAGTATCTTGTGTTTGAGGATGCATTGTGTATTGAATAATTATAGTATGCATACGTAAAATGCAATTTTTGGCACTATATATATATATATATATATACATACATACAGTACTGTGCAAAAGTCTTAGGCACGTCAGTATTTTCACCCCCCAAAAAGGGTTTTAAGCCAGTTATTTATATCTTTTGCTGTAATGTGTCAGTAGGAAACATCAGTTCACATTTCCAAACATTCATTTTGCCATTAATTGTAATAATCCAGTTAGATTTTTGAATACACAGTAAGTCTGACAACAGCCGGTGCTCTAGATGGAAATCTGATCTCTCCATCATCAAAACAGATGAAACTGAGACAAACTAAATCCAGAAGAACTGTGGCCGTGTCTCCAAGGCGCTTGAAGAAACCTTCCTGCAAAGCTACCTGAAAAACAATGCGCAAGTGTACCTGGACAAAAGCAAAGGGTGGTCACACCAAATATTGATTTGATTTAGTTAATAGAAGTTAATTGATAATAAAATCTTTTTATGACAGTGTTTTTTCGAAAGCAACCTCACTTTACAGCATTTTTACACAAATGCCTAAAACTCACAGTATTGTATCTTTGCAGGAAGGTTTCTTCAAGCGCCTTGAAGACACGGCCACAGTTCTTCTGGATTTAGTTTGCCACGGTTTCATCTGTTTCTTCATGTACTCACAGATGGATTCGATAATGTTGAGATCAGATCGAAGCACCAGCTGTTGTCAGACTCCTTGTGTAAAAAAATCTCACTGGATTATTACAATTAATGACAAAATGAACGTTTGGAAATGTGAACTGATGTTTCCTACTGACACACTACAGCAAAAGATATAAACAACTGGCTTAAAACCATTTTTGCACAGTAGTGTATATGTACTGTATATATTATTTTCTTTTTCTTTTTTTTCCCTAATGTATCATTCTTGCTCTCTTCATCACGGGCCGAAATGGACGTTAAGTTATAATGTCATCTTGGATTGGTTATATAAATCAGGCTTTACAAAAAGGAACTGAAGTTTGAAAAAGTACTTTTGAAGCATTGAAATAGATTTTGGTCAAAACCATGGCCAAAAAAAAAAAAGGTTCCAATTTATATGTCTTTCTTTATGTAGTGTAAGAAAAAAATCCTCCCTTTTTTTGCCTATCCCTCCACGGGACCTGACTTATGAGACTGTAAGAGCATTTCCTTTGGACCCTAATTTAACCAGAATAAGCACAACACTTTTGGTGTGGTCTTGGCCATATGAACGCAAAGGGAGTTAGACTGAGGAATTATGCCAAGATTCAGCTGACTGTGTAATCCGTATAGCAACACCAAAATCTGAGAAACATAATTTGGTGTGCTTCGCCATTGCCTGCCAATCATCAGCTTCCACTGGGTAAAGATAAAGCGCTCATTCGGAATAATAGCTCCTCTAACGTGCACTGGGATATAATCCTAGTCAACAAAGAAGCACTTTGAGAAAATCCACTAAACAGCGCAAAGGCTCTCCTGAGAACGTCCACTGTATGAAACAAACATCAGAACACATACAGTAGAGCCACTGAGACCTCATCTCACTGAGCTGGATTACTTTCCTGTGGGAACAAGTCGTCAAAGATCCATATTTGCCCATCTCAATGGTTGCGCTGTATTTACTGTGCAACCACCGAGTGTTAATGCCATAATCGTGTGGCTCTGCTGTTACTGAGACAAAGTGGGTTGTCCCTTAAAGAGGCTGTCGATAAAGGCAATGCAAACTGGGATATGTTTACATCATTCCAACACCTGTTTTTCCCACAAGTTCTTGTGAATGGTCTCTCTGTGATGCTGACTGGGGATGCATGTGAGACAAATTATCTTGAGTTGTGGGACCTGTTGTTGTCTGTTCCTCTTGAGTCAACACAATTATTTGTGGTAGATCAAGAAATCATTATCGCACAATAGCGCGCTTAATTCATAAACATAACCTCATGGGTGGAATAGAGCATGGAGGAATAGACCCTGCACTTTTCCTGTAATTGAAATGCTGGAGAAGGGTTATAGAACTTAGGTTTATATGCTTTATATTTAAAACAAATTTGGAGCTGTCATTTATTATCGTTGACAGGTTTGATACGTTTGAAAAAGAGAGAGGAATGTGGCTAGCCTTTGTGGCTTTTGATTAGGCTTAATGATCTACCAATAGGGAAGTTCTGTTGAGATTACAAAATTATGTGGTAGAGACACTAAGAGAGAGTGAGCCACAAACCACAAACAAGACTAATGAGATAATATGTTTGCCTGCTAACAAGGTAGGTACTCTAGAGAAAAAGCGTGAAGAAAATCCCTAGGGTATCATTTTAAAAAGAACGATGGAAAGCCACAAACTGCCAAATCAGGAAGACACTGATTTGAACTTTGGGCTGAGAAAAACTCATAACATAACATAAGTTCATTGGAAAAACGTGCCTCTACGTTTTTTTTTTTCTACCTACATTTTACAAAAACGTACCTATATCTACAACTGACTGCAGTTTTTAGCTGAAATTGGTACTATTGGGGTAAAACACCAATGACTTTTATTTCTTTTTTGACACAAATTATGATTACAAGGGCAGATTAGGAATTCATAAAGACTATTTTCATGCAGTTCCTTTCACAAAACTGTTATGACCTCAAATCACTTTTTACATAGTACATGATTTGTAAATCTAATACATTTTGATGTTTGCATCACATAACCAGCTCCATAAATATGGCTTTTCTAATTAATTTGCTTGCGATGTGGAGCGCTTTGATATGAGTCCCATGAAAGAGGAGTGATGAAAAAATAGCTCAAAGACTTGTAAACCAAGCTAAAATGGCATGGTGCTACAGCAATGCACTTTTATCTCATGTTTGCTTTTCTTAACACTATCGGTTAGGTTTAGGGAAGGTAGTTTATTTTCAAACATGATAGAGCATTAAACTTTCAGCAGCACTCTCTGGACATTTCATTTCCGAACTGCCGTGATACATACAATAACCAACATAATAAAATGTAGCCAGATTCATGTTCATCTGGATAAAACTGAATTTGTTTTTAACGCTACGTACTGGTCATTTCACCTTGAAAGTGTCGCGAGACATACAAGAAGCGACGTAATATCATTTTTCAGTAATGTCACCCTATACATGTTCTTCCAATGAGCCTGGGTTGGAAAAACTGGTTGGGAATCCTTAAAACTATGAATATAAAAGCCTTGAAGGAATATTCCAGGATCAGTACAAGATAAGCAAAACTGACAGCATTTGTGGCATAATGTTGATTACTTCCTTTTCCTTAAAAAGATAAATATCTACAGTGAGGCACTTACAATGGAAGTGAATGGGACAATTCTTTGGAGGATTTAAAAGCAGAAATGTGAAGCTCATAATTTTATAAAACCACTTAAATGAATTATTTTCCTAAAGGGGTCCTTGCTTATGATTTCACTTTTTAAACTTTAGTTAGTGTGTAATGTTGCTGTTTGAGCATTCAGAAACGTTCAGATGCGTTCCAAAAGTTGTAACTTCTTCCTGAGTCTCTCCATCAGTGTCCGACTCCGGTTTGAACAATGTAAGGCTGAACACCGTTACTGACAATCCTCATTTTGGCTGCGTGAGATTCTCCAGCTTTGTTGTTGTTGAGCAACTGAAGAGCGAGCTGTTAAAGCTCCACCCTCTTCTGGAAAGGGGGCCGGGAGCAGCCGCTCATTTGCATTTAAAGGGACACACACAAAAACGACATGTTTTTGCTCACACCGAAATAGGGGCAAATTTGACAAGCTATAATAAATGATCTGTGAGGTATTTTAAGCTGAAACTTCACAAACATTCTGGGGACACCAGACACTTATATTACATCTTGTGAAAGGGGCATTATAGGTCCCCTTTAAAACTTGTGTATTATTTGAGCTGTAAAAAGTTTTGGCTTTTTTTTTTTTTTTTTACAGTCATTTTAAAAGTTTTATAAGGAAGCTTGTTTAGCCACAGAATAAAACAATTTAAAAGATAACTGCGACTTTTTATCTCACAATTCTGACTTTTTTTCTCACAACTGCGAGGTTACATTTCGCAATTCTGACATTTTCTCACAATTGCAAGTTATAAAGTTATTATTAACTGAATTGTGAGATAAAAAGTCGCAATTACCTTTTTAACTTTTTATTCAGTTGTGGAAACAAGTTTCCATAATTGTAAAATTTGATATAAATTTAAACAGAAAAGGTTAGTAAGCAAGTTTTCCACACTAAAATCATACACATGCATATTGTATATGTCTTGTGGCTATACTGTTGAAACGGAGTATTTTAACATTTATGGACTGGCCTCATTTGCTTTTCTTAAAGGAGGGAAATGTCTAAATTCATATGTGTGGTAATGAACATTATGCCTAAATGAGCTTAACAAGTATTGATCCTACAATATTCCTTTAACCAACTTACAGTCCTTCCACTCTTGCTTCGGTTGAAGAATTTTGATTTCTTGACAAATTTTCAACACAAAGATACAGTACATAGACTACCCGAACACTCAAGCGCCACATGAAGGGGTTGACAGGTGTGTTCTGCCCGTGATAATTATTCCAATCAAACCCAACACCTGTTTGCTGCTCTCCTCTCCCACATGTAGGCTGTTAGCCCCTTGACATATGTCACCTCTCAATCTCACGAGGGCTAATTCAGCGGTTAGCACAAAGAAATAAACACAGATGCTTCTGGCAAACTCAAAGATGACCTACAATGGCTTGGACTGCGAATGTAACATTTTCATATCAGTACTTGTAAGCTGGTTTACTGCAAACATCTATTTGATTCTACTTTTGAGGTAAGACAACAAGGGACATGGATCAAAATCTTTGTGTTAGCAAATAAACAATAGTATGTGTGTGGTATCAGGGTCTTAGCTCTCTTTCGTAATGTTGCCTGTGTTTACCATCAAGATATGTCTCTGATGTGACCAGAGGGTTTGTCTTTTTCCTCTTTCTGAGTAAGGCTACAGCGAGATTGCTTGATAAGCTTTCGGCGTCTTTTGGTCACGTTAACACGGCCCCCATTACCCATTATCAGCTCCCAAGGGCCAAACTTGAAAAACAACAGAGGGTAACTTAAAATCTGCTGGAGAAATCCTTCTCTGTCTATAATTTTCAAGGAGGACAGAAAAAAAACCCTCTTATCTGATTGACTTTGCTGTAGCAGTCAGTTTTTTAATGCTTTAAAATCTTGAAATTGGCAGGGGAAAAAAGTGAAATGATGCAGAACGGTTCTGTTTCACCCCACATTGCAGGTGATTACGACCTCTCAAAATTCAATTCTACAGCGATTGTGCCTCCCAAATGAGCAAGTCCCTGCAGAAATAAACAAAGGAACAGGAATGAGTGCTGCAATGCAACAAGTATTACGCAATCACATTGTTTTCACACGTTTGTGTGAATTAACAATTCAAGATCCCATTAATGTATCTGTGCCAGAGACAGTTCATAAATTACACAAGAGAGTAATAGAAAGAACAATGTTTTTGATCCTTGAACATTGTATAGCCCATGGCAATTTAGGCTGAGGAATTCAGCTTTGAGGTTTGTCAAAATTAATGGACTCCGCTGGTCTGAACTGCCAAGAGTTTCTGAGATTCTCTTTATCATTCACGTAAGCATGTATTTCAAACACATCCATCAAACAAAGGCAAAACCTTCAAAGAACACCAAGTTGTTGATGAGAAATGCTGATCATGGAGTAAAGGAAATGCCTGAGAGTCTGGAAAAGTGTTGATAAGACTTTCTATAAAAGTCTGTATACTGTGCTAAAGTAATGTTTTCTAATTTACTTGTAATTTAGTATTTTAAAGCAAACTTTTATTTAATTTAATAGCTTTTTTACCTTAATGTCCTGACTATATAAGATGCTAAAATCAATCTACTGGAAGTGTTAATATTTAAATTCATCAGCATGGTTTTTTTTTAGTTGTTTTACATTGGAGCACACTTGAGTCATGTGAATCAGCCATTACCAGCAAATGTGTATTATTAATAACTATTAAAAAACACAAATATTGTGTCATGGTCAAATAGCCTAATGAATAATGTCTGTTCACAAGAATGCGAGGTAATAGGAAAACGCAGGAAAACGCAAAGTAAAAGCTGCATGAATTAAACTTAATTGGCTTGTCAGCACAGTAAGCTTGATAAAAATAGGGAAAATTTAAATGTCTAAATGTGCTCGCGTAAAGTATCTACAAATCCCCCAATATCATACTTAGAAATTAGAGTGCAGGGGTTGACATTAACACCCGCCAACCTGCCAAATTGTGGGTGAATTTCAGCAGTGGCGTGTAACGCAGCCACTCCTACTAGCCACTTTGGTGGGTTGAATTGTATACATAATATATACATTTTTTCAATTGTAACCTTTTAAAAAGGCATCTGAAATAATAAACTAAGTGCAATCAAAAATATTGATTTTTTAAAACATACTAATACTGAAATATCTGAAATGCTTCCAATACTCATTTTCCGCAGAATAGATACACGATACATGCTGCGCTTTCTCGCTCTCTCATATACAGCGAGTTGACACACAAACCCGCCTCCCCTCACTCACTCATTTCATTTGCTCCGGATGAATATTGTTGGTGTTACAAGGCTTGAATTTTAGTATGGGATTGCACGTATTGCACACAATTTTGTGCTGACACCCAAAGTGCGCGAACATAAAGCCACCTCTAAGTATTAAATTGAGTTCTTTTTCACTGCTTATTGTGCTTAAACAATCAAATACACACAAAATAATGTCAAAATGCCGGTCTTGGTGAGTATTCACGTAAACACAGTCAGTTATGTTTTAAGTGAACATAAGAAGCTGAGAAAGAAAACGCATGTGTAACAGTATAATGGATCAGTGCATCAGGTTTTAAAGTGACAGCAGCCTAATATACAGTACTGTGCAAAAGTCTTAGACCACCACCAGCTTTGTTGTTTTAGCAATGTTTTAATGACCATCCATATTTATTTTTTGGTCTTTGTATTACGATAGAAACAGAAAATACAGAAAATATGTACACAAAATATTTTAAAAATTCAGAACAAAATGGCTTCTTTAAGCAAAAATCCGTATTTAGTGTGACCTCCTGGACTTCCAGTTTCTCAAAAATGAAACTCTGAGAAACATCTCACCCTATTTTGAAAGTTTTCTTGGCCTTCCAGTCCTTTTCCATTCCATTTAGGCTATTGCTCATTTGTAAGGGAAGGTCACTAAATACTTGCCACTTTAGCCTATAGAAGCTGTTTTTTCTGATTTTTTAATACTGCATACAAATTTCCTGTATTTTCTGGTTACATTCTAATAAAGAGACTGAAAAACAACTATATATGGTCATTATACTATTGCTAAAACAACATCTAATGGTGGCCTAAGACTTTTGCACAGTACTGTACCTGCTGCCAAATGAAATAATAATAAAAATATCAATATAGCAGTTTTTCCTCATGTATTGATGTTAAAATTGTGGCCAGTGAAAATGCTGAGTGGCTAGTGAGCAAAAAAGTTAATGTCAAGCCCTGGTAAAGTGACAAGTACACCTCTCATTATAGTAGGCTTCATTAAGCGCACCCAAAGTTTCTATCAAACACCAAGGCACCAAACTGATTCTTTGAATTCAGCTGTTTCTTAACATACGTAATCAAATGCATACAGTACACAGCAGCCTACAGGTGTTAAAGCAGGAGATCCCAAAGACAACAAAAACAATAGCATGTCTTTCTTCATCTATCCTCAGGTAAGGCTTTAGTCCACCTAGTACAGGTAAAGCTGAGTAGGTCTGATCTGCCCCTTCAACTAAATATTGGATACAAAGCACAAGGCTTTAGGGATTACAGAAAAATCTCTATCGGGCCTCAGAGCTGTGGTCAGGAAGGGTGTGGCTGCCGCAGCCTGCAACCGAAGAGGAAAAACTCCCTAAAATTTCGGTATCACAACCCTCCATCATTTTGCATCCATGATGTCATGGGTCATTATACTCTGGCCACGCTGTGCTCCAGTAACACCAGGGACGGCGGTAGGCCCGGATGACACAGATCTCGCCAATCTTTGTACTGCACATTCAAATATTCGACGGAAACCTGGCCTGGACCTCAGTCCGTGGCTTAGCCCGAGGCAACGGACTGCACAGTGGCCTTCTCATTGTCATGCATCAATGAGTGCGAGAGCCCATGGGGTCACACGGCTTGGAGGTTCATCCTCTATTGTTTTTTGAGCTTCTGAGATTTGAAAACCTTACTTTTCCCCTAGTTCTTCCACTCCTCCCCCACTCTGCCATCTTGTTACCTTCCAGCATTGAGGGCTGGAATGTTTATTGAGCCTCGTCAACAATGACAACAACAACAAAACCGGGACTTGCCCACCTGTGTACCCGCCCCTTCTGAAACAATGCTGCGTCCGAATCACCAATCTAGGCCTGCCAGTCATTCTAACCCAGCCCATGGCCCCCTGCGGACTCGGGAATGCCTGAAGAGACGCCTGATTTTTGTGTTTTTGCCACTCCTTAAGTTCTCAGGGAGATTAGCTATAAAACTGGAGGGGTGCTAGTCTCCTATCAAACACTCCAGCTGTTTCTTACGTAAATATGAGGGGTGAGCCTAATTTAAACACTCATTAGTGGCATGCACTTTAAATAAATATCACTGATGTAATCAAAAAGCTATGTTGTTATATCATAATGAACTACTCTTGTTTTGTGATTTCTTTATAAAACACAGCGAAAGTCCAAATACATTATATATACACTACTAGTGATAAATTTGGAATAATCAAGAAGTCTCACCAAGGCTGCATTTATTTGATCAATTACTCAGTAAAAACAGTAAAACCTGTGTGTATATACACTTGAGATCTAATGATGTTTGATGTTATTGATGTCCAACCTGTTAATTATAAAATATCTGTGCTGGAAAATAATATAAACTGATCATAAATGTGGCTTTCTAGCAAGAATTGCTTCACTACTAACCTTAGCAATTGGGAATGATGGCTTTAATGTTTAAATTTTGCTAGTCAAAGAGGTTTAAAATGTTTTTTTTTTTTTTTTTTTTTTTTTTAAATATGTGTTAAAGGGATAGTTCACCCCAAAATGAAAATTATCCCATGATTTACTCAGCTTAAGTAAATCTTCTTTCAGAGAAACACAATCGGAGATATATTTAAAAATATCCTGGCTCTTCCACACTTTATAATGGTTGTGAATGGGGGGTGCGATTTTGAAGCTCCCAAAAATGCATTCATCCATCATAAAATAATCCATTATAACAGGTTAATAAAGGCCTTCTGAAGCGAAGCAATGGGTTTTTGTAAGAAAAATATCCATATTTAAACATTTATTACTAGCTATAATATCTAGCTTCCGGCAGACAAAGAAGATAGTCATATACACCTCAGATGGCTTGAGGGTGAGTAAATCATGGGATAATTTTCCTTTTTGTGTGAACTATCCCTTTAAATTTTGTTTGCCCAAATGCATACTTTACTAGCATCATGGCCAGTGATTAGTAGACAAACTATTTTTGATTATACACAAAGTTCACAGGACATAAGTGAGAATGAGCTGAGTGGATTGGTGGGAAAGCATCTTGAATCCGTGTCTTTACTGTAGGTACATGTGCACAGCACATTTCAAGCATCGCCCTCCAGTAAAATCAAACTGTGTTACAGAGGAAATAACAAAACAACAGCAACAACAAAAGAAAACAACAAAAAAAAAAATGACTCTGTAGACCGAGGACCACATAAATAAACAGGAAATTAGATCCCAGTCAGCAGTTTGAAAAAAAAAAAGAAAAACTGTTTCTGAACAAATGAGATAACCTCACCAAATTTCACAGTAATAGGGCTGTGCAGTGATAGGGGTCTTTGGATAGGGACCACATGGTAATGGGGCACACTGGGTGTCTGGGCTTTATCACTCTGACTGACAGCTGGGTGGGGGCACAGCCTCGGGCAGTTTAATAGCAGACCTCTTAGCCCACCCACCTGACCCTGCCCAAACCCACCATCTTGAAACACCTATATTATGCTCTCAGGAAGAGGGTTAATGAGGGAAAAAGGTTCCGGAATCAGGAGCTATTTTTGGATTTAGGATTTTAGGCAGTCAGTAAGTGAGCACAAGAGATAAGTGAGATATTGTTTTTAAATCTTAAGTTTGTGTATTGCTGTTCAAAATTTCTGTCATTAAATTAATGCAAATATATTAAAAATTTTATATGAAAATAAATGAATTGAATATTAATAAAACTTATGTGTAATATTAATATAATTCAATTCAATTCACATTTTATTAAATAATTAATATTCATTATATTAATAAAAAAAAAATGCCACAAAATCTAGCTACTATCACAAAGGGCCTGTTTAGCTATCTGATTTGTTTTCAATTTACACTTGGCCACATAAATCTGTCTCTGCAAAATGAATATAAATTAGTGCTGTCAATCGCAATTAATCACATCTAACATAAAAGTTTGTAAATATATATACACTATATTGCCAAAAGTTTTGGGACGCCTTCCTTTACATGCACATGAACTTTAATGACATCCCATTCTTAATCCGTAGGGTTTAATATGGAGTTGGCCCACCCTTTGCAGCTATTACAGCTTCAACTCTTCTGGGAAAGCTTTCCACAAGGTTTAGGAGTGTGTTTATGGGAATTTTTGACCATTCTTCTAGAAGCGCATTTATGAGGTCAGGCACTGATGTTGGACGAGAAGGCCTGGCTCACAGTCTCCGCTCTAATTCATCCCAAAGGTGTTCTATCGGGTTGAGGTCAGGACTCTGTGCAGGCCAGTCAAGTTCCTCCACACCAAACTCACTCATCCATGTCTTTATGGACCTTGCTTTGTGCACTGGTGCGCAGTCAGACTCGTCCAACGGATTGCCAGACAGAGAAGCGTGATTGGTCACTCCAGAGAACACGTCTCCACTGCTCTAGAGTCCAGTGACGGCATGCTTTACACCACTGCATCCGACGCTTTGTATTGCACTTGGTGATGTAAGGCTTGGATGCAGCTGCTCGGCCATGGAAACCCATTCCATGAAGCTCTCTACGCACTGTTCTTAAGCTAATCTGAAGGCCACATGAAGTTTGGAGGTCTGTAGCTATTGACTCTGCGGAAAGTTGGCGACTCTGTGCACTGTGCGCCTCAGCATGTCTGAACCCGCTCTGTGATTTTACGTGGCCTACCACTTCGTGGCTGAGTTGCTGTTGTTCCCAATTGCTTCCACTTTGTTATGATACCACTAACAGTTGACCGTGGAATATTTAGTAGTGAGGAGATTTCACAAATGGACTTACTGCACAGGTGGCAACCTATCACGGTACCACGCTTGATGTTTGTAGAAGCAGTCTGCATGCCTAGGTGCTTGATTTTATACACCTGTGTCCATGGAAGTGATTGGAACACCTGAATTCAATGATTTGGACGGATGTCCCAATACTTTTGCCAATATAGTGTGTGTGTGTGTGTATATATATATATATATATATATATATATATACATACACACACACACACACACACACACACACAAACTGTTATTTTAGATGTGATTAATTGCGATTAATCGTTTTAACAGCACTAATAGAAATACGTTCTTCAATTCCCGCGCTATTTGCAAATTTAACAGTTCACATCAACGAAAGCAGCAAATATGCACTGCATTTTATTTATCATCAGCTAATTTCAAGACTAAAGACTGCAATAGGAGAGAGAACGTCATCAGCACTGGTAAGATAATTTAGCCTCACTGCTTTTAATGAAGATGATTATGTGTGATTATGTGAAGATAATTAGCGTCTGCGACTTACATTCAGTTTGCTTTAGTCATCTGCGGTGATGCATGTTGCAGTAGCGCTGTCATATCTAGCTATAACGTCATATAGCCTATAACACACTCTCATACTTTTATTTTTTAACATTTTGGGAGGAGTAAAATTTACATATTTGGTTTATACAACCAGATGCAGTTAAACTTTATTTGGTAACACTTTACAATAAGGTTCATTAGTTAACATGAACTAATAATGAGCTGCACTTATACAGCATTTATTAATCTTTGTTAATGTTACTTTCAACATTTACTAATACATTATTAAAATCTTGTTAACATTAGTTAATGCACTGTGAACTAACGTGAACAAACAATGAACAATGAAGTTAGTAATCTAACGTTAACGAAGATCAGTAAATACAGTAACACTTGTATTGCTTATGGTTAGTTCATGTTAGTTAATACATTAACTAATGTTTAACTAATGAACCTTATTGTAAAGTGTTACACTTTATTTTAAGATGTCTGTGTTACAGTGTAATTATACATTTAAGTACTGAGTAATAATAATGAATTACATGTGCTTAATCTAGGGTTAGGGTTACGATGAGAGTTTGGTTTAGTTTAGGGTTAATTGCATGTAATTATACAAAATTTATAGTTATTACTACAGTAACTACATGCAACATGTGTAACAATGACACTGTAAAATAAAGTGTTACCCCAGATGCATTTACACTTGGTCCAGTTTAGTTTGGAATGCGTCTCAACCCACCTCCTGAAGTGGTTTGAGTGATCTTATTTAAATCCATCTCAAAAGCATTTATACCTTATCTTTTCCCAATCGGATAGCTATCCAATCAGAGAAAATGCATGAAGTGACCAGGTGTAAACAGCAGGCTCTTGAGGTTAAAGAGTAGTAGTATATTATCAGTATTTTCAGAGTCCTATTCATGAATAGATTCGATCACCATGCTTTTATGCCTTTGTGCAACACTAAAGTGCAATTCCTATTAGCCAATGATTAACAGCAGTAATTAATTATTAAGCAATGTAACATTTTCATAATGCACCATATACAGTGGAGTCCAACAGTATGAGACTACATTGGTGATTTTAAACACTGGTCTTTAAAAGTTCACAGGAACAAGTTGAAAAGTGAATAAAAACAGAGGAAATCAAGAATATCTGGCCAAATGGAGGAGAGCCAGAAGTTCTGAAAGAAAGTTTGCCTGTTAAAGTCAAGTGCAGATTAAGCAAAGGGATAGTTCGCCAAAAAATACTCATTCAAAAGTCTTTAATAATTAAACCAGAACACAGGAGATCAAAGGAGAATACACAGGAGTACAAAACAGCACAAACACAATCAAAGTAAAGATAACTGACAGTGAACTGAAGTATATATACACAGAAGCAAACAAGGGGACTAAATGAGACACAGGTGTAATTAATCAGAAACCAAGGAAACTAATAAGGGGATTAACAAGATTAAACTGCAAGGAAACACAAGAAACATAGGCACATGAACGAAAACACAATGAAATCTAACATAACCCTGACAATTTAATGTTCTGCACTTTTTCTAGGTCACTAATCAAATGTAAGCAAATTTGTGACACTGACCGTATTGACATTCTCAAATCATGCTGGACAACATGGATCATCTGTTTTTCTTATGTCATCCCGAACGATGCTGTAAGCAAAACATAATATACTAAAAAAAACAAAAACAAATTAGATATATTTTTCACTTAATTTTTTATGCCAATAATATAATTTCTACTGAAAATAAATTAGAGAAAAAGCAAAAAGTAAGCCTAAACACACTTGCATACTTGAGTGAGAAAAGTAGTTCTTGCAGGTGCACTTTTTGTTTATCTCAAAGTCTGTGAAATAAACCAGCCCCACTTTTTGCATGTGCAAAGGCAACCATTACAAATCGGAGACCAGTGTAACTTGGCAATGATAAATTTCACGTCTGGAACTGCTGCTTTCCAGATGAAAACAACTAATGAGGAAGTAAGGTGGAAAATCAGTCAAATCAGGTGGGTTCAAGGCGGGTGGGCTGGACGTGTCCACCCATCACCGGCTTGATACAAACCAGAGCACCTCGGAGCTTGTAGTTTAAGTCATATTCTCTCTCATGCAAACACTCAAAATAAATGTTCATTCATAGACGCATTGAAATGAACATGGCATACAATGTTATATTTTCATATACAAAATAAGGAACGAGTTGAAAAGTGAACAAAAACAGAGGAAAGCGAGAATATCTGGCCAACTGGAGGAAAGCCAGAAGCTCTGAAAGAAAGTTTGGCTGTTAAAGTCAAGTGCACATTACTACAAACCTGCGATTACTAAGTCCCAAACGACATTGCGTAAAATAAAGAGGTCATTACGCAGTTAAAGTAGAAGATAACATCAGCTGTGCAAGTTCAAAAATCACTAAACCATACTTTCATCTGCATGCCTCCAGGTCAGAAGATCTCAAATTCTGGGATAAAACGTATGTTTAATGCTGATTTTTTGTGTGGAAAATTTCTCAAATCATAATCAAATTAGCCAAAAACATTTAATAAACAGCCACAAAAGGGGCAGAAGATGTGTAGAACGTGAATGTCGGCTGTTCCAGTTTTGTAGAAATCTTTGGAGTTTTGCGAATCCCATATGGACCTGCCGAAAACCTCATAAGAATCCGTTAGATTAAACAGAGCTCACCTTGTGTTCGATCAACCACAACCATTAATGATGATGCTGTGTGTTTCACTCTAACTGTAACCACAAACAGGTCTGTATCAAACCAATTACTTTGTCCAAAACCAGGTTCTAATCAAACCAATTACTTTACTTGTCCAAAACAGACATCCATAATCCTTTGATACTTTCCAGTGCTAAAGCTGTGATAACTGGTTTATTTGTATGTTCCGCTTCATAGCCAGCATAGAAATAACAAGGCTTTCTCATTTACATAGATGAGCGAGATGCATGAATTCGGGATAAAAATCCCAAAACCCCTGTATATATATATATATATATATATATATGTATACATCAGGATATGAAGGGGTTTTCTCTGATATAACTTTCTGTTTTATGTGTTTTTTGCTTTTGATATTAATCAATGATTAAAGTTTTTACGTTTTTATAATTTTTTTCTAAGAAATAAACTTTTCAAGAATATCATTTTTAAAATGAGGCTACTTGTTCATTATGATATAATTAAGATATTTTTACTTTATGCACCCCAAAAAACAAAACAAAACAAAAAAATTATAAAAAAAAAATTAAAAATGCTATCATAAAAGAGCTACATTCAAGTTAATGTTTTTTTTTTTTTTATTAAATATATAAATAGGACAAAAAATAATACATAAATCAATGCATTTCAGATACAATAGACAGCAAGTTTTAGAGATATTTATCTACAGATTTTCTTTTTACAACTTGACAATATTCAAAATATTTCCTAGTGAAAGTGAATGGGATGCAAAGGAGGTGATCGAAAAGACATGTCTCGATGGGAACATATGGCAGCAATTGAGGAGAGAAAGCGCTGTCTGACCAGCTGCAATTAACACACTGCCTCATGTCGGCCTTTCTTTTAATAGCTTGGATTGCCCTGTTTAGACTAAAAATAAATGGGCCAATTTAGGGCTGTGGGGACTGTCATTTCAGGAGCATGAACTCTGACCTTGGCCAAAGCTGAACATCCAGATGGAACGTAGTGTGCGTGGCGCAAAACCACATCTCTGCAAATCCAGAAGAAATGGCTTCCACACCTGCATGCACCACTGCAAAAAGATCTGTACACTCTTAAAGTCACCATGAAATCAAAATTGACAATAATCATTTTTTTTTTAATGGAATATATCAGTATTTATTATAAAAAATGTATCTGGGCATGTCATTATTTAAAAAAAAAAAAAAAAATGTCCTCATAAATAGGGCTGGACGATTATGACCTAAAATCAAAATCTTGATTAAATGAACTTTTTACCTCGATTACGATTTTTTTTTTTTTTTTGGACATAACAGCTCACTTTCAGCAGTTATTCTATCTGTGGTTCGTAACATTAAACAGATTTCTGCTCGTTGTAAATCAGATAAAGATAAATTAGCACAGTACCAGACTAGTACATTTATTTTAATGTATTAATGAGTGTGATTAAGTGTGTGAATTCGTCATACCGTCTCTCTATTAATTGTGAAGCTGTGTTGTAAGTAGTTACTTCAAAAGTATAATATATGCTATAACTTTTGAGTTTCTAAGCTACTTTAGTGATAAATCACAGTAAAGCGTTAATAACGAGTTTCTGTGCTCCTCTCTGTGCACGCGATCGTCACGTGATGCTCGAGCTGTTTGTATGAGTGTTTGTGTGTCACAATGCATCAGTGCAGTAGCTCAATATAATGATACACATCTGATGGCCTAAAATCTTTTCAACGTCCAAACTGGAAAGCTTTAAAACACATACAATTGACAAAGTTTAGTGAAGACACAAGTGAAAGTTATATCACTTCAGGGCTCACCGCTCACCGTCTCTGTGTGTGTTCGCCACCGTGTTGCTTCTATGCCGCTCACTGGACAGGGCGGAGTCACGTGACTACACACGCGGTAGAATGTTTTTAAGGGGAAAGTATTAAAAAAAACGGAATAACCGACATGGGAAAATTACGTCAGTTAGAGGTTCTGAATTTCAGTTACGATTAATTTTTGATTAATCGTCCAGCCCTACTCATAATCTTTAATCAAAATAACTTCCCTTCCTCTTACAGCGCCATATATTCTCTTCTCTGATGATGTGTTTACTGATGCGAGGGCGGGACAACCTGTCACTCAAATGTTGAGGGCTCAAACCTCAACCATCCAATCCGATCCAATCAATTCCCCACTCTACATTTTTTCTTGTTTGAGAAGCTGTTTCACTCAAATATATATCACAATAAGGAAGAAAAGCATATTGCAACTTTCATTTCATGCCAACTTTTCAATGTTTCAAAAGGGGGGGAAGGACCATTTTGGATTCCCCAAAGAACCTTTCAGTGAACAGTTCTTAAAAGAACATTTTAAAAATCTAAAAAAATATATAAAGAACCTGTTGTGGAATGAAAAGTTTCCATGGATGTAAAATGTTCTTAATGGAACCATAATAAAGAGCCTTTATTTTTAAAAGTGTACCAACGATACATAACATTTTCTAAACAAAAATACAATGACTCTTTGTAGGTATGTTTATTTTTCCATAGCAATTATGCTGGATTTCTCAAACTAGCATTGGCGTTATAATCTAAAGCCAGTTCCAGATCACTATCTAAAGTTTGATGGGGTGTGAAGAGGAAACCCTCTGCATTTGGGACTCCGATAGCCAATCCCTAAATCACCTTCCATGTCCGCCCTGAAACTTTCTTCTGCTAAATTACCCTCTTGTTTAAATGGAATTTGCAGCCAGATTCAGGCTGAATTTGTTCCAGAGCGCTGGGCCTGACCGGTAGTCCGGCACAGATGTTCAAATAAGCCCAAGAACAACATGGAGAACCCTTCACACCTGGAAAGTCTCAACACAAAACTTGGCACCCCAGAACCTGCAGAGTTGTCCTGGCTCAACCTTTCACCCCTGGTGATGTCAACGGATCCTTCGGCCAATCAGAGCGCTCCGGCCTGCCCTTGACTTTGCCGGCCCAGACACAAAGACAAATGAATCTATCAGATTAAATGTTTTTTAATGGCATACGGAGAAAGTCAGTGAGGACCTTTCTAGAAGCCATATGTGGATTTGCTCTGATAATCATTCAAAACGAGCTCTAATTTGTAATCCGTGAATGGAACCGCTCTGCCTCACGGGGGACCGTGTGCAATCTGTGTTGTTTGTTTCTCCAGATGCACTGCATGTAATGACAGCACAGCTTTGTAGTGTTAGAGAAAGGCCAACTCTTAGTGTTCTTGCCTACGGCCAAGTCATTTATTCCATCTGAAGCGGAGGAATACATTTGAAAATGTCAAGGAAAGGCAAACTGGAACTAAGACACAATAAGTCATGGTACTATTCCTTCCAGAATGAAATGGAGACCACCTGAGAATTACTGTGTCCAAATCATGTCACACTTAATTCAATTGGACTGATAATGGAGAGCGCATGAAAAGCCCGTGAAATATTGTGTCTCCTGTGACACACTGTCCATAACTAATTGTTCTGCTTTGCGAAAGCTACAGCAAAGTTTACAGCCAAGCCAAGAATCATACTGGAGAATATCAAATGTAGTCAGTGCCTCTGAAGCTGTTAATGCAATTAGACAACCCAGAACACAGATATAATTAAGAGTGTTTGTTAAGGGTATTATTAATCCTCATACTGGAGGAAACCTTTGATCTTAAGTATTAAACTTTGGTGCATAATGTGTCTTGAGCTGTGGACATGAATCATACAGCTTGTTGAGGTGAGTGATCATATATATGATTTTCACTAGGGATGTACCACCCAAATCTCACTGTAATTCGTATGTATTTTACGAGGTGGCTAATTTGTACGACCTCACTCTGAATTCGTACGAATGATCTACCCCTAACCCTGCCCTTAAACCTACCCGTGACTGGGGTTTAGACAAATCGTACGAATTTGTACGAGTGAGGTCGTACGAATTAGCCACCTTGTAAAATACGTACAAATTGGATGCAGTGTTGGATGCACCGATAGGCCCGATACTGCATTTGTGTACTTGTACTCATTAAAATGCTCCGATACCAACAACTGATACCATGCAGCGTGTACAGTACAGTGCTTGTGACATTGAAGAAACACTGACAACAGTGCAAAAAGAGAGCAAAATGGATATATCAGAGAAGCAAATGTATCAAATTAATAGAATGTTAAACAATATTCAATATTTAAATTCACGCCTATATAGCTGGTGTGTGCGAGCTGATAAGCGAAACACGTTGTGGATTGAACGCGCAGCTCTTGTCGAGCGCACATACCTTTTTCACAGACATCGCTGGAAAGTTTGTAGTTTGGTCGGATATGTCAGTAGCAAATAAAGTAAAAAACAAGGCACATATTACTAATGTTAACTGACGGTAAAGAGAGAATGTTTCCTACATTATTACAACAAGAAGTTGACTGTGCGCAAACATACGAAACGCGCACCCAGAGTGCCGTGTTTAGACAGCGCTTCAATACTGAATTGAATTCTCTTTCACGTCTTCTTGCACTTGAACTGACATATTCACAAAAAATTACGTAAAAATCTCGTATCCTAGTAAACATAGTTAGTAATGTCTTAGGTGAACGTAAACAGTTGAGAACTAAAACGCCTGTGTAACAGTATATTGGATCAGTGCATTCGGTCTTAAAGTGACAGCAGCCTAATAAACCTGCTGCTGTTTTTAATGTTAATCAAACAACAAAGGACAAAGAAATCACTCACTGCTCTTGACTAAATTACTTTTGTAACTTTAATAAAAATTTATCTATATTTGAAGAGTACAAATGCAAAAACCTCTAAGTCCGTCTGACATGTTTTCTTTTAAATGAGCATTACCAGACTCCTATGTTTAGGTTCAGTAATTTAACGGCAATGAAAAGGTTATTAGTCAGTTATTGAAATGCCTTATTTTCAAAAATGTCACTTTAGTCAACTCATTTGTATTTAACAAATTTGACTGTCTTTTGCTGCAAAAGCTAAGCTTTTTTCACAAAACCCTCCAAGTCCATCTCTTTGGACAACAAGACATAGTAAAACATCTGTTTTTGTCAGTTTTACAGCAGCAAAAGGAACACCGTTGTGTTTACTTTCTACTCGTGAAATCCTGTCATTGCCACTGTACAATGGACAAAACATGATAAAAACTTGCAGCTTGGCAATTGAAAGCCGGCTCATACGCACACCGCCATTCATCTTGAAATCATATGATTCGATTTGCGTCTTCCAAATGGTTCTTCTGTGGACTTTTGCTGACAAAGGGAAGTGGCGTTTAGCAGTTTCTGCCAACAAACCGGTATTTCTGAATGGGCTGACGTTGGTATTTAGCTGATTTGAAGCAAAAGTATTTAATGATTGTATACTATGTGTGGAGAGCATTCGCTCAATATCATTATCTCATTTTTGACGGAGGTGGCGTTTAGCGGCTTTTGCATCTCAACTCTTCATTTATTTTAACCAGTGAAGACTATGTAGTGTTATTTTACATTGAATTACCTTATTCAAATTATGTACCTGAAAACCTGAAAAGCACTGTTTATTTCATTTGCATCTTTGTTCTATTGAGCCCTGCTGAAGCAGCTCTAAATATGCCCTGTGCTGTTAAATGAAAGATAAAATGTGACAGAGCAATAGAATGAACAGTGAAAGTAACAGAAACTTGTACAATACATTTTAACACGCATAATTAAGCATGAAAATAGGCTAAGGAAATACAGATTTGCTAAACAAATTAAACCAATGAATATGATTAATATTTTTTTGGTTTCTCTACCTAATATGTTTGAAAATTACAAATGCAATGAAAATACAGGTATCAGTATTGGTATTGGCGAATACCAAAAATTAAAGTATCGGTATCTGCCTAGATCTGGAAAAAGTGGTATTGGTGCATCCCTAATTTTCACATTGTGGATGATAACATGGAGAAAACAATCCTATAGGGACCCAAGCTACATCTAGAGACAGAGTACTACAATACTGAGAGCACCACAATCCTGCAGTTCAAAAAGCTCCCAATGATCATCGGTGCAGCACAAAAGAGGCTTTTCAAAAGCTGTGGAAAGGTCAAGTGATGCTCCTACAAAGAGCTGTGGGTCATTTAGATCAGACAGACACTGTCCTCCAGTGGTGTTTCTTCATTAAACATACACAAGTAAGAGGACAATTTGGATTTTGGCCCAGTAAAACCAGCCTTTACCTGTGATCACCCAAGCATGTAGAGTGGAGAGAGAGGAGGGGTTCAGGACCCTAGCCGAGGGGCAACCTCGTCACTCACCTGGGCCGTTGTCTTTGGACAGGACACTCGACTATCTGAAACAGCAAAGCACCCCCACACACAGCTTATTAAGGGCAGGTTTGTTCTTCCTGACAGAGCTCAATTGTAGATAATTGTCTCTTTCAGATCACTGAGGGCTTGTGTGATCCTCCATCCATTGAAGTTGAAGGAATGACGGATTCTTTTCGCATGTGGATGGAGGGAGCTCCACTTCACATAACAGAAACCAATAAGGAGTCAAAGACCCTTTTTTCTCAAGGTTTAATTAAACGGTTACATTCAACCTGTTTTACGGATAGTCAATACATGAATTAATAGGATATTTTTACTATTTACCATCATTGTCAGCTTTAATATATTCAGTTGTTTTATTTTAATATTCAATTACATAAATTTCTTTTTTTTTTTTATTTTTGTTAAAAAAAGTGTTTGTATATATATATATATACACACATACATACATATATGTATATTAACATCTGTTAGGATACACGTTTATTACTGTAATATAGTTTATAAAAATTGCATGCATCCTTTAATGAACAATTTAACAAACAAATAAATAAAACTAAAGACAAAATAACCCAAAAATCCAACCAAAACAAGCAGCACTCCCAATACACAGGAGGTACAATTCGTTTAACACTCCCACTACCATCGCCACACCTTCAAATGATTCCAGTTTCAACTTGTGATAACGTTTAGCTCCAAACTATTTGACGTCATCTGAATAGAGAGGTTCCCCTCTTTGCATTTCCTTTAGCAGCTCACACACACGCAGGTTCAAACGCACAAATGCACACACATACATGCACACACCTGCAGCTGGTCTGATTAATAAACTCCCAATGGCAGTCCGTTAACAGGCCAGCTGTAGAACAGCAACAGAACCATGTGTGAAATTAGCAGGCTACAGGTCCTGTTATGTGCCTAACACAGGCTGTCCCATTACTCACACACTAACACATATCCCTATAAACTGAGACAATGCCTGGTTTATTTGAACTAGAGGGGACATTAATCAGTCATCCCTACAAAAGACTACATTATCATGTCCCCATCATGTCATAATATACCGGATAAAATATTAAAGATGGAAATGGGTTGAATTTTGAACTACTTTGGTTCAAATGGACGTTTCCAGTTTTTCTATGCCCCTGTTGAACTAAACTATTTTTCAACTAATATGAAAAATGGCAAATTATTAAAATATTTTCCAGGAGTCGCTACCACATATATGTATAATGTGTGTGTGTGTGTGTGTGTATTATATATATATATATATATTAGTATTTTCATAGGTGTCACTACTTCCTTATATTGTCAAGGAAATTGCCATTCCTTGAAATAATCCTTTTAATGAATAAATCCAGTTCCTTTAATGACATCATTCTCCAGGAAGTGACAACCTTTTTACAGGAAAACAACAGATGAAATAGCCTTTGTTTTGTGCTATTAGTTGTTGTTTTTTTCTTTCTTTTTAAAAAAAATGTATTTATTTATTTATTTTTTTTACCTTAATTTACCTTCTGTTTCATGAAATTACAGAAATCTGGATTATATTATCCAAATTTTAAAAGATGGTTAAAAATCTCAAAATTAACTTCAAGTTGACACTCTGATGTAAGTTAAATCAATTCTTCACTGAGCAATGGCTAACTTTGGTAAGGGCCCTATGATTTCCGCAATGCGATAAACACAGACGAAATTGTGGAATGCAGTCATTTAAATGGAATTTACAGTATATTATGGAATGCTATGGAAATTGGAAAATTTTGGCTGAATAAATCAAAAATAGGACTGTACAATTAATAAAATCGTGATATGAACTAGTGTCTGTGAATATTAAACTGCTACTTAAATTCTTTTTTTTTCTTTCTATTTAAAAACTTTTAACAAATAGTTGCTAAATTGTAAAAGTTTCATGATTTCAATTAATTAGACGTCTACTAAAATTTAATTTTAATAATAAAATGGAATCCAGAAAAATGTATAAAAAAAAAAAAAAAAAAAAAATGAATTTGGGGAAAATAGATTTCATATAGGGCCCTTTATTAGCTCTTCAGTTCAATTCTGTTACGTTCCACTGTTACTTTTCTTGAAATTGTATAAATAATCAAATAGAAATTTGGAAAAATAGATTTCATATAGGGCCCTTCATTAGCTCTTCAGTTCAATTCTGTTACGTTCCACTCTGTTACTTTTCTTGAAATTGTATAAATAATCAAATAGGAATTTGGAAAAATAGATTTCATATAGGGCCCTTCATTAGCTCTTTAGTTCAATTCTGTTACGTTCCAATCTGTTACTTTTCTTGAAATTGTATAAATAATCAAATAGGAATTTGGAAAAATAGATTTCATATAGGGCCCTTCATTAGCTCTTTAGTTCAATTCTGTTACGTTCCACTCTGTTACTTTTCTTGAAATTGTATAAATAATCAAATAGAAATTGGGGAAAATAGATTTCATATATGGCCCTTCATTAGCTCTTTAGTTCAATTCTGTTAAATTCCACTCTGTTACTTTTCTTGAAATTGTATAAATAATCAAATAGGAATTGGGGAAAATAGATTTCATATATAGGGCCCTTCATTAGCTCTTTAGTGTAATTCTGTTACGTTCCACTCTGTTACTTTTCTTGAAATTGTATAAATAATTAAACAGAAATCCCTGGCGTACATAAAGCATATTCATTGCAAAACTAGGATTGGAACCTTGAAAACTGACATATTATTTTAGCATCTAGATCTTCCTAGCAGATCTGTGTGACAGACCCTAAGTCATGTTTATTGAGAGCAATGACCCACGCTAAAGGAGTAAGATAAGTCAGATAAGACTGTGTCCTCAGTATTTTTACCTTTATTCTACTCCATCCAAACCCATTCACAATAACATCCTACATCCTCACCCTCACACAACTCTTAATGCACCAACAAAGACGCTCTACACATCCTGGATGGTCATGTGGTGACAATGTGTGCGCTGTGGTGGAAGTCTCAGAGAGGAGGAAGCGAGCTGTTGCCCCAAGCGACTCGTCCTAGGGAGGAATGTTTATCGTGTCCAGTGTCTTTGATCTCGCCCACTTAATCACTTCCTGCACACTGTACGTGAACTGCAGCACTGCCACATAGGGGAAGCAGGGGGAGGCCATTAGATGTGGTTACTCCTCCACTACCTTCCACAAGTCATTAGATAGAGTCTGTGATAAGGTGCACAAATCCCATGGTTTCAGGGTGTTGTGGCTGATTCCTTGAACATCTCTGAGGACTGAGTAAGACAGCCTTTAATTGCTGTCTGGCTTCGATTGGCGTCTCCAGTGCTGGGAACTTCGCCGTATGGGGGCCGACAGATGCCGGGCAGCCCCGAGTCAAGCTTTACGCTCTGGCTGGGTAGACACAAATTTTACGATTCGTTTTAATTTGCGATTCGATTTAGTTCCAATCTTGATTCAATTTGATTAGATTCATTTGAATATATATCAGGTTCAGTACATGTCAATTTTTCTCAAGGAAAAAAAATATTTCCATTAATGCTGTAAACTACACAGAGAACCCTGTCAGTTGGTATATTACTATAACATTAAAGGTTAAAATGATTTTTAACCTTTAATATAAAATATAAAACTGATTCATCTGTATACAAACATTTAAATTGCACATAAGGCAGTTTTTAATAATTCGTTTTTAATGACACAATTATGTTTATACTCCAATTTGTCACTGTGACACTAGACAATACTGAAGAACAGGTTAATCACAAATATAAGGAATATATAATAAAGTGCATATATTTATCAAAATGCTCCTCTGAAGAGTTAATTTTTTTCTAGTCAATTTACGAGGTAAATGTTACATGACATTACAAGCTGTTTTATTGACATCTTTTTGCAGGTGAAATACTAATTGTGCGATTATATGAGACATGAAACATTTCATTAAATTCTGCTGTATCTTTCAACATACACTGCCTGGCCAAAAAAAATAAATAAAAAAAAAATAGGTGCTGTTTGGATTTAATTAGGCAAATACTTAAGAATCTATGAATGGATCATTATTACAGTGATTATTATGTCTCTAGCATGTTTTATGTTTGGCAACAGTTCTTTTAACCCTAACAGATGGGGTGTGTATCTTTTAATTTCTTAAACAACCATGTCGGAAGAGGTATCATGGCCATATTCCAGGATGATAATGGCAATATTCATAAGGGTTAAAATTGTGAAAGTACGGAGCCCAGCACATGACATGCAGGGAAAAGATTGTAGGCTAAATCGTGCACACGATTTACTAATTCGTTCCCTCAATTTATAAAACCGAGGGAATGAAATAGTAACTCTTGTGCATGACTTAGCAAGTCGAGAAAACGAAATAGTAAATCACGCGCACAATTTAGCAAATCAAGTGAACGAAATAGTAAATAGTGTGCACGATTTAGCAAATCAAGGGAATGAAATAGTAAATCGTGCGCACAATTTAGCAAGTCGAGGGAACAGTAAATCATGTGCATGATTTAGCAAATTGAGGGAACGAAATAGTAAGTCATGCGCACGATTTAGCAAGTCGAGGGAACGAAATAGTTAATCATGCGCATGATTTAGCATGTCGAGGGAACGAAATAGTAAATCGTGCGCACAATTTAGCAAGTCGAGGGAATGAAATAGTAAATTGTGCGCACAATTTAGCAAGTCGAGGGAGTGAAATAGTAAATCATGTGCACGATTTAGCAAATCGAGAGAACGAAATAGTTAATCATGCGCATGATTTTAGCATGTCGAGGGAACGAAATAGTAAATTGTGCGCACAATTGAGTAAATCGAGGGGACGAAATTGTAAACCGTGTGCATGATTTTGCAAGTTGAGGGAATGAAATAGTAAATCGTACACATGATTTAGTAAATCGAGGGAACGAATTAGTAAATCGTGTACATAATTTACTTTTTTTTTTTTGCATGTCATGTGCAGGGCTCTGTATGAAAGAATGGTTCAGAAAGCATATAATTATTTTTACAAATGAATTGGCAGTCCAGACCTTAATTTCACTGAAAGTCTTTGGGGTGTGCTGGAGAGGAATAGACTTTACAGAATGCTCACCTCTTGCATTGTCAATACAAGATCTTGACCAAAAATTGATGCACCTCTTGATGGAAATAAATGTTCTTGCATTGTCAATATAAGATCTTCACCAACAATTGATGCTCCTCTTGATGGAAATAACATCACAACATTTATTTCCATCAAGAGGTGAATCAATTTTTGGTGAAGATCTTATATTGACAATGCAAGAGGTGAGCACTCTGTAAAGTCTCCTCCAGCACATCCCAAACACTTTCAATAAAATTAAGGTCAGGACTCAAAGGTGCCAATTCATGTTTGAAAATGATTCTTCTTGCTCCCTTCCAAACATTCTTTCACAATTTGAGCCTGACGAATCTTGACATTGTCATCCTGAATATAGCCATGATAAGTCTTCCTACATGGTTGTTTAAGAAATGAAAAGCTACACATTCCTTCTTTTAGGGTTAAAAGAAAAGTTGCAAAAAATATAACATGCTAGAAACATAATAATCACTGTAATAATGATCCATCCCTAGACTCTTAAGTAATTGCCTATTAAAATCCAAACAGCAACTTTTTTTGGGCCAGGCAGTGTATATACTGATGTTCATTCATGTTTATTTCAAGCTGCAACTAGTAGTAAAGAGGAAGAGATGATCAGTTCTTCTTCGCTGGAACTTAGGTGGCTACAGCAATCTGTCACTCCACATTAAAGAGCACCAAAATGATGTTTAATTAAATTTCATAATAAAATGAACAGAAAGTTCATTGAGTGTGAACTGAAAATAGCATAGACTAGAAGATCAATTCCTAGGATTTAAGAATCAATATTGGTTGATCAAAATGAGAATCGATTAAAATAGAGAAATCATTATTTTCAACCTAGCCTTACTTTACGCACTCTATGGCAGTCATGGGCTTCGTTCCTTGAACACACGTGGAGACCAAAGTTCACAAAGCACTATAAAACATGGTAGAAGAACCTTGGAAGGGACTTTGCGCATGCCGCGACAGGTTTGAGGTGTTCTGAAGGTAACCTCCCCCTACTGTGTCTGGTTCTCACCATGACTTGTTTTCCGGGGCATTCCTGTCAATCATAAAAGCGACACTCTGTTGCTGGAAACCGTGACTCAGTGCAGGCCAGCGGACTCCATTACAACCCCCTACAGACTCGCTTGTGTATCGGTGGAGAACTTTGCTGCCCTAAAGTACAACTCAAGCCCTCAGGTTAACCGGCTCCTCCCTATGCAAACCCAATTGCATGTAGGAGATTCTCACAAGCCTTAGAAAAGGGATAAACCTGGCTCCACACCTGGGAGAGGCACAAGCAGGGACAACCTGTTGGCTCGCCCGTGAAGGACTGGCTATTCGGGGGATTTATATTTTGTATTTCCTTGTCCTCAGCTCTTATGTCACTCCACAAAGTGCTGTTGCTCTTTTGACTTTCGGCCAGGATTCAGTCTGTCAGTGGCGTGATGATGGCTGGGCAGTTGGCACGGCGTGTCGGCGCTCATGTACTTCGCTAGAGCCGAAGGGTGTAACTGATGAGTGTTACAGAAAACCTTTTGTTTCTCAGTGAGTGACGAGATCTACATAAGGAGGATTTACAGAATGTTCCTGAATCCATTAGTTACCAAGGGTCATGAACTGTTGTTTCCCATTACAGCTTTCTGGGTGTTCTAGGATGAACAAACATGGCAATTATCCAATATTTGCAGCCTGTACTTTAAATTCAACGTGGCCAGAGCGAAATGTTGCAGAATTCAAATGAGTGACATTTGCTAAATTCTATGTATCGCACACCCTGTGTGTGTTTCTTTATTAAATATTTCAGCTAATTTGATGTCACTTTCAGCTACCAATCAGAGTGTATCTCCATTTAACCCCCATTTTTAAAAGTTCAAACCCACTACGCAGGATTACACAGATTTTCCACTGCAATCAGCACTTAAAATATGAAAAAGTGCACGGAAAGCGGGCTTTTTTAAAAATTATTATGCAGTGTATTCACAGCATTGGTTCTACATAAGCTAAACATAGGATTCACGAGGCTGCATTGCAAATTGCATTAAATATAATACATCAAAAAGCTTTATTAAAAAAAAAAAAAAAAAACTTTACACGGAGATCTTTAATGTTCTATGTTAAGTAAGAGTTCAGAATTTATAGGACATACTATATATGAGTGCTCACAAAAATAGAAAAGGGAAAAAAAATCTTTCCAAAATGTCCAAAATTCTCAGAAATTTACAGTTTGTATTCACATATAAATTATATATATATATATATATATATATATATATATATATATACACACACACATATACATGTATGTCACATTCTGTTTTATGTTTTTTTCTTCTGAATGTTGGATTACATGACATAGTTGGTCGCACTTTACTTTGCAGACAATTTTAAAAAATATTAATAAGAAGTTAAGCTGTTTTTTCTCTAATAAACAACCACTTTCTGTTTTGTTTTGAAGAATCATGAAGCTGTTTATCATTATGATTTCTGGACAGTTGTAGCACACTAACATGTTTTATTTTATGCTTCAGCAAGAATAATAAAATTCATTTTAATTTAGAAATGAAAAACATAGAAGAGCTATTGACTACCATAGCTCCCATTGACTACCATAGTATATATTTTTTTCCTACTATGGTAGTCAAAAGGGGGTGAAATCTGTTTGGTTACAAACATTCTTCCAATTATCTTCCTTTGTGTACAGCCGAACAAAGAAATTAATACAGGTTTGGAAAACTTGAGGGTGAGTAAATGATGATGAATTTTCATTTTTGGGTGAACCCAATTTTTTTTTTACTACAACCTATTTTATTATTATTATTATTATTATTATTATTATTATTATTATTTTATTTTATTTTATTTTTTTAAAAGCCAATTAAAACAGAAATTTGAGTTTAAATGACAAACGATATTAAGTTGATGTAATGTAATGATTATGTCAACAGAACTCTACAAAATAAAGTTAGCAACTTAAAAGATTTAATTAAAACAATAAATGAGAATTTTTAACTTGCAACCATGCATTTATTTAAGTTGTGGTAACAGGTCCCCTGAATTACTTTTTAGAGGTATATGTACTAAATTGCATTCTTTGTGTTTTTTTTTTTTTTAAATAAGTTAATAGATAGGTCAGGACAGAAAAAAATTAGTGTCATGTCATTGACCCAGTAAACAAACAAGACAAATATTAAATAGTGGTAACTATGTGGGATGTGCATGCTCAGAACAGCAGCGAGGCACAAACACTGTTATTATGGTACAACATGTCATGGCAGTCATGGTGAAAGGGCCGGCATCTTTCATATTTCTCATTCAGCAATGCCCTCCAGCCTGTTTCTTTGCTGTCAAACTGTGCAGCTGGCACACATTCACAGCCCGACTATCTTCCAAAGAACGTTTAGGATCTGTAGTCTCAAGAACCCGACCAGCCCAGTTTCTATTGACTCACAAATATGGGAGTAAACATTCCTGCTCAGTTACATTCTGTTTGCAAAATATCATTTTTCAAAAGTGGTACAATCTATAAAATAAGTGCCACAGCAAAAGTGGAGAGAATATATGTTCCTATGACAGCGTAATTGCTTCAACTGACAGGCCACTTGTCGGACAGTAACAAATGCCTTAACACTCCCATATTCTTTTTATGGTGGCGCCACCCACATGTTTACAAACATAAGCCTAATTCTGGAGTACAGGTGACATCATTTCATGAGATGACAGTTAGGTGGATCTATCTTGATACCAAAATATGCGCCATTAAATTAGGCAGTACACAGCAGACCACTCATACGTTCCCTCTCATAAATGCTAATGAGAGAACTACACTCTCCAAAATAACTGCATAATAAACTTTCATTCTCATTCCAAGCCAACATGAAATATTCACAACACATTTTACTTTCGTAATCACATCTAGTCATGATTGAAACAGGATATTCAACCAAAAAAAAAGTATATATAAAATATATTATACACATATATATGAATCAGTGATGTGACGGGTCATTTTTTTTGTCCAGATAATAAAAAAACATAGATATGACATCCAAAGTATGTAAGGTAGTACATACTAGATCTCTTTTATTGAATCCAAAAGATTTAATTACATTTTGCTACATATAAAGGTATTTTAAAGATATTGAAGTGTCAAAAGGTCATTCGGTTTAACCGTCCAAAGGCCAATACAGCAATTTCATTTGTGATTAAACTATGTTAAAATGTAATAAATGTATATATTTTTATTCTGGCATGATTTTATAACATCATATATCAACATAGTGCAAAATGGTATTAAAATTATGTGTAGAAGTCGTTGCTTTGTTATGAGAAAGAATGTCTGGAAAAATGAATTTCATTGATGTCATTCGGAGTAACCAATATAAAGGGACCATTTTGGATCAAGTTATGCGGTCAATATCATGTGATAGGATGTAGCATTGAGACACCTGCAAAGGACCACATGGTCGTGAAGCAAAGTAACTAACTCTCTTTTAACTATTTGAAAAATTCATGTTTTCACTTGCTCATACGCGTGTCCCGAAACATCAGGTCATTCGGTACAACTGCTATAAAACATGAAAAATGTTGTAATATTTTAAAAACTTGTACTAAATAAAAAATTGTTCTTTTGCTAGCTAGATAGCAAGCTAGCTAGCTAGACATCAGCCTGTTTTGAAAATATCATCATTTGGTAGAACCAAAAGTGTAATTTGGTAAAACCGAAATTTTGGTTAAACCGAATGACCTTTTTGGTGACAAATTTTGTCCATCTTGTAAAAAAAAAATGACAAAAGCAGCATTAATTGATTATAAAAACCACATAATCTCATTGTTAACACTTAATAAAACTTCAAAATTATATCTCCATTATGTTTTTTTTACACTTTTAAAAACCTTATTCGTCAATGACCCATATATATATATATATATATATATATATATATATATATATATATTAATACAAAGGCAGTAACCGCAAAATACCAAGAGGAGCTGTTCTGGCACTGCGTGTACATGTCGGCTTGCGTGACTGGGGTGTGTGTGTGTAAAGGCTCCAGTCCTGCCTGAGGGTGCCGGCACACAGGGAGCAGCTCTTTACTTTTAATCCTTGAGAGTCTTAAAAAAAAAAGTCATATAAAACAACAAACACTTCAGCTTTGACACGGGATGCCAACGATGCCCTGAACAACCACAAGCGGAGGTGACTTAGTGCAGAGTCTGCAAGCAAAGAACCAATACACACAAACAAGGGCACCATTATTTAGGAGAAGGAACGCTGTGCCAAGCACTGAGGTTTTTGGAAATGTTTAGGTGCAACGGTCTAAATACAGGGAAAACGTTAAACTAAAGGTTCATAATAAACTGTTATCATAATTCAAGTTAGAAAGACAACTGAGGTCTGATATGACACTAGCCATGCAGCTGTTCAGTCAGAAGTGAGTCAGAACAGACAGGAGTTTTGGGAACGCCTCATAAATACGTTGACATGTCATATGTTGCTGAGTCACACTGGTCGAACGCATCCTCCCAGCACACAGGCCACAAAACACAAAGTATCATTGCAGGCATTTCCTCCTGTACCTAAAAATATATATATATATATATATATATATATATATATATATATATATATATATATATATATATATATATATATATATATAAAAAACACAAACAAAAGCCAGTGGTTGACTTGACAAAAATGCAAAACGTAAATTGATCTTTATAGAAAAACTTAAGCTAAAACCAGGATTATTATAGTTAACTAAAACACTAGAAATCCATAAAAAAAAGGCTCTTACTTGAAATAAAATAAACATTAACTGAAATAAAATACAGTAGTCAACATTTGAAGTGGATCAAAAAAGTTGTCCTAAGAATAAGGTTTTAAGACAACTTCGATGAAAGATTTTGATCCACTTCAAATGTTGACTACTGTATATAAAAAACTTAAACGTTTTATTCAGCTATAGCTGCCAATGCAGCATTTCTCAATTTCATTTTGTTTAACTTGATGTAAAATAACTAAAAATGAAATGAATTAATATAAAAACTACATGAGAAAAATAATTAATAAAAATGACAAAAATATAACTTTTGGCAATGGTGATTGAATTGAGCGTAGTTTTTACTAGCCATAAATATGTACCTATATGTACTGCCATGGCGGTCAATATTTTTATCGTTTATCAGCAGGGAAACTGATTCCAACGATGTTGTTCCTCTCTGTCGTTATCATTATAATTGTGGTGTGGACTCTGCTATTCTTTTATATTTAGAAAATTTTTTAATTTAGTTACTGTCCTTGTTGTGAACGGGCCTTTAGTAGTGTTTGTGTCATTGTGTTAATCACAGAATTATATATTAGGTGTGATGGTCTCATTCTGTCTTTAACTGTCACAAATACACAAAGACAAGATTTTGTTCCTAATATATTGGTTTTAGTGCTTTAACTCAAGTAATATTCCATATACTTACCATCACACTTTAAGTATCTTAGATAAACTGTGACTGAAGTTCCACTGAATTCGATATAAGACACAGCAGATGTTTTCTTTGGTAGACAGTTTGTTTGTCTTTGATTTGTATCATTCGCCTCATTTAGGTTATGTCTTCCAATTTGATGTGTTATGTTGTTCCTTTTAACATTACCGGCCAATGTTTACTTACTAAAGCCAATTTTTCCTTGCATTTGGCACTTGGTGAGGTTTCATTTTGGATCATGTCTGCATCCTTTTTATAGATTATATTAAAGGTGACTTATTATGGGAGTTCAGAAACAGTACTTACTGTTTCTAATTTAAAACAAACAAACAAACAAACAAACAAACAAACAAACAAAAAAACTTAGATATCATTCACATTTATTTAAGTCTTTTTGCAAAACATTTCATTGTAGCTGAATACCATGAATAAAAATCAACAGGCTAAAGAACATTTACACAATGAACTTTTGCCTGTGGTTTACAAATACCATAGCAAAAACAACTAGCCTAACTAATATAAATTTGAAGCAATATTAAAGAAATGTAAACACTCAGTAATTAAAAAAGAACAAATAATCAAATTAGCAATTGCACAAATAAATACAACTGAACAAAGATATGATTGAAATAAACTTTTATTTTAAGATTTTCAGTTATTTAAGTACAGAAACTGTAATCAAATATAAAATAACACTGCATTTTACAAATAAAATATAAATTACAATTATACCAAGAACAGTAAGTGAATTTTCTCTTTGTCTTTTGTTGTTTGATTAAAGGTTTAGCTCACTCAAAAATGAAATTTCTGTCATTAATTACTCACCCTCATGTCGTCCCAAACCCGTAAGACCTTCGTTCATCTTCGGAACACAAATTGAGATATTTTTGATGAAATCCGAATGCCGGCTCAGTATTGGCCGACGCTGTACACACGAGTAGCACGACGCATGCAATAATGAGCCGGCATTCTGACGTAGAAAACGGAAGCTCTGCACTGCGTTCACTACTTCAACTGCGTATGAAAATGGTTCAAATTGTTAAATGAAGTCGTTATTTTTGTTTTGTTTTTGCACACAAAAAGTATTCTCGCCGCTTCATAATATTAAGGTTGAACCACTCTAGTCACATGGACTATTTTAACGATGTCTTTAATACCTTTCTGGACCTCAAAAGGTGCAATGACGTTGCTGACTATGTGTGGCCCAGAAACCCTCGGATTTTATCAAAAAAATCCTAATTTGTGTTCTGAAGATGAACGAAGGTCTTACAGGTTTGGGACAACATGAGAGTGAAAACTTTAATTATAGAGACGACAGCAGGAATATTAGGCTGCTGTCACTTTAAGAGCTGCACGGATCCAATATACAGTTACACTGTTTTCTTTGTCAACTGAACGTTCACTTAAGACATAACTGACTGTGTTTATATTATTTTGGCATATTTTTGTGGTTATTTGTCCATTCAAGTGCAAAAAGACAGAAGAGAACTCAATTCAGTATCGCGTACTATACAGTTTGAGTTGCGGCTGTCTGTGCGCACGTTTTGGATGTGTGCGCAGCACAGAAAACAGCGCGCGAGTCTTCTTGCACTTGAATGGTTTAACGTCATATTAAAATGCATACAAAGGAATCGATAAGAGGAGTTGAAATTTGAATTTTTTTTTTTTTTTTTTTTTTTTTTACAAGTATCCGATTCCTGACCTTAAGTATCCCCTTCCAGATCTGGAATTGATTTTCGATTCTCAACCCTAAATAGGACCCATCTAAACTTATGTGATTTTAGAGGCATGCTATTTTCTCAGTATGACAAATTATGAATCTAGCAGGAGAATTGTGGGAAAAGCAGTTCCCCATCTTCTTCCTCATCTCATCACAGTCACTTCCAGGACTCTGAGTAGGTATACAGCTGGCGCCGGTGAACGGTCGGTGTGCGAGAGCGCGCGCTTCTGAGAGCAGAAGGGTGGGAAGCGTGAGGAACCTGCTGTGTCCCGTCCCAGGTGGAAGGCTTATTGTGGAGAGCAATACAGAGGGTCAAGAGGGCTGGGCTCAATACCTGCTGTGCCTCTGAGACCCCCCTCACCTGGTCGACTCGTGTCTGAACAGGCACAACCTGAGCCCATTGTGATCAACGGCTCTGTCTCTCACCAGGGGCCAATCTGACAGGGCTGAATCTGCCGCCGCCGCTGCTCTCCACAGGCCAACTGCCTGACACCCACAACACGAGGGATAAAGACTCCCATCTGCTGGCCTTGACTTGGTGCCAGATGGGCTAAAGACCCACTGCAGAGCTGAGGAACCAGGAAGAGGCCGGGAGGAAGGAGCTTTTTTCCTTTCAGTGGGTGCAAATGCAAGGGAACCCGTCCAAAAACATTCGAAATCATCCAAAATTGCGTAACCTGTGAAATCTGGCACAGCTCTTGACTTGAAAACAATGGGCCGCATTTAAAGGATCCCCATTACATTTCTGACAAGCCAGAAATTATGATACCTCTAAACTTCCTAATGAATAAACACAGAACTCATGCTAAAACCGTTGTGATCCAAAAATAAGGGTTTACAAAACTTCATATTAAGCGACCCGCATCTAGGGCCGTAGGTTCAGTTGTTGTGACATTCCAGTCAGGCCATTGTGTGCTTGTCCTCTGTGCATGTGACAAGAAGTGGTTGTTTGGAAAAGCGAATAGAATAAAAAGAAAAGAAAGCTTTTGTTTATCGGACCTGGCCTCAGGTGCAGGTGACCTTTGACTCCTTCAGCTCGCAGGTGGAACAAAAGACCCTTGAGGTGGAAACATATTTCCCTCCAGCTAAACACCTACTAGTGCAGCGAGAACTAGCCAAGAACTCCATGAAATACCAATAGGAGAAGTCAACATTGCTGTAATTATAGATATAAAAAAACAAACTAATGATTGGTAATATAAATATCAAAGAAACACTCGTGGGTGCTTAAATATTTAGGTAAACAAATTAAGGGATTAAATATAATTTATAGAAGAGCTTGAACAAGTGACCGACTTCACAGGAAAGATTTTGGACTATACAGTGTTATAATTTATTGATACTGTTTGGGGGAAAAAAAAGCTGTATAAATATTACAAAATACTACTTATTTAATGAACAATTTCAGGCCTTTTTTTATTTAATATAGGCTTTGTTCCTGGTATTTTATTTTATTTATTTTATTTTATTCTATTCAACGTGTGTCCTGAACGGTAAGGTCAAGGACTATACAGTATTATAATTTAGTTATATTTTTGAGTGTAAAAAATAGCTCTCTAAATATTATAATGTACTGTACTAAATATTTAATGAACCATTTTCATTAAAAAATGGACCATATTAATTCAGCTCATTTTGTTTTCATTTAATATAGGCTCTGTTTCTGGTATTATTATATTATATTATATTATATTATATTATATTATATTATTCAAATCTCCAATTTGATATATGACACTTGCATTTAAAATAGTTTATATAAAATTTTCAAATAAAATACAGTATTTGTGGCTGTATAGACAGCATGAGTCAGTTTGACAGTGGTATCGTTTCCCATCAGGAAGTATTACTTTTTCAGCAGCTTTCCCACAGGCGATGATGACCCACCATCAACACCAGTGAATCCCTGTTTGGCAGATCGATGATTGATTATTTATCTCTTTGGAGATTATATTTTCTCGGGACGTCTCATCCTTCAACTTAGTCCCAGAAGCTAAAGACAGGATACGGTTCAGTGACAAGTAAGTCTGGTTGAAAGAACAGGAACAATACTTCCTCTTATTGCCAGGTGACAATAGGACTAGTGACAATCATTTAAAGTGCAGGGATATTTAAAAATAGTTAGTAGGTATAGAGAAATTTAAGAGAAAAAATGAAAGAAAAATAAGTCCACAAACTCAATGCAAATATCCCCCACTGTACTAACTGTACAAAGAAGAGTTTGGGTTTGTCCAGTGGTTATGTTCTGCATACAGCTGTGTTTGGGTAGGTGGGGGTCTGTCAGACTGATACTGGCTCAACACTGCCACCAAGCGGTGTATCTTCAAAAAGCCATGTGTAAATAGGACTTCTCTGCTTCTTGTCACTCTCTGGAGTGGGTGAGCTGTGGTTAGGCTGGTGAGATGACCTCACTGGAAGGGAAATACATAGAATGGGATGGGATTTTCCATTGCGCTGTCTTGTGAGAATGCTTAGACCCTCTTGTTACACCGCATGCTAATAAAAAGAAGCGCTCGGTTGAATTACAGACAGAAACCTTTGCAGCCAAAAGGGAAATCCTTGTAATCCTTTAAGATTTCATATTCAACATGTCTGTTTGTGTCAAAGTTATCGGACAGGGGGAAACCTGTCTTTGTAGAACTGAAAGGAGAAAAAAAAAGTTGCATTGGAATTAAAATGTTATTTTTCCAAAACAAGTAAGAAAAATATAAGTTACAACTCACTATTTGAGGATACAAGGTATTTGGGGATGGTGGACAGGAGGAAAATGCATGACAACGTTAATTCTGCCCTTTTTATTCATTCATCTTAAGTTTTTCAGAAAAGGACACTCTTAAAATATCACCACCGGTAGAATGATTTATATAGTAAACACTGCATTAAACATTTTCCAAAACAAGTCTGACTGAAAAAATATAAGTTAGAATGCACTATTTAAGGATACAAGGTATTTGGGGATGGTGGACAGGAGGAAAAATCTACTCCAGTGTTTACCCATAGGTTGTGATGCCAGTAAACAGTGGGAGTGTTGAAGAGTTGTAAAGAATTTGCATACTTGTCTTATGGATGTGTGGGAATTTAAGTACCTGGTAATACCCAGAGATTGCATACTATGAAGGATTATGACCCGAGTTATATAAAATTGCGTATATATGTTAAACAAATGCAACAAAGCACTTAAGAACGAAGTATCATCAAATAGCCTACAAATAAGTAAATGAATTTTAAAGAAAATAAATTTATATATTTTATTTGCTGAAGCTTTTTAAAGCTGTTAATATAATAGAAAAGGATGCTCATTAGATGTATAATTGATGCTTTAAATATTTAAGCACTTTTTTATTGTGTGTGGGCGCATTGAAAGATGGGAAATGTAGTTTTGAAGCACAAACATGTTGCCTCGTAACATATCGTTTACTAGCTATATCACTATTTGTCATTTATAGTACACAAAACTAATTGTACAGTCAACATTTACCATTATTACTTAAATGGATACTTCTGAAATGTTGATGTATTTTTGAATTATTTGTACGGACAAGCTAAATTGAGTATATGGTTGACAAGAAAAGCTAAGATTATGGGAAAAGGTTCTACTGACATTGTTTTGACATATAAAGGTCTGGTTTCTGCCCGTTTAATGGTTGAATTTGCCTATTATAAACTTATTGGAAAATTGGTCACTTTTGAGGAAGTTTGGTGTTTAAATGGAATTTTATGCATGATAAGTGATGGTTGTTTGCAAATGAATTTGTAATTTTTATAGAGTATGGGTTTGTCAAAGTTTTCTGGAGAAATGTAGAATTCGTAATGTATAATCCTGTGCTGTCTGTAAAAAATTTTTAAATTTTTGTTTCAATGTGAAATGCATTTGTAAGAGCAGGTCTCTTCAAGGTGTCAGATTTATTACAAAAATGAAAATTCTGTCATTAATTACTCTCCCTTATGTTGTTCCAAACCCGTAAGACCTTCGTTCATCTTCGGAACACAAATGAAGATCATTTTGATGAAATCTGAGAGATTTCTGTCCCTCCGTTGACAGCTACACAACTACCACTTTGACTTTTCAAAAAGTTCATAAAGAGATTATAAAACTAATCCATATGAATTGAGTGATTTAGTCCAAATTTTCTGAAGAGACACAATCATTTTATATGATGAACAGATTTAATTTAGGCTTTCATTAGGCTGTCTATGGAAGGACAGAAAGTTCTCAGATTTCATGAAAAAGATCTTCGTGTTCCGAAGATGAACAAAGTCTTATGGGTTTGGAAAGACACAATGGTGAGTAATTAATGACAAAATTTTTAATTTTGGGTGAACTATCCCTTTAATTATCACCAACACCAATTAAATTCCACCATGATACTTTAACTGAAATGTCCCAAACTTAGAAATATCAGGACTCAAAGAAAGTCTGATTACATAATTTTGGTTAGTTCATCTCGTAATTACGATCGTTCTGATAAGACCTGTAGTTAGCATTAGTCGCTGAATAATTTAAATGCAACATCTTAGCATTAATAATCGCTACTAAGTTCAACAAGTACACATTAGCATAAGCATACGCAGACAAAAAAAATTAAACCAAATCTGATCTGTTTAGATCTATTAGATCTTACCATACAATAAAAAAGCAAACACTGAAGAACACAAACTTGCTAAAGCAACCACTCAGATGCAAAGTTGTGCATGTTGAAGTCAACACACAAAGTGTCGGGATTAGTGGTGTTGGCTTTCTTTCCATCGTGTGAGAGAGTGTTACCACAGGAAACCTGATCATGTTCAATAATTCACAGTAACACTGGACCACTACAGCATTCTCCATTAGCCCAGCTCAAGACCTCTGGCCTTACACCTCTCATTTGCACAGTCATTCTTGGCAGTGGCACACTGGATATGTCAACACTAGATAAGCAATGAAATTTAAAGTCCATAAGACATCTCTTGCAAAATGAAGTACTGCATTCAAAATACCACAAACACATCTCAAAAGCAAACTTTTGTCTTACATTGCAAACACCTTTGCCATAATATTCTACTTTTGGATATATCATATACACACAGTTATTCAAAAACTAAAGCTCTTCTTTCATGAGCTCTTATGTACATTTCTGTACAAGATTGAAAGTAATTGGCAGAGAGATGTTGAAAAATTCACAGTAAACAAGAAAGCAAGATTGAAACCAAACTATTTACTTTTTTACTGTAAGCATGTGTGCTTGTGAATACAGTATTACAAAGTACGAAAGAAAAGAAATACATCAACCATGTGTAGTTGGACAGAAACAATGGTTGTGTTTGAGAAAAGGAAATCAAGTTAGATTTTTGTGTGTTACATAGAGAATTGTGTGTTGTGTTTTGCAAAAAGTGTTTTATGAAATTGAAAACTGAGTTGAAGGCCGAGAATTAGCGTATTGTTTTGCAGATTTGGTGTGTGGCTCTGGTGTTTGAGTGTCAGGTTTCAGAAATTGTGTGACAAGTAAGGATGTGTAAGCAGTTGAAAAAAGCTGAATTTGTCTCACCTCAATGGAGAATTATTTTACTGAAGTGAAAAACAAGTTTTTGCAGTCAAAGGACTTTGCAGACTTTTTTATGGAGGCACTAAAGGGACATGGTGTGTGATGGAAATAAATATGAGATGGGAGGAAATAATATGTTAAAGAATCGCATGTATAGCGTAGGCCAATAATAAGTCGGTGTATTGACGTAGAACATGGAAGAGCTGCATGTGTTCACTACATCAGCTGAGTAGGAGAGAACAAATTGTTGAATAAAGTTGTTATTTTTGTTTTGTTTTTGTGCATAAAAAGTATTCTTGTCGCTTCATAAAATTAAAGTTGAACCACTGTAGTTATGTGGACTATTTTAATGATGTCTTTAGTACCTTTCTGGGCCTTGACGGTAGTGGTTAAATTGCTGTCTATGGAGGAAACAGAGAGCTCTCAGATTTCATCAAAAATATCTTAATTTGTGTTCCAAAGATAAACAAAGTTCTTATGGGTTTGGAATGACATGAGGGTGAGTAATTAATGACAGAATTTAATGCTTTTGCGTTTTCGCGCAAGTGTTTTGCATTCTCGCAAAAGTTTCGTGAGCGAACGCAAAGTTTCTTGGGGGAACGCAAAAGTGTTGTGAGCGAACAAAGTTTCTCAGGGGAACGCAAAAGTACTGTGAGTGAATGTAATGTTTCTCGGGGAAATGCAAAAGTGTTGTGAGCGAATGCAAAGTTCCTCGGGGAAAAGCAAAAATATGAACGAACGTAATGTTTCTCAGGGAAATGCAAAAGTGTTGTGAGCAAATGCAACGTTTCTCAAGAAAATGCAAAAGTGTTGTGAGCGAATGCAATGTTTCTCAGGGAAATGCAAAAGTGTTGTGAGTGAATTTAATGTTTATCTGGGAAATCTTTAAGTTCACTCACAACTTTTGCGTTCCCCTGAGAAACATTACGTTCATTCAAAACACTTTTGCATTTCCTCGAGAAACAATACGTTCAGGAGGAACGCAAATATTTTACGAGCGAATGCAAAAGTTCTAAAATTTTTTCTCCCATCTCATATTTTTTTCTATCACCATGTCCCTTTAGGGGCTCCATACTTTTTCCATTTCTTAAGTAATGATCTTTTAAATTAAATTTTAAAAAAAACTCAATGACATAATCATGCACTCAAGAAGTGAACTCTAAGAACGTTAAATTGATTTGTTTTCCTAGGTTTTTCAGAAAGAGACAATCTTAAAATATCAACTGTTACAACTATTTTTATAGTAAACAAATGACAATTTAAAAGTGGACATTTATAGAAATATCAGTACGAAATTCCCTTTCTGGGAAGCATCTTTAAGTTTTACAAGCTTAAGCACAAGGCTCATAATGTCAAATTTTAAACAATAAAACTGTCCATCCTGTTACCTGCCTTCTGAAACCATAATTATATCTGAACATATATTACAAGTTTAAGATGGAACAATGCAAGTGACAAGAAATCTTGAAAAAGGCCTAGTAAAATAGATGGGACAGTGCTCAAGTGGAGACATATTAAGGGATGAGGTGAGACAAGAGTTGTGAAGTACTGAAAAGACATCAGCCCCGGACAGAAGCTCTCATGTGCACTTTGTCTCCATTTACTTAATTAAGATGTGAGGCAGCAGCCCGTTCTGGGAGGGCATAAATCCTCCGGTTGTCCTGGAAGAGCTATAAACCACTCATCAATTATAGAGGCCAGCAGCATGAGCGTGACTAATACCCACATCACATGCTTATTCACAACAGAGCTGAAGCCAATGAGCACCTACGGTGCCTGGACAAGACAAGTGCGTCACCTCTTTGACCAGTGATGCTCTTTACAACCACCAGGCTGACCTTGTGTGCTCTATCACAGCTGATCATGGTGGTAAAAAAGGTCACCAAATCCAATATTGATGACATACATAAAAAAAAATCTTTTTGTCAGCTTGTCTTGTAGAAAGTTAGACGTGTGGAAACAGAAGCCATGCTATCTGAGATATAAATTTTTAAGTAGCTCCTAAATTCACATGCCTGAATGGTGGAAATCCAAACTGTAGTTGGTATGAATGAAGCTGCTGCATCGTGCTGTAAGGACACCCTGATAGTTCCAAGTGAAGTAATGATATGTTTAATGCCACAACACCCTGCTCCTGTTGTTAAGCCAGTGAGCCATGTGGAACAGCCAACTGTTCGCGTGAGAGAAACTTTATGGCTTGGTGCCCATGTGTGGCACGCTGGAAACCTAAGACACCAGGACGACACTGATGCTGTTGTTCTTGACACCCAACTCAAGTGGCACTTTCAACGCAGTTTCATTTTTATGCAGTTTTCACCATGTGTTTTGACTTGGCACTTAAATGTGCTCTGACAGGATGAATTTAATCTCAAGATTCAGTGCAGATTCTCTTTGTTGAGAAGCTGATCTCCATAACCAAAAAAGTACCATGGAAAACAATCATCCAGTACCAATGGTATATAACATAATACAATACTATTTACTTACTTTTTATAAGGGCTATTGCTCTGAGAAAAATAAAAAATAAAAATAAAAAATAGACTATTAGTCAATATTGACTCAGATGAGAAAGCCAAAGCAAACTGTAATATCTTTCATGTCAGATTATACAACATGACTGACATCTTTGACTGAGCATTTTACATCATCAATCCGTGTCACACATCTCTACAATGATAGCTACTCACCGAACAATTGTATTTCTTCTGTCATAGCTGCCGGTGTTAACAGTTACTGCACTGCACTGGTTTTCCAGTAGACATGCCTCACTGATGTATTCAGAATGCAAATTTAATGGAGAAAGCCAATTTAACTGTTGTCTTTGAGCAAGTCCAACAGACTCTCAATGATTCTTAAGTATTTTACAATTTGGTGAATTAGTTGCAAATTTGTATGAATTAAAATCTTATTCGTACATTTGACCCCCTTAGGGTTAGGTTTAAGGTGGCTCTTCATGGGATTTTACCTACAAATCTTACATTTTCATACGAGTTTGATTGTACGAATTGATACAAAATGGCCAACTATTACCTAGTTCAGGCATGAAACTCTAGATGGCGCAGGATGAGAGGTCTTTAACTCATTTGGTAGTGATTAGGGCTGCACAATTTATCACACGATATGAAAAAATAACATTGAACTTAAATTATCATGATTCTTAGTGCGATTATGAAATCGCAAAGGCTGTGATTATTTTTTTATGCACGGCTTGTCAATGAAGTATGACTCCAAATGCTAATCCATCTGAAAGCACTGCTAGTTTGAGTCGCTTATAATGTACATTGGAAAAAGCAACACGTGTCAAACATATTTCCAGACATGAGAAGCATTTATTAACATCTTGTCCAACAAAAGACAACATTTAATAACATGTTTTTACTCTAAACTCACTTTATAACGACAGTTGAGCATCCTTCTGTGAGATGATGTGGCTTCTTACACAGAATAAGGCAGTCGTGTGTTTATTAGTCACGTTTAATCAATCAAAGTGTTATAATCTTCTGTTTATTCAGCTACAGCGATATGACGCGTGTTATCTTCTTCTGCGGCAAGGCATATTTTGAGTTTCTGCACAAGAGCACCCTCTGGCTTTCAGATGGAGAAGCATTTACTACTGATCACAGAGCCGTACAGCTCTGACAAGCTGCGCATAAAATAATTGCAGCCTTTGCCAAATCGTGTGCGGTTTAATCATGATAAATCGTGCAGCCCTAGTAGAGATCATTATCTACATTGCACAGCTGATTGGTTGCTGCTGCATCAGCGGCCAATGAGCTGTGGCTCAACATTTAAACAAATACCGGTAGTGTTGCTGTTAGCAGTATGCAGCGTGCTTTCAGAAACACTCCACCTTCCCCAGCTCCACCTGTATAGATCTGCTACGGGGGTTAAATCGTGTATGTTATATGTGCAGCAGCAGCATGTCTTACATGCTCACAGCAATGTCTGAGAATGAATTGGCAGTAGCAAGTCTTGGTACTTGCTCTGCAGCAGCAGCAGCGTAGCAGATCTATTTTGCCAAGACCAAATACATTAACATTGCCATATCCATTACCATGCCAATCTCTATATTACCATGCCATATCCATTACCAAGTCTCCTGAGAGTTGTCATGACAGAACTGTACTTACGAATTCTCAAGTTGGCAAGTCACACTAAGTGAAGACTGTCGATTTTGCCAACAGCAAAATAAATCTTTTATGATTTGTCTCAACAAAGTTTCCTTTGAAATAAAATCCTAAAAACAACAGCCCTGCTTGAATCAACTAACCCATTAAATCAATTGAGTTTATCAGTCAAACACATTTATTCTTTAGAACAACTCATATTAAAATATCAAAGCCACATAAATGCACACTGGTCTCGTCTTAAGAGCCATTAACCATCAAGTGCCTGAAGCGAGCTATATCTATGTATACAACACTATCACTCAACAGCATGCCACTGTTTTGAATGGGAGAAACCCCCACAACGACAATGTCAGCAATTATGTTCAATGGAGATACTTCTACTGATTCAGCTCTGGAAGAACCTGCTGTATCACAGTGTTAACACAGAAACTGGCACCTGGGGCCCTGCAACTAGCTTATCTTAATTATCATATCAGCTGTCCTTCAATTAGGGTTTACTTTAATGGATGCATCCATTGCATTCATGCACATGCGCCAAAACACAGACTAATGTAAATTATTGACAACTCGCAGCAAGGCAATTACAACCTAATTACAGCTTTTGTGATTCAAATGACAAAACTGGTAAATGGGACCTGTAACCTAAAACTAATTATTGTCCCCCCCTTCCAGACACTTTTGCCTACCTACTGTACTGGCTCTCATTTCCCTTTTCTCATTTGTTAGATCAGTACCGCAGCATTGATGAATGTGGCCGTCAGTGTCTGTTAGCTGTCGGCGGAGTAAAAGACCTTTCATACGTAACAGAGCAGGTAAGGAGGGGTACAGGAATGTGCAAACAGCCTCTTCCTTCTATCTCGGTCTGTCTTGTGCAACCTTTTGACAGACAGCTGCAATCATTCCCATTGTGTGTCATGCAACATCAGACTCAAAACGCCAGAGATCCGCCTCTGAGCTTCACCTTTAACAGAGCGATGATTCTTTGATGCCAGTCGGGATGCGGAAATGATACAGAATACTCCCTCTTAATCGCAGATGTGGCTGTAAGGCTGTAAGCTGCGGTGGGTTTGCACCAGCATTTTACTAGAGTATTTTATGTGCTTAGCTTTGGTATGAATTATGGCAAATTTTATGGCTATAAACTACATAACAAATTCTGAACTCTTGCCTGATCTAATTTAGGCCTCTAATAATTTTCATATGCCTTCAGAATGTCTGCCAGCACAGTGCTCTGTTTGCAAATCTAACCTCTTAAACTGTAATACATGCAGTCATTTGTTAATATGGCTTTTAAGTATGGAATAAAGTCTGGTCTAGTTTGCAGACTGGCCAAGGGCCGCCCACTTAAGCCCCGGGTATACTTCGGCCGTCCGCGTTTGTGCACCGTCCGCATGATGTAATTTTCGTCATGCGGAGGGCTCACGGCTGGCCGCACACCCCGTCCGCGTGCAGCCCAAATTTTGAGACCGCGCGGACGGTGCGCATGCAACAGCGCATGCGCAAGCAGGACAGAAGAGTCCACTAGGTGGAAATACGCACAGTACTGAGCACAATGTGCAGTTGTCGAAGAAGAGTGCGTAAAGAGCGATTCAAAAACAAGATGAGTAAACTCAGAAGCATGCCTTCTCCATCGTTTTTCATTCCTGTTCTCTTGGTGTATCTTCTGAACTATGTTGCAATGGTGGATGCACTATTTTTCTTCTCCGATCCTGCCCAGCGAATGTCCCGTTGATTACATGATGTCTGGTAAAGAGTATAGAAAAAATTGTACTGCACATGTGTCAAACTCGGTCATCCGCATGCATCCGTGGTTTAGTATACTTTAAAAGTGAGACGCGTCCGGGTGCGGAAAGTGAAGTATACCCGGGGGTTTAGACCTGTTTGGATTCTATTTGGATTTGGATTTGGATTCTAATTAAAATAATTACGCTACAGTGTCAGAAAGCAAAGAATTAACAGAACATTGTATAAAATGGATTTTCCTATAAATCAACATATGAAAATGTTAACTATGATTCACAGTGATATATTTAACAAACAAATCACATAAGGCTAATTGGGCTTTCCTGTAGCTCTAAAAGTAGAGTATGGCACTAGCAACAGCATATGGTTTCGATTCTCAGGAAATACCTGCGTACCTTGTAACAATAGACCATATTGTAATCTAAGTCGCTTTGATAAATGCTTCAACCAAATGAATAAAATAAATGTAATTGGAATTTGCACTGATTGCTGGTATACTATTTTTTAGCTGTTATACACAGTCCACTTGTCAACAAACGTTTGCATTACAAATCCTTAAATCTTAATCATTATTTCAAAATACACATTCAAACTGTTTTCAAAGTATTCTTCAATTATCATGAATTTTAATAGATTTTGGGGTGGTTATTCCGCTTGAAATTTGGTCTAAATATCAATTATAAATATATGGTAAAATATCTGACTATAAATATCTAAAAAAAAAAAACGTTCTGATATAACTTTCCATTTTATGGTTTTCTTGAAATGGCTTTTATTCGGTGAACAAACATTTTTCAAGTATTATTAATACTTTCGCTGGGTGTATGAAGAGGGGGATTTTTTTAAAAATTATGCTTTATTTATAACAATAAATTTACAGTCCAAATAAATAAATAAATAAATAAAACAATTTGTTTTAATTTTTTAATTACAAACTTTTAGACTTCAGACTTTTAATTAGTCTATTTTCTTTTCTTTTCTGTTTTTTACCCTAGAATTTAACACACACACACACACACACACACACACACACACACACACAGGTTTGTTTTGCTAAAAGTGAGGACATTCCATAATCCATAGTTTTTATACTGTACAAACTGTACATTCTATCCCCCTACGCTACCCCTACCCCTAAACCTACCCATCACAGAAAACATTCTGCATTTTTACATTTTTAATAAAACATTGTTTAGTATGTTTTTTTAAGCTATTTTAAATATGATGACTCATGAAACATCCTCATATTTCATGTTTCATATTTCATGTTTCATATTTCATATTTTTCATTACGTCGTAATACCAGTGTAATACCCATGTCATTATACAAATTTGTGTCCTCATAAATCACAAAAACGCGCACACACACACACACGCACACATATCTCGTCATTGACCCAATAGCCAACACAGTAATTTGACTGCAGAAGTTTTCTAAGCCTTCATATCTCATATTCTATTATGAAGGTGACAATCATGGTGAGTGCTTGGTGCCAGTCGCATTATCCACTCTTTGTGACGTGCAGAATACTGTATAGTCACACAGACATCATAGAGCATTAAGAACTGGCTCTCTAACTACCACCCACAAACTCATGAGAAAAACAAGACCTCTAGAGAGAGCCACAGTCAGCGGCGGCCCACACAAACATGATGCAGAAGGGAAAAAAACCCTAGAAGAATGTGAAGGTGTTGGTGGTTGACGCCACTCTAAGCCAGTGTGGCTCAGGTGAGCATAGTGCTCTCGGAGGCCTGTTGTCTGGGCTTGGCTCGTCACACTCATGAGAAACTCCCATCGTGCCTTCAGGGCCTTCTCTGCACGGCAACAGGTATGCATGTTGACACATGCTGAATCCCTCTCTTTTCTTCTGTTTTTTCTCGTGAACATCGCGTAACGCCCTGTCTAAACCGCAGACATCAGAAAAACCACCTGAGCGAAGCTGTGACTTGTTTGATTGCACAGGCTCACACCCTGGTCTCTCCTACTTCACCCCCTTCCCATTCCCAACCAGCCCCATCCCAAAAACACACATGTAAACACACACATGCACAGATCTAATGGCATCAGCGATGCCACCTGTCCATCACGGTGCGTTCCCCTGAGGCCTGATCCGGCCTGGGCTGCTGCCATGCGCTGGGAGAGAAGACATGCTGATAGATGGAGGAGGAGGTGGATTCCAGGGGCAGGTGAAGGAGGTGCCACCTTTGATCTGTTTTAAGTGTAGAGCGAGCAGGAAGAGAGAAAAAAAACAAAAAGTGACAACGCACATCTCAAAAGACAGACACTTTGTCTTCATGTCAAGTGGTTGAGGAGCGATCTGTTGCCCTTCAAATATAGTGGCCTTATGAGATGCATTTGGCTGTTACTGCACAATATACAGCAGGGTTAACCAAACAGGGGGTTATATATTATAGTATATTAATCATATTGAATGTAAAATTAAAATAAATAAATATATTTTTATAATTAGAGTTAAAAAATAGTAATAATTGTTTGTGTATGTGTGTGTGTGTGTGTGTGTGTATTAGGGGTGTAAAGGTACATGTATTCATCCCACACTGTACGGTATGGACGTCAAGGTTCGGTTAATTTAGTTAGATGACGAATAATGTCAGTCACAGGCGATCCACACTCCAGTCCAGAAGGGGGCACGTGTGGTAATGCAACATTGTTTGCTAACCGCCACAACAGGAAAAAGTGCAGAAGAATAACAGATGATCTAGATATGCATGTAATCTCTCAACCAGTGTTTCAACTGCAGAAAGACACTGAATAATAATCTCTCAATATAGAATAATAATATCTCAAGTAGCATTAAATTTACCTCAGGCAAGTCATTTACTGTCCACAGCATGTTAGTTAACTAGAGAAATTAACTCTAGAGGGGAGCATTTTATATATGCACTATATTAGCTTATATATAGAATGAATTGGAGTAATAATTTTATAATTGGATTTAGAAGTTAATGTAAAACGTGCCTTTACATTTTACTTTTTTATTATTATTATTTGAGTGTTGATTATTACAACTAAAAATAAACAGCAACTGAATTTAATAGTTTGGGCTCTTTTGTTAATTGTAACCTTTGATGTAATAGTTATGTTTAAGAAAGGGCTCCCTGTATATAGTTTACAGCATTAGCTGATATATTTTTTTATCCTTCAGAAAATGTTAATTATAATTGAATTTATTTAAAGAGAGATACACAATTGGTTCAATAAACCACTGTTTAATAAAAAAGAAGCAATTTTATGTTTAGTTTTCTCACCCCTGCTGTACCGAACCCGTACCGAACTGTGACTTCAATACCGTCATGTTTATGTAGTTGTTGTTTCAGTGGTGTTGATTCACAATCTTCATTGGCTGGCACAACATGACCAGCTAACATCATTTCACTAATCATAGTATCATAAGTACTTGTCAGGTAAAATCACTCTATCATTCTGATAGGATTATAAGAGCAGACTGATTGCTATAAAAGTAGGGAAGAAGTTCTTCCAATTCTTGTTTTAGCAATGGTTACCTCCAAAGAAAGACGTGCAGCCATTGTTGTTTTGCATCAAAATGGCCTCACATGCAAGGAATTTGCTGCAAAGAATATTGCACCTGAAAGAACCATTTACCGGATCATCAAGAACACCAAGGAAAGAGGTTCAACTGCAGTGAAGAAGGCTTCAGGACGTCCCAGAGTGTCGCCAGGACCGTCTCCTCCTGAGGAGTGAGTTAAGGAATCGTGTCACCAGTTCAGAGTTTGCTCAATATTGGCAGCAGGTGGGTTTTAGTGCATCTGCATGCACAGTGAGGCCAAGACTTTTGGACAATGGCCTTGTGTCAAGAAGGGCAGCAAAGAAGCCACTTCTCTCCAAGAAAAACATCAAGGACAAACTGAATTTCTGCCGGAAGTACAAGGATTGGAGACTGATGCAAAGTTATTTTCTCTGATGAAGCCCCTTTCCGACTGCTGGGGACATCTGGAAAATCGATTGTCCGGAGAAGAAAAGCTGAACACTACCATGAGGCGTTCCTGAAGCCTCAGTGAAGCATCCTAAGAACATCCATGTGTGGGATTGCTTTTCATCCAAGGGTCTGTGTTCTCTCACAATTCTGCCCCAAAACACTGCCCTGAATAAAGAATGGTATCAAAACATCCTACAAATGCAACTTCTCCCAAGGATTCCAGGAGCAATTTGGTGATGATCAATGCATTTTCTAGCATTATGGAGCACTATGTCACAAAGCAAGAGTGATAATGAAGTGGCTTGGAGATCATGTTGAAATTTTGGATCCATGGCCAGGCAAGTCCCCGGATCTTAATCCCATAGAGAACCTGTGGTCAATCCTCAAAAAGAGAGAAGTCCACAAACTGTGATCAACTCAAGCACTAATAAGTCAAGAATGGATTGCCATCATTCAGGATTTGGCTCAGAAGCTGATATCCAGCATGTGAATTGTAGAGGTTATAAAGAAGAAGAGTCAACACTGTAAATATATTGACTGTTTTCCATTCTGCTATATTAGAACTTCTGTATTATAAGTTCCAAACTTCAATTTAGAAATAACTCTACCATGTTTTCTTTCTGCTCTTAAAACTAACACGGTGCCTTCAAACATTGTGTAACACCTATCTTGACTGGCAGATATTAAAATCATTTGTTATGCTGCTATGGCAACCATATCTGAGGAAAAAGATGAGCAAACAAAGTTGTAGGTGTCACATGATGAAATATTAGCATTGCAAAAGAGCCAAAAAGCAAATAGTCTGAGTTGCTGTGCCAACACTTTACCGTTAGTAGGTTACAGACTGCTGCTGAGACATAAACACATGTTCCACAAAGTACCATCCGTCTCACAAACAGAAAGTGATATCAAACGCAACCTGACTCCCCATTAAGCCTTTGAAAGACTCCCAATAGAGTCGTTCTGTATATCGGTTTCAGATAATGCAGGAATAAGGAAGAACATTACCATTACATGAGAATATAGTTAGACTGCTGAAGCTTTCCTTGAGTGTTACAGGATACATGCTTTACATGTTTACATGCTTTACCTACAGCTCAAGGAAATTAAAGTCATGATCAGTTTACCACAAGGCAATATAGAGTTCAGTAGAGTTCATTTGTAGGCTAAAACAATTCATTCCTCTGTAATTTTGAAAGGGTTTGTAGAATATTGGTTTTCAATTTTTTAAAATAAGGTCTTTTGTTAACATTACTCAAAGATATGTAAGTTTCATACAAATGTTTGTTTTGAAACCATTGTGTGCTTCAAAAACATTTAAGTTTTCAACAAGTTGCTACATGTTACAAGGACGACTCATTAAAGGGATAGTTCACCCAAAAAATGAACATTCTGTCATCATTTACTCACCCTTATGTTGTTCCAAACCTGTATGAGTTTTTTTCTTGTTGGTATCCAGACAGTTGACGGTAGCCATTGACTTCCATAGTAGGGAAAAAAAAAAAAAACACTATGGAAGTCATAGGCTACTGTCAACTGTCTGGATACCAACATTCATCAAAATATCTTCTTTTGTGCTTAACTGAAGAAAAAACTCATACAGGTTTGGAAGAACTTGAGTTCCAAAGCACTTGAGGGTAAGTAAATGATGACAGAATTTTAATTTTTGGGTGAACTATCCCTTTAAGCACATAAACTCACATCCTTGTGGTAGTTGGAATCCTTGTTTTAGCAGCTTACATTTTTGAAGCACAGAAAATGAAATTGTAAACTCGAGCAAACAAAGAATGTCTCTTCTAGTTATGTTCAACACTGACCTTTTTTTTTTCCCCTCCATAAATCAAACACTACCATAAAAACCCATTAGAAACTCCCTAGGGAACCCTTGGCTCAAAAACGCTAATTCTCTTCTGGGTTTTATGACTACAAACTGAACAGCTCTATATAAAAACACAATATGGTCCTTTAAGGACATTTAAAACTTTTACTGGTGAAATTTGGGTCTTCTCTAATCCCCGCTGCAGCTGCGAGCGCAGACGCTACAAGCAGCGCTGAAACATGTCTGCCTCAAAGGCACCAGTCGGTCCAGTGCAGGCAGCATTGCATCACACACTGTACTCATAAACAAGGCTGTCTTGTATTTCCTGTTGCTTTGCACGCCATCTTCTTGGCTGCCCTAGACGGGCTTGGCTGCAGTGACATAGTTGAGGTGGAGCGTTAGTGAAGCTGGGACACCGGGCACATGGCCAGCGGAGAGAAGGTGGTTCAGACACCACCCTGGCTTCAGGCACCGCAAAACCACAGCCCCCTGAAAAAACATCAGGCATACTGGATACATCAGCCCTCTTCAACGCCCCCAAAACCATCATACAAAACCAAGGCAGGATCTCAAAGTCCAAGACGTACACCCATCCTCAATGCAAACCTGAGGGGTGGCCTCAGCCACAAGTTAATTCTCATAATGTAATAAAGGAAATTTCTTCTAAAATAAAAAAAAATAATAAAAAATAGAAAATAAATATCTAATAAAATATATTTCTACTATAAGTCAAACATCCTTTGACTCATTACTCCAGTCTTCTGTGTCACATGATCCTTCAGAAATCATTCTAATATGCTGATTTATTGCTCAATTATTATCAATTATTATTGGTGCTCAATTATTAATATTATTATTCTAACTATCAATGTTAAAACAACTGCGATACATTTTTTTTTTCAGGATTCTTCAATAAATAATAGAAAGTAAAAAAAAACAGCATTTATTTGAAATAGAAATTATTGTAACATATCTTTAGTGTCACTTGAATCAATTTAATGCATCCTTGTTGAATAAAAGTATTCATTTCTATTTTTTAAAAAGATCTTACCCCAAACTTTTGAATGGTAATGTATCAGTTTCCACAAAAATAAGAATGAACACAACTGTTTTCAACAGTGATATAATAAGAAATGTTTCTTGAGCAGCAAATCAGCATATTAGAATGATTTCTGAAGGATCATGTGACAGTAATGATGCTGAAAATTCAGCTTTGACATCATTTTACTGTATTTTTCAACAAATAAATGCAGGCTTGGTGAGCATAAGAGACTTCTTAAAAAACTATTTAAAAAATCTTACTTATTCTAAACTATTGACTGCCAGTGTATATACTGTACTGTTTCTATTAATGAGCTACCATTTTATTTTACAAAAATCAAATGATCATGATGTAAGAATTTAATTTCTTTTATCTGCCAGAGGTGTGCTGATCGGTCATTTTCACATGCCAGCTACAGGTGTACCCAGTTTTACAAGTATATTTTGTTGGTGGAAACATGCTTGTAAAACAGACTCTTGTAAAACGAGTCTTCAATCTGTAGTGTACATGAGGTTTAAATAGTCGTAAACAAGGCCTAGTAAAGAATTCTTTGCTATTAATAAACAGCATGGCAAATCATTCAAAATAAACCTTTCATTACAAACCTGTATGACTTTCCTTCTTCCGTATGATACAAAAGAAAAAATGGTAAAGGATTGTACTCTTTTCTATGCAACTACAATGAATAGGGCCTGGTTTCAAACTTCAAAAACAGGAGCAAAAGCTTCATAAAAAAAAGTATCATAATGTGCTCTAGTCAATACAACATAGTCTTCTGAAGCAATATGACAGCTTTGTGTAAAGAACAGGGAGAAAATCTTGACAATGTTACAACGAAGTGTTGAATTAAGTGTTCTTTTGACAAAGTTGACAAAGTTCATAAAACATGTCTGATTAATTTGTACATGATTTAAGCTGATTCGGTTCTTGAGTTCAACTCACTGATTCGGTTAACATCACAATGGAGATGACAGCTTATCAGTAAAAATACAACTTAAACTTAAGAATGTTCTTCACACAAAGCTATCATATGACTTGGAACATAGTACATGGATCATATGGACTACTTTTATGATATTTTGTCCTTTATAATATGAAGAGATATGTCCTTTCCAAAGTTCAAAATCTCCAGTCTGTCCTTTATTGTAATTACACTATAAAGAGTAACCAGTAGGTCCTCCAAAATGTGCCTTTTTGTGTATCACAGAATTAAAGGGTCATAACATGAAAAATCTAATTTGCCTTGATCTTTTGACATATAAGAGGTCTTTGTACCATTAAAACATCCTCAAATTTCAGAGCTTAAAATGTCCTCCTCATTATAAACAAAGCATTTATTTAATCAAGCTCTAAACAGCTCGTTTTGATATTTGGTGACTTGTCATGTCACACTGGCAAATATATTTGCATATAACTGCTTGCAGAGCAAGACGTCGACAGTTTTTCATAATCGCATAGGTCCCGCCTACTGGTATTCAGTCGCTTAACAGCTGGCATGTTGAGTCAAAATCAAATAGAACACATTAAAATCACTGACACTGTCTACACTTTGAATACAATATACAGATGCACGTTCACTTTCTGACATATTCCACGCACATTAGTCTGTTGACAACAGGACAAATGGAAGAGTGAAAGAATGTTTGCAATCGCGAGAAATAAAGTGTGACTTTTTTCTCGTAATTGTGAGATTATATCTCACAATTTAGAGTTTTTTTCTCGCAATTCTGACTTCTTTTCTCGGAATTGTGAGATATAAACTGGCAATTGCGAGATATAAAGTCCAATTCTGAGGGGGAAAAAAGACTACCTTTTTTCTCAGAATTGTGAGATAAAAAGTCGCAATTACCTTCTTTATGTTTTATTCAGTGGTGGAAACAAACTTCCATAGTTTCCGTATAAAGGTCCAGAAATTCAAGTTTTTCGTCAGGTGTGTGATGTTAATTTTTAGTATGATGTCATTGCGTCTTGCTGCCAGCCAATCGCTGCATTGCTGATCATGGTTTTGAGTATCTTTATACCTGCCCTTTCCAATGAACACAAGAACGCGCAGTAATCTCAGACAACATAATCCAAATATTTTAATCAAATCCGCAAATTCGTTTGAAAAACCAAATTAGCCAGAGAACATTATCACGATTAGAAGATCTGGCATCTGTCAAATCATCTTAGATGTATTAATTGAGGTACGAAGAATGAACCCCAGGCCTCGTTGGATGAGTATGTTTGTGCGGAGCATTTTGTTTTGTAAACGAGGCACAGTGTAATGGAGAGTTCGCAAAGAAACTTTTGTTGAAAGATGAAGCAGTCAACTGTATTGAATCTGAGAGCAGCTGCATCACAAACAGAAAGTAAATGATTTCATAATGACTTGATTATAAATGACGGTTTACTCTTACTCATGTGCAATAACAAATGGGTGTTGATACTGTTTCCTATGTAATGACGTTAGCCAATCATAACATTGACCGTTTACTGACAAGCCTTAAAGGAGCCGGCCTTAAAAACGGTTCATTTCAGACAGAGGGTCAGAATGAAAAAATAATAAATAAATAATAAAATTATATATATATATATATATATATTTATTATATATATATATATATATATATATATATATATATATATATATATATATACATATATATATACATACTATCCCTTTAAAAAAAAATTGTTTTGTCAATAAATACATTCATTTTCAATAATAAAAAAGAAATCTCAATGTAGAAAGTATGGTAGACTTAGAGGTGTTCCCTTAATGTCCCCACAGCATTCTCTCCTGTCCCGCTGTCCCCCTCCCTTCATCTTGCTATACCTCCCTCCATCCCTCTGTCCCTCCCTCTTCAGAGTCTGGGATGAACAGTCTGTAATTGTGGAGAGGCCACAGCACACAGCCAGAGATATAAATACCCATTTCTCCTGTTCCTGTCAAAATAAAGGACCTTATGAAAAAAGAAACAAGGACTCTTTTTTTGTGGCATCCGCCTGCCAGTGTAAGAGTTTATTTTGGGTGCTTATGAGTGCTGTGTGTACCTACAGCATCCTCAAACTGCTTTCCTTAAAAAGATGCGACTGGTTGCCAAGAGACGTCCACAAACAAAATAATGAAAGTTTATCGGGAGACTTTTAGACTTTTTTAAGGGTTAATTTGTCCAGGAGTCAGACCCTTGAAAACATTTCACCCCTCAGAAAAGACAAAAACAATAAATTATATTTTGCATACAAGTTAAGCTTATTTTTAAGATTTGAGACATTATTTTTATGACTATTAGAGATAGTTCACCCAAAAATGAAAATTCTTTCATCATTTACCTGTCATCAGATCTCACCCCCCACTGTCTATCGTAGTAGGAAAAAAAAAAAAATACTATGGTAGTCAACGTGGGGCGAGATCTGCTTAGTTACAAACATTTTTCCAAATATCGTCCTTTGTGTTCAGCAGAACAAATAAATGTATACAGGTTTGGAACAACTTGAGTCTGAGCAAATGATGACAGAATTTTCATTTTTGGGTGAACTATCCCTTTAAGCACATTTCACTTCAAATTACCATAAAGCATATCGATGTTTATTATAGTAGTTTCAATTATCCTCATTTCTTTATACTGCAGTATTTACGTATCAGCATATATTAAACACATTAGAATAAATATTTCCATGATGTATAAAATAATATGTTTCTTAGCATTAATGTAATAAAAAATTGTGGGGTGAGGGAATCTCAATGGTCCTAAAAATGTCTCTGTAAGCAAAATATAATTCCTTATTAAATAAAATAATACACTCTAAAAATTGCTGGGTTAAAAACCACCCAAGTTGGGTTGAAAATGGACAAATCCAGTGATTGGGTTGTTTTAACCCACTGTTTGGGTTAAATGTTTGCCCAACGTGCTGGGCAGTTTTATTTAACCCAACTATTGTTTAAAAATTATATGTAGCTGGCTTAAAATGAACCAAAAATAGGTTGGAAATTAAAAATCAGACACATAATTACTAGAGGCAACAATAATAATCAAAAGGTGAACATTTATTAATCAGCAATTTAATAAATATTTATTGTTTAAGTATTATTTATTAAAATGTTCATTTATTAAACATATTAATAAATTTGGGTTCAATTTAAGCAAGCAATAGAGTCATTTTTAAACAATAGTTGAGTTAAATAAAAATACCCGACAAGTTGGGCAAACATTTAACCCAACCGCTGGGTTTGTCTTTTTTCAACCCAACTTGGGTTGTTTTTATCCCAGCATTTTTTAGAGTATACAGTTTAAATTTGAGGGGCACTGTACTAATGTTTATTATTTTTAAATTGATCCCTCTTTTGCAAACATATCCAAAATGCAACATGATAGCGAAATCTTTGGCAAGCAAAGACCTTTTTTTTTTTCCCCTACCAACAGCTCCCGGCATCTTTTAATTAATTTTCACGACTTGATGAAAACAAAACACACGTTGTCTGATATTTTACAACACATTTAACTGTTTACTTGTTCACAATAGATAATCATTTGACCATAATGACTGTAGGCACTAGGGGAAAGCAGCCAGTGTGTTAATGTGATACAGTGCAATGCAGTTCTTCCAGTGTTGTTTTCAAGAATGCAACACATTCGTTCCTCTACATAGGCGGTAAGGAATCCATTTTACCAACAGCCTCGTGACTGTTCCACTGCAACCTTTTTCTATATCAGTGGGACCACACAATGTGCCGAGAGACGAAAAGGGACATGACTACATCAGCTGAATCTCATTACATTTGAAGTGTTACAGTAGATACCTGTTGCCTGGTGCAGTGACTCCAAACCAGAGGTACTTAAGTGGGTTTCAGGGTTAATTTTGCCTGGTTAAACTTATAAAACAGGGGGGAAAAGAATTAATCTCATTGTTTTCCTTTTTCATTACAGTTAATTTTTAAGGAAAGAAAAATAAACTAATGTGTGTAAAGTTTTATCTGTTTGTTTGGAATATATGTGCCATTTCCCATGACATACACAGGACAAGGGGTTTGTAAAATGGATGGGATGGATGAATCAATTAATCTATGTGCTACACTTGGTACGTGTTTTTTTTTTTTTTTTTTTTTTTTTAAAGACTTATGCTGCCAACGAAAATGGTACAGATAATAAAGTTAAATGAGATTCTGCATAATATATGTTAAAAAGAACACATTTCTGGATCCTTACTGATGGAGCTTTCAGAGCACGCAAGACAAAAAAGTTAGAAAACACTGCTCTAGTGTAAAAATGTAATCTCTCTCTGCATTGTGTACTAGGCTACAAATAAAAACAATATTTATATGTACATAATACCACATAGCTCTTCATAGTCATCAGATCTCCTGACGATGAACCACAAAATATATTACTGAAAGGACTGAAGTGTTGCTGCTATTGCCACAACAAATGATACGGATCACTGACTCATGCTGGTGTAACCCGCATAAATATGTGCTTGAACGAAGGACAGCGTACTCTGTGCGCTGTGCACAATTTACTGCCGGTTGCTTTATTTATTCACTTCTCCCTCATTGACATGTACGAAACATGTTGTTGGAAAGTTTTCAAGATATTATCTGTCCAGTTTACACAGTGTTTTCTCCTACTCTCCCACCATGAGCTGTGAAGTCTTTCTTTTCCTACACCATGATGCCACAACCCTAATAAACAATATGAATTCAAGACGATGAGCCTGTCTAGAAGATCTCCAGAGAAGAAAGTTATGGCCGGTATTTTCGATCTTATCCTTGAAGTTTATCCTGCCTTTGAGAGGAACTTCTATGCCAGTAAACTCTGATAACCTCTGAGTTTTTTGTGTTGTATTCTTTTCCACACGCTCACGCGTTTTAAAGAATAAGATGAAAAATGTGTCTGTGTTCTGGTATTATGGGATGGAGAAGGTGTTGATGAGAATTCTTTGAGCTGTGCATGCATAGACAACTGTTGACGGGCTGCCTCGTTTGATCTTGCTTTTGACGTGCAGAATGAAACCAAGCTTCACAGCCCACACACCTGCTGCACAGGTTTGCTGCACTCTACATTTTATAGCATTCACACACACTTAAACTTCAGAATGGTTTTTAATAATTTGCAAAAATAACAAAATATTCACATTAATGCCCATTTCCACACATCAGTCTTGCACAACAAGGTTATAAAGATATCACTGGACACATACTACTTGTATCAAAATTGACCATATTCCCTATAAGGCACATCCTAGGCTGTGTCCGAAATTGGATACTATTATTAGCGGTGTTGGGGAAAGTTACTTTCATAATTGTAATACATGACAATATTGCATTACTCCCTAAAAAAGTAACAAATTGAGTTACTTAGTTACTTTTTATGGAAAGTAATGTGTTACACTACTTTTGCGTTACTTTTTCTTATCTGGACTGGGCTTCCTTGTTTGTTTTTAATAACTAATGACTAATATTTTTGGCAAATTTAAAAGCACTTTCACACCAAAAGTGAAATGAATAAGCCTCAGGCTGAAGGAAATTCAGACAAGTTCATGCCTGTACAGTAGAGGGTGCAGCTCAAAGAAACCTTTGAAAGTTCAATGCAAATGGAGATAATTTCTTTTAAAGAATCCTGTTTAAGGACTACAACAAACAGCTGGTAGGGACTACAACAAGCTTCTTCCTGGGTTAGTGACATCACTAACCCTAAAATGTACATAAACCCTGTCCCCGAGAACATGCAACAAAGGAGGCAAGGCCATGTTGGGCTGCTTTAGAGAAGAGGAAGAGCTGTTGTAGTAGAGGCATTGTTGCCATGCCGTCATTTTACGCCGGACTGCTTCACAAACGAGGGTCAATTCAAAGCTACATAAATTTATCCACTATCCAATGCTAGATGCATTCTATAAGTTGTAACTTCTTCCTGAGTCTCTCCATCAGTGTCCGACTCCGGTTTGAATAATGTAAGGCTGAACACCGTTACTGACAATCCTCATTTTGGCTGCGTGAGATTCTCCAGCTTTGTTGTTGTTGAGCAACTGAAGCGTGAGCTGTTAAAGCTCCGCCCTCTTCTGGAAAGGGGGCCGCGAGCAGCAGCTCATTTGAATTTAAAGGGACACACACAAAAACAGCGTGTTTTTGCTCACACTCAAATAGGGGCAAATTTGACAAGCTATAATAAATGATCTGTGGGGTATTTTGAGCTGAAACTTCACAGACACACTCTGGGGACACCAGAGACTTTTATTACATCTTGTGAAAAGGGGCACAATAGGTCCCCTTTGCATAAAAATAACTGACCCCTTTTCAGCTAATGTCACCAATGCCTTTTATTTTTAAACCACTCTCCTTCTATACCATCATTTTCACCATCCAAACAATTCCAGGTCCCTTCTTACATTTTATCATGTTGAAATCAAGTTGAACATCCTCAGAAATTACACATTACAGAATGTTAATAATGTTTTGCGAATGCAATTTCATGTTGAATCCATTTGTATGGTTCTGTTCTGTCATTGTCCCAGAAAAGGCTCAATAAAAATCAAGCAAGTCTAGATCTAAATTCCAAGAAACATGTGACAGTCTTCAAAAACAGACATGCAAAAAACAATGTACACATGCATAAAACATCCACACCTGCATGCCAAAACACACACATAAATGTTCATAAAAAAGCACGCACACGCATCAGAATTCCCTGTCTGGTACGGCTGGGAGGGGCTGGGATGAGAGAAGAGGAAGGAGGAGGGTTATGTGTGGAATGCTCCAAACCCGAGCTGGTGTTGCGACTCGTCCCAGACTCTGTGCCGTCACCGCTGGGGTCTGTGGCCAGACCTCCCTGTGCCAGACCCACTGGCTCCAGAGACCGCCCAGGCCAGTTTAGCTGCAGCACAGGGCCCATAATTACCAGCTCTACCCCCTACTCTCTCTCTCTCTCTCTCTCTCTCCACAATCCCTACAGCAGGGGCTCATTCATCTCTTTTTCAAAACCTAGTGAGCTGCCTACATAGGCAACATTTTAAGGCATCATACAAGTGCTTCCCACTCCTAAGATCTGGGCCTTTTTAGTCAAATTTCTAAGGCAATTTTTCAAGTAACCTTCATAGAGAAGCTAATCCCATTATGTATTGCAACAAGCTCAGTGAAAAAAAATAAAAAATAAGTCAAGAGAAATTCAATCTAGTAACATAACTTGATGCTGGAAAAAAGCTTTTAAATTTTTTTAAAAATTATATTTTTGACACAATATTTGTGTGTAGAGTGTATTTTTATGCTTATTAGTATGTGTCCTAATGAGACGCAATATGAATAGTCTAGCTACATGAACTTTGTAAGCAATTAATGCAACTTGACATAATGCAAAGGTATAAGTAGTGGAATTTTGGGCCAAAGTGGGTGGGGCTAGAACTGAAAGTCAAATTAGGACAAAAACATGTTTATTGCATTGCCTCTAGTTAGGACATACATAATGGTAGAGGATTTCGCCATTAGCTTAGGAAAGTTCTAATATCAACCTCTATAGAGAGGTGTAGTGATGACTTAATTTTGTAGGCCAACCCGGAAGTTAGCTTCACCCTGTTTCCCTCAACATACACCCAATAGGATTTTTCCAATGGCTTTTGGATTATTGCAGAAAATAAGCTTTGTGACCAACAAAAGTTTATGATTCTTGCATGTTTTGTCCATCATGATAATCTTCACAAATAAACACAACTTTTATGGATTCTGAAGCTTATACATTCAGCAGAAGTAAAAAGCTAAACGTAGGCTAAAAACGAACTACACCATGGTAAACACTTCAACGTGACCACCATTCTGATTCATCCGCTTTTTAAGGACTACAACAAACGGCTGGTAACATCAGAAACCCCAAAATGTACATAAACCCTGCTCCCGAGAAAACGCAACAAAGGGGGTGAGGCCATGTTGGGCTGCTTTAGAGAAGAGGAAGAGTTGTTGTAGTAGAGTGTTGTTACCATGCTGTCATTTTACACCGAACTGCTTCACAAACGAGGGTCAATTCAACGCTGGATTTGCACAAAAGATTAACATGACGGCACATGCTAGTCGATGAGTTAAATCAACTCCACAGCAACTACATAAATTTATCCAATAACCATTCAGAAACATCCAGATGCATTCTATAAGTTGTAACTTCTTCCTGAGTCTCTCCATCAGTGTCCGACTCCGGTTTGAACAATGTAAGGCTGAACACTGTTACTTACAATCCTCATTTTGGCTGCGTGAGATTCTCCAGCTTTGTTGTTGTTGAGCAACTGAAGTGCGAGCTGTTAAAGCTCCGCCCTCTTCTGGAAAGGGGGCTGGGAGCAGCAGCTCATTTGCATTTAAAGGGACACAAAAAAACGGTGTGTTTTTGCTCACAACCAAATAGGGGCAAATTTGACAAGCTATAATAAATTATCTGTGGGGTATTTTGAGCTGAAACTTTACAGACACATTCTGGGGACACCAGAGACTTTTATTACATCTTGTTAAATGGGCATTATAGGTCTTCTTTAACCAAAAACCCATTCAAAAATCCATTGACTTCAGGACGATGGAACCAAAAGTGCTAAAATCGTTACCGTGTTTTGTCCTACAAAAATGCCATTCCTGCAACACATTTGTTAGTCAAGTCTCAAATGCAGAGCACTGTTTATGTGCCACTATTTGAGTCGTTGCCTATGTAGAGCATTCTAAATCAGTAAAAGGCAGCTCTCTAGGTTTGGAACAGAGCCAAAGACTCATTATTCATCAGTACTCATTATTAATGTCATTCACTGCTGTTTTATACATGTGCTACTGGGAATAGCATAGCACAGTGTGTGGTGGGATGGAGAAAAGACTCATTAAAGTAACTGAGTGGAATGTGTTCAGCAGAACAAATGATCTCCTAAACTAAAGAAATAGTTCTCAACTGATGGTGGGTAATGGCGAAAAATGTATCACAGGTTTGTTCTGGAAAAAAATACTATGCTAAATGCTCATAGTAAAATGCAGCAAACCATAATATCAAATATGTAATAAAACTATTTTTAAGAGGCTTGATAAAACACTTCCCATAACTTTTCCCAACATCTACTGTATTTTAGTGCAAATTCATTAGGAGAAGAAGAAGAATTGTGGTGAGCCATATTCAAACTAATGTCGCCTACATGAGAAACCAGGCTCAGTGTTTCTGAACATATTTGCTAAGGTGGGCCACACCTCGGCCTCTCTTTTAGATTAATGGTGAAATTCACGCTACTTTCAGGGGTGTTCGAGAGACTGAAGAGCTTGATTCCAGCTGTCAAGGAGATCAAAGCAAAATCTGGATAAAAATCTGAGAAAATCTCCAAAAAGAAGCCGCTTTTGCATAACATTGATGTAAAAGAGACAGAATGTAAACCCTCTAAAGTCCATGATTAAAGCTTAAAGAGACACTCAAAGACAGCATAATGATGCTAAGTGATCAAGGAACGTTCCAGGTTCAATATAACTTAAGCTCTAGCAACAACATTTGGGGCATAATGACGTTATGAAAATAAATGCTATTTGTACTTTTTTTTTACAAAAACAAAAAGTAGCAGCTTCAGTAAGGCACTTGGAATAGAAGTAAACTGACCCTTGCATGGTTTAAAAGCAGAAATATGTTTTTTAGTTGAGTTTTTTACTGTTACTGTAACAGTGATTTTGCTTTAAAAATACAGGAAATTATTTTCTGCTGATAAGAGATATTATGCCAAAATTCAAAATACATTTACGCCTCCTTTGAGAGTAGTTAGCAGGCTGCATGACTGCAGCACTGCATAAAATTATGGTACAATGATGATAAAACAGCCCTATGAGCTAACAGTTGCTAACATGATGCTAACTGCTAATTTGTGGCCTCTAAGCTTTCCATGGAAACGGTTGCACTGGTGAATAGTGTTGACAGTTTTACAATACGAGATGAAGTGTAGATAACGTACACAAGCGTGCAGAAAGGGTTACAGCAGGAGACACTGAGCCCCCCCACTGCGGTCTCCACAGCCTAAAGAAGACTGACGTTGTTTATCTGGGGTCAGAGGGTTGGGCAAGAGGCTTCATAAATCTAATGAAGCCTTCTCGAGGAATACCTCATCCTCCATGAGAGAAATGAGAAAATTATACACTTTACTGACCGCCTGTCCTTTTCTCCCCCTCTCTCCGTTTTACCACTGCTGCTATAATTTCCTCTAAAGCAAAGCTACCTAAAATAACTTTAACCTAAAATTCTCCATCCGGAGACTTACAGGACTTCCTGGAGGTCCTCCTGGGTGGCTTGCCTGCTTCATTTGCACAGGACTTTGAGCTGCGAGGTGGCTCCTGATTGATTAGACAGATGCTTAGAAACCAAAAGCCTCTGGTTTCCATGACTTCCATGATTCCATGATCATTGCCATTGGTTTGCTGCAGATTATGGCTGGTATACTGAAAAAAAAAAAAAAAAAAACTTAAACAGTAAAAACATCTAAACATCCCTTAAACAAAATACTTGTCAACAGTTCACTCAATTGGGTCTATTTTTGTCTTCTAATTAGCAACATCAAAGACAAAGTTGATACATTGCACAAGACATAACAGACATCCGTGAATGTCTGAAAGTTCTGTGTTATGGAAAAAAAAATGTTATTGGTTCTGTGCAATAACTAGGAATGCACCAATATGAAAATTTTGGCCAATACCGATATAATTTTTTTATATTTGAAACTCGATAACCGATATATTGGCCGATAAATCTAAATCCAAATAATTTTTGAAAGCCTGATTACAAAAACAAAAGTCTCACCATTAAAGGCCATGTCCCAAGCACACAATTATAATGAGTAGAGATACCGATACCGATATTAACAAACAGTTATTGGCCAACGATACCGATATTTGTCACTTCCTCTCTTATTTGAAATTTCGTCATCAAAATAGATAGTATTTTGATTATGTTTTAAGTAAGCAAAGTTCAAAAACACCTGCATTAAAATATACTAACAGGTTTATTGCTGCATCATCAAATAATTTTTAATGAACATGGATTGGATCCATTTAACATTCAGTAGGCCTACATAAAGACAACAGAACATATGAAACAGTGCTTTTTAGGTAGGTTTAATAGTTTTCAGGTACAGAAATAAAGTAAACAAATGTAAAATAGCACTGCATATTCTTCACTGTATAAATTAAATACATATTAATCCTTCTTTATTGTAACAGACTTTATTGTGATTAATCTTCTAATTTGTTTTTGTATACATTTTAATATTAATATTATATTTTGTAAGTTTAAATATGTATTAGATCTGCACCATCTCCTTTACTAAGGTGGGACTCTTATTTTGACGGGTGTTCTCGTCTACGGTCTGAGGAGAGCACGCAGTTCTTCAGAGTTATTTTGCAGATTTAAAGTTTGTCTGTTTATTAAGCATCCCCCGAAAAGGCATAAGATCCGTATGTATTTGTTAACTGTTAGCTGTAATAAGTGTTTTGTGTAATTCGCTGTTTGTTGATGACAATGCAATGGAGAGAGAGAGTTTAATGCGCACTTCTTGTGCTCTGTAATGTTTAGCTTTTGTGGTGATTTGTTTGGAGTGAAAACGGACGCCATAAACTTTATAAAACATCAGTAAAGGTTTGGTCATCATTCGGATGGGGTTCGCTACACTTATGAAAGTTACAAAAGTTATTTAGTCAAGAATAGTGTGCGATCTTTTGTTATTTGATTAACTTTAAAGCACAGACAGCAGCGCTAGGATTACGCAACAGTCATTATACAGCTCAGTGCCTTCACGTAGTTAATTAATAAACCATCGGTTTGTTATATCGGCCTTTTACCTGCTACAGCCGATATGCCGAAGGTTGTAAATCGGCCGATAAATACGGCGGCCGATACATCGATGCATCCCTAATAATGAGGTTATATTATATCATCATAATTTTATGTTGCCTATATTACATTTGTGAGATTTGTGCTGCACATGTTGAACTTAACTGTATTTTCCTTTTTGAAGTGACTCAAAACCATCATGGTGAACAGTGCACATCTGAAGTGTCTCAGCTGTAGGAAATAATCCATTATTTATCGCTTTAATATATCGGCCAAATTTTCTTATTGCGCCGATAATGATAACATTAAAAATGAACATTGGCCGATACCGATATGGTGGCTGATATATCGTGCATCCCTAGCAATAACATTTTCTTCCTGGACATAAAGTAAATAAAACATGTACAGTCCATTCATTGTCAGTACTGCTAGATGTTGATTGCTCCACCGACAAAGAAAATGTCTTTTTGTGGAAGGCCGTATTTTCAGTATTTTCAAATTGTAGATCTGTTCCTCACAAATCAAATATGTGACCCTGGACCACAAAACCAGCCATAAGTTGGACAGGGTATATTTGTAGCAATAGCCAACAATACAATGTATGGGTCAAAATCATCGATTTTTCTTTTATGCCAAAAATCTTTAGGATATTAAATAAAGACCATGTTCCATGAAGATATTTTATAAATCTCCTACCATAAATGTATCAAAAAATATTTTTGTGAGTGGATATGCATTGCTAAGGACTTAATTTGGACAACTTTAAAGGCGATTTTCTCAATATTTTGATTTTTTTGCAGATTTCATGTTTTGATTCTGAATTAAAAACTTGTTTTCATTTATTAAAACATTAAACAAAACATCACAAATATAATAATTAATATAATGATGAATATGTAATATAGTGCATATATTAAAGGGGACCTATTATGTTGGCAGTTTGTGTACACAACCACCCTATAGTGATAAAAATCCACCCACTCCTTTTTTTTAATCCCCATAAATCATAAGCAGTGTCTCAAAACAAGCTGTTTGCAGGTTCCTGGCAGTGTGACGTCACATTAGCCACAGGCTCCGCCCACGAATGTTGACAGACACAATATTGTTTACAAGGTATTTATTGACATCTTTCTGCAGTTGCAACCCTGATTGAGAGATTACATGGGACATGTTACATTTCAGTAAGTTGTACTGTATCTTTTAACATACCTTTTAATGTTCATTCATGTATTTTATGCTATAACTAGTAGTAAAGAGGAAGAGATTATCGGTTCACATGCGCTCCGCAATCTATCATGCTACATTAAAGAGTGCAAAGATGACATTTTTTGTTTGAAGTTCATGATAAAATTGACAGAATTTGAACGCTAAGATGTTGTTTCATACCTGAAGTAACTAAGCACAAAGATTATTGCGATTACTGGATGGGAGGTGTGTTAAAATGAATATTTAGCAAAGTTTTGTTGACGCATCAACTAAAATACCATCGACCAAAATATTAACCTTAGGATTTAAGAACCGATATTGGTTCATCAAATAAAGATAGATTGAAATCAAGTAATTGTTATTGTCAATCCAGCCCTAATGCTAAAAGCTCTTTAGTTGCTGTTCAAATGGCTTCAGTCCACGTTTATGTCAAAAAGCATACTCAGCCTTTTCAGTCTCTAAAGTAACTACAGCTTCACAGTCAGACTCCCACTGATTATAAAAAGGTAGTTCTTAGAAGTAACCACAAAACCACAGAATACGATTGATGTCTGTTGAAACAGAGATGCCCATGAGCTCATTCGAACCAAACGTTCTGCCTCTCTGAATTGTGAGCTCGTGCTCTGTAACACAAGCCTCATATTTCTCTTCATGATCATCCCTTCTGTATATCCATCAACAGTAGCGACTACCGATTGCTTACACAGTCGTGGAAAAGAAAATACAAACCTACAAATTTCGGTTAAGGTATGCAGACTAAAACGTGGCGTCAAAAAAAGACTGTGATTTATGATTTATGGTTACTTACTGAAACTCACTTGGTAGTTTTGTTGTTACAGTATGTGCACATTGTAACTGAGTGAAACGACAAAGGACAGAGTCTCAGTATATTCAGTATGAAGAGCGTGACAACCTTTAGTAGGCTACACTTAGCAAAACAGTCAGGGCAAGGGTAAAAATGGGGAAAAGAATAAAATATTGTACACTAACTCATCTTTTTAAGAACTCTATGACAATGTGGTCATTTGCTATTGTGCAATTTGGGATGTCCTTACATCAGAGAAAAGCATTATTTTCCAGCCTTTTTTTTTCTTATGAACCCTCATCAAAAACACAAACCAGGAACGTGTTCCTTTTAACTTTTATTAAACATTTCACACAAGCAAGAGCGCTATTGTTCTGAAGCACAGCCACATTGCACGATTTAGGATGACGTTTGCTTTTATGCAAAGTCAGTAAACAAATTAATATTAAGTAACTTACATTTTAGAAGTAGTATTCCTACTTACTTTGCCTATTTTGCTCCTCCCATGAAATTAGTTCCTAATATAGCCACAGCAGAAACACTGGTGTTTCCTTCCTGAATGAACCAATGTTGCAAATCGGTTGAGTGAATGATTCACTCATACTTGTTTCGATACTGAATGAATCAATATTTTTTTAAAAATCGGTTGGCAAAATGATTCAAAAACTCACTTTGCTTTTGTCTTTGAATGAATTGGTTGACTGATGATTCAGTGACTCGCTCATGAAACAGTCGTCGCCACCTACTGCCACAATGTCTAAACAACAACAAGTTGGGTTTTATATAGTTAAAAACACATTTTCTCAATAGGGAAATAGATTTTGAACAAAGTATGATAGCATATGCTTTTGTTAAAGCCATCTGTTCACATTATTTCAAATTCTTTTTAAAATAATCATGTTTAACTGCTGAATTTGTGGTGAAAAACTACATTACCCATGATTGCTGTACAGAAAATTCAGTCGGAGCAAGCAAATTTCACCAAAATAGATTGCCAAGAACACCCAGGCCCCATCCCAAATGGCACACTTCATGTGCACTTGCGGACTTGAAAGACTATAGGGTGTCCCATTTGTCATTTTTGGTTTTAGAAGGATGCTTTGAGGCCCCTTTGAGGGTGATAAGCTCCCTCATTGCGCACTTTTACCGAGCCCACGAGCTCCGCAGCAGCATATCATATAATTTTGCAATACACTTAGAATATATTGTTTCAACAACTAATAATCAATGATTTTAAATGAATAGATTTAATTTGATTGTCATTCGCAGCGCTTCATGGGATTGTAGTTCTTTCCCTCACAGTCTTGTCTTTTTGTCCGATTTTCAAATACTTTTTTGCTTTGAATCAAAGTTTGTAATGTTGTGATCCACCTCGTAGCTGGCTGGCTTGGTTCATGCCTTATAACGCTTCAACAAAGACTTTTTTAAAATCCCTATGGGAAAAATGAATTGGAAAAATACTTCTGGAACCACCGCAACTGAAAAAGTGGTCAGGCACTAATGCACTCTATAAACCACCTGGGTAAATTCTGTAAATTCTGTTTTTAACAAAGCAAAATCAATATAAAAAAATCAATATGCAAGTGCACTTAATATAAAATGCTATAATATTAGTACAAACTGAGGGACTCGACACACACATTCAGACTCTCTCTGTCATATGGAATCTCGTGGGTGGCACTGGATAGGCAGAGCGCTCTGGAAATAGCTCAGGAGCAACCCCTCTGTTTCTCCAACCCAGATTTCCTTTTCTGAGGTCAGCGCAAGGGCTGGAAGTGCTGTGCTGCAAACCTCTAGTCGCCATGGCCGACCGCAGCGGCTTCTCTCACAGCACTTCAAGGGCCCGGCGGCAGTGACCAGATGGCCCACCTCACTGGAGCATCTTGTAGACTCTACACTCATTCACCAAAACTGTTAGACACACTCAATATAGCTAGGAACACAGAGCAAGGCTATATGTGTGACGTGTGTTAAGCAAGAGAGGAAATTGAAGCTTTTTTTTCCTGCCACAGAAAAAAAAAAAAAAACAGGTAATTTGCAGCTTTTTATCTTTTATCGTTACTTTATATTTCACATTTTAGAGTTTGTTTCTCGCAATTGTAGGCTAAAAAAAATGCAATTATCTTTTTTTATTTTTTTATTCTATGATGGAAACAAAAAAAAAGTCAGAATTGCGAGATGTAAACTCATAATTCAGAGGGAAACAAAAGTCAGAATTGTGAGATTCTTGGCGTAAACAAGCTTCAATAGAAATGTGTGCTAAAATGCTGATTAAAACTTTTAAGGAATAAATGTTTGTTTGTTTTTTGTTTGCACCCTAAAAAGAAGATTCACTCACCGTCATGTCAGCTTGGACACATATGACCTTTTTCTTCTGTAGAACACAAAAGAAGATATTTCAAAAAATATTGATCCTGCTCTTTTCCATACAATGGAAGTGGATGGGGACTATTAAAAACTCCCAAAAAACATCATAAACGTATCATTAAACTTGACTTAGGCCCTGTTTACACCTATTAGGATGTTCTGATTTCTTCGAGGGCAGGGTCTATCGGTGGGTAAACTGTATGGGTTTTTTCAGATCTTTTGATCTAATGGACAAAATAAGCTTGTGTAATTTACATATGAACATGAAAGGATGTGATGGAAAAACATATGGAGAGCACCAGATTTTGTTTCTGCTCTGACAGCCACAAGACCACGCCAAATGTGGAAATCAGGTAGAATGTTAGAAATCAGGAATGGTGAGAAAACATTGTGCTTGGTATGTTTTTCATCTTTAAACCAAACTTAGGTCTTCAGCCAACAAAGTTTAAATCCTGTCTGGCTAGCGCACTTCCCATAATGTTTACACATTATGTCAGTATGCGGAGAATAGGCGGTCTTTTGTGGCTGTTCGAACACATTCGACCACATAAGCCTTTACACTACCAAAGCAAACTGGTCTAATGCGTTTTCGACTACCTCTGGAAGTAGTCGAAGGTGGACAAGCTCAAAACATTTTAGACCCTGTTTACACCTGTATTTAGCGTCATCCACTTGTGATCAGATTGATGAAAATGCTTCTTAATACCAGGTGTAAACAGGGCCTAAGTTTTTCTGAAGCCATTTGTGTGACTGAATATGCTGCATTGAAAATCTTTTTGACAGCTGTGGTCAATATTCACTCTCATGGATAACAGCATCTTGGACATTCAGTTATAAATAACTGTTTTTCTGTTACATAGAAGGAAGGAAGTCATACTGCTATCAAAAAGAGTGAGTAAATGATGACAGTTTTCCTTATGAACACAGTTAAGCTAAACCAGTGTACAAAGAGGACACACAAAAAAGGCAGTCTGCCCGAATGTTAAACTTTTTAAATGTTTGTATAAACTGTATGTTTCCATTTTTACTGCCATTTTTACTCAGGCCAATGTTTGTCGAGCTTTCAGAGGGCTTTATATTTCCTTTTCCTGTGGTTTTCGCAGACAAGAACAGCCAAACCCAAATGTAGATGCTCAGCTTGGCACACAGATGACTTGAGCGTGCCGGACAGACAAAGGCACAGAAGACAAATCAAGCCCGTTTATTTGTATGCATTTCTTTTTCTCAGTGGTTTTGCATTTTGCGGCTCAGACATACAGACCCCGGGGAGGATATTCCTACAAGACAGCTGATTTTGTTTTTTCGTTTTTTGATTTTTTTTATTGACAGTTGTCTGACGTGGTGGTGAAGGTATTCCCAAGTGTAATAAAAAGTTTTCTCTTAGTCTTATTAAGCCCAAACAATAAGTGCAACCACAATCAAAGTACTCTCTCAATATTCAAAGTGCAAACAGAGACAACATTTTTCTTCAAGCATAATACAGAGCTAAGAGATGGTTACAACTACACAGCCCAGCCTAAGATATTGGGAGATATTTGCATGCATCAGGGAGCCGCTTTCAAAATGCGTTGTATTGAAATCGCGTTTGAACGCGCGCTCGCGTTTTACTTTCGCTTTCGATTTCATGATCACACGTACTCTGTGAATAGGGAGCGGAGGTGCTGAGCACGAATTCTACAAGATAAGACATTTGTCAGATGCTTTGGCTCTGTTATGCAACAAATCCTCCACCATGGTCTTGTCAGTCATCTCGTCACTTACTTTCGTCACGTGATCAGTGAACTCTGATTCCTGCTGCACTACATACAACTCTGCTGCTCGTGTTGGATGAGCTGGATGGGATTGAAGCGACCGTTATCCAAATGAATTAAAAGGTTTTTACAAAATGACACTGGAGGCATTATGTAAACGTATTTTACAAATTTTTTTTTTTTTTACAGTGTAGCAACCATCCCGAACACCTTAGCAACTGCATAGCAATGCCCTGGCAACCACCCAAAAGCCACATTGTCTCTGAAGGCGGATATTCCACCCACCACCCCAACTCTGACACACTGTCACCCGTGTAACGCACTGCAATGACCTCACTGTCAGCTGAACGTATGGAACTAATTTAACACGCTCCCCTTTCCTCTTCCTGTGCGGATGGGTCAAATCTGTACACATCTGGGCCCTCCTTCAGCTTTACAACAACCAGACCCCTGCATATCAAGACGAGCGGAGATGAAACAACAAAAACTGAGAAACCACAACAGCCTGACGCAGACAGCAAATATGAGAGCTCTGCTAAAAAACAGAACGCCCCACAACTGGATGAAAATCCCAGGCATGTGTTTACTCACATGTCAGATTACGCTTTTGGACAATAATGATTCTTTTACAGTAAAGTTTACGGGTCAAAGACCTGTATACTATTGTAAAATAATTATAAATAAACAAGAAAAGGAAAGAGAAAGAAAAAAGAAAGAAAGAAATACTGATAACAACTTAGAATAAATAAATAAATAAAATAAATAGATAAAGCAAAGAGACAGAAAAAAGAATGCTAATAATTTAAAAACAAATAAACAAACAATTAAATATGGATAACAACTTAGTAAAAATAAATAAATACAGCTGTGCAGAAATAAATCATATTAATTATTTATAATAAACAAATTAATACATATAACAAATTTAAATAAATAAATACTGACTTAGAATAAATAAAGCAAAGAGACAAAAAAAATGCTAAAAATGTATAAATAAATAAATAGAGATAACTTAGAAATAATAAATAAATATATAGGAAGACAGAAAAAAATGCTAGGTTCATAATAAATAAATAATACAAATTAAATAAACAAATAAACACGTATAACAACTTCAAATAAATAAAATAAATAACAAAGAGAGAAAAAATAACGCTAATAATTTATAACAAATAAACAAACAAATATGGAAAACAGCTTAGAAAAAATAAATAAATAAAGCTATGCAGAAAGAAATACCATTAATTATTTATAATAAATAAACAAACAAATAAAAAAAATAGAGATAATAAGTTATAAATAATAAATAAAGATATAGGAAGAATGAAAAAAATGCTAAGTTTATAATAAATAAATTAATAAAATTAATAAAACAAATGAAAACATATAACAACTTCAAATAAATAAATAAATACTGATAACAACTTATAAATAAATAAATAAAGCTGGACAGAAAGAATGTTAATAATTTAAATAAATAAATAAAAAATAAGTCTAAAACAAGAAATCAACTGAGAAATCACAACAGCCTGACGCAGGCAGCAAATATTAAGGCTCTACTAAAAAAACATGGGCAGGAACGCCTCGCAACTGGACGAAAATCCCAGGCATGCGTTTACACACACGTCAGATTGCACTTTCGGACAATTATGATTTTTTTTACAGTAAAGTTTACAGGTCAAAGTATTAAACAATTATTTCAGTCACTCTTTCTGAATGCAGATCAGCCGGACAAGTAATGCAGGTAAACACATACGCATTTGCGCGCATAAATCAAGGACAGACAGGTTCTGCTGTTTGGCACACCTTATGAAGCTCTTGCCCTGAGGTAGATTCCCTCACGCACACACACGGCTCATTCTTTGGCCTGCTCTCACATGCTGTGGGGAGTGCTGGCTGCCTGGCCTCTCTGGTCAGGTCCGTTGCCAAGCCTCAGCCCAGAACTGAGAGGCCTGTGTTTGCCGCACGGAGCCTGGGCGCTCTCCCTCAACCTTGTTTCTAAATACACTGCGGCTTCAAGGAACAGCTCTCTCAGCAGCTGGGCCAGCAGCCATGGAAAATGTAGACGCAATGAGAAAGACCAGGAAGAGGGAGGTGTGGAGGTGTTATTTTGTTTTCTGAGGTTTTTAAACCCCCCCTTGTGAGGGGATATTTTCATGTGCTCATAAGCATTTCTGACAGCTTGTGATTTTTTTTTAGAGGTTTTAACACATTGTTAAAGCCTAACGGCCCTCATCCCTCGAGGAATCTATAACTGTCGTTTCTGCTCATTTGGTTTCTTCAGTGTTTCTTTGTTTGCTGTTAAAGCTGAGGCACTTGTCCAGGTGCTCCATTCATGGGCAAATTCACCTAACCGGGCCAAACCGAAACGAACACAGCACGCTGTCACGTTGGGCAAAATGTAAAGTATCATGCCCGAGTGCTGCGTTTGGTATAACTGATGTAGTATGTCATAGTTAAGCTGTTGAGTGCTATAATTATCTAATGAAATTACATACTGCTGATCTGGCAGAGTGGGTGAGTTAGATTTTGACACCTCACCTGACTCTCAGTCATTTAATGACAGCCTTTCACACTAATGATGTGTGTAATATGTTTATTTACTACGGCCCTTTCACTTTAATGACATAATCGAGCACTATAGCAATTCCACAACAATACGCACTCTAGGATTTAATATGGAGTATGGAAAGACAAAATTAAAGTAGACTTTTGCATTTGTCAGGTAAATAAATAAAAAAAAGAAAGAAATACTTATAACACCTTAGAATAAATAAACAAAGCTGATCATTTATAATGAATAAATAAAGAAATACTGATAACAACTGAGAATAAAGAAAGAAAATAAACAAACAAACAAATAAATACTGATAACAACTGAGAATAAATAAATAAATAAATAAGCTAATAATTTATAAAAAACAAAAATAAATATCGATGATAACTTAAAGTAATGAAAGAAAAAAGAAAGCTAATAATTTATAATAAACAAACAAATAAATACTGATAACAACTGAGAATAAATAAGCTAATAATTTATAAAAAACAAAAATAAATATTGATAACTTAAATAAATAAATAATGAATGAAAGAAAGCTAATCATTTAAAATAAACAAACAAATAAATACTGAGAACAACTGAGAATAAATAAATAAATAAGCTAATAATTCATAAAAAATAAATAAATATTGATAACTTAAATAAATAAAGAAAGCTAATAACTTATAATAAACAAACAAATAAGTACTGATAACAACTGAGAATAAATAAGCTAATCATTTATAAAAAACAAAAATATTGATAACAACTTAAATAAATAAATAATGAAAGAAAGAAAGAAAGAAAGAAGTTAATCATTTATAAAAAACAAAAATATTGATAACAACTTAAATAAATAAATAAATAAATAAATAATGAAAGAAAGCAAGAAAGAAAGAAGTTAATAATTTATAATAAACAAAAATAAATACTGATAACAACTGAGAATAAATAAATAAATAAGCTAATAATTTATAAAAAACAAAAATAAATATTGATGATAACTTAAAGTAATGAAAGAAAAAAAGAAAGAAAGAAAGAAAGCTAATAATTTATAATAAACAATGGTAATAATTTATAATGAATGAGTGAATAAACAAATAAATACTGATAACATCTTAGAATAAATAAATGAGTAAAGAAAGAAAGCTATTAATTTATAATAAATGAATTGAACGCTTTGAAAGGTGTCCATTTGGTTTGCTTGTGTAACTCAGACTTGTTTCAGCATGACCGAACTGTTGAAGGTTTCAGAGCGGTTAATGATTTTACATCCGTATGAACCGACTGAGCTTCTTGCGTAGGCATAAGTTTAGAATAATATGTTGGAAGAAAAGTAAACTGTTATGAAGAAGCCATTTAAATATGAGGCTTGTTTATGATGGAGTTTACTGATGAGGTCACTCCAAATCCTGATTAAAGAACCTTCAGACTCGCAGTAATTGCAGGTGCAGACAGAGCAGTCTGGGATTCTGTGGCCAGTTAAAGAGTGATTCAGTCAGATAAGAAACTCTGTGCACTTCCTTGTGCTTTCTGCATTCTGAGCCATCACGCAAAATCCTAATGCAACGAGCCGACGGTGAGCCGAGATCACAAGACTGCCGGCCTCCTCTGGGCGGGTTATCAAAATGTTTGGCAGTGATGGTGATGGCAATCAAAATCTAATCAACACAGCTTGGAGATCATCCAACAGAGCTCCTTAATCACTCACTGCCAAATCAAAATGAAAGCAGCTCTAAACCACAGCTAATCAAACAGGTATCTGAGTCAATCAGAAACCATCTATAACATATTTCCACAAACGTTTTCTCTGGGGTTTTGTTAGCGTTTTTGGATTAGCCAGCCCAATCTCATGAGAAAATGTAACTATTTTGATTTTCTGTAAAGCTACTTTAAAACAATGTGTCTTCTAAAATGCATTATATACAAAAAAAAAAAATCAAAAAAATGAATAGCATACTACCATACTACTCTTACTTACGATTTCTGCAGTATTTAGTATGTACACTGCTGCATTATATACAGCGTATTTATTTACTTTCTGTGTGACTAATGAATAGGAAGATATATAAACCAACATTTTTAAAAAGCATTCCTTTCTCGGACTAAATAAATTTAAGACATCTTTACACAGAAATGGATTAAAGTGACAACAAGATCATGTGACTATAGTGTAGCAAACTACGGTTTCAAATATGTAATTTGCATATTGTGTTGTTTCACCTGTTTAACCAAAGCGACTTACAAATGAGGAACACTGCAAACAATTTATCATTTCAGCCAAGTTCACGTGTAAGCTAAAGAAGTACACAAACTACAGCAGAAGTGAAATGCAGAAACGTAGAGAAAGAGTATACACTATGCTAGTACTGCCTTCCAAACATAGCCTGAGCATTTGCTGCTCTGTGTATAAAGGTTTGGCGGCTTATTTGTCTAGGAGTGTGCGGTTCAAACTGTGCACAAACTCCTTGTAACCTAGATTGCAGCAGTGCATGGAAGACGTGGGTTTGGCACTGTTTGATCTCTATAGGAGGGATGCAGAGGGCTTCCTCTCTAATCTCTGTCTCTAAATGAAGGTCGGCACTTCAGACAGGAGATCCAAGCGGACATAAACCCTGCAGGAGGCGCGCTGGTGGCATGGCTGCCGACTCTCCTCTGTCTAGTGTCTCAGTGTACAGGTGTACCCACACATCCATCCAATTCACCTCAAGCAAACATGCATGTATGACCCTAAGAAGACCCAGTAGACGGTACTTATATTACCTTAAAGGGGTTGAATGCCTAAGCCCTTTTTTTATGGTCTGTGGTAGTAATTTGTTAATGCTTTTACACTTTTAAGTGTCCTTTTAATGTCCGATGGTTGAAGGGTGAATACAATAATCTCATCTCATTATACCCAGTTTTTGATAATGCTTATTATCAAAAACTTAATGCTTAGTTATCGACATTGCAAATCTAGTACATTTTTTCATATGTTCATTTTTTTTTAAATTTATATTTATAGCGTTATATATTGTGTTATATTACCCAGTCAGTGTAATGAAGGCAAGCTAGTAAGAGCTGTGTGTGTAAACCTCACTCCCCTGGCCTCAAGAGCCACACTAGAGACAGACACTAGAGACTGCTGTCTTTGGAGTCCTTGTTAGTACACCCACCTACCATGCCGGAAATGCCAGTTCGATTCCTGCTCAGAGCAGGGCGAGTAGAACCAGAGGGGTTACATTTGGTGCCGTGACCCGGATGGGAGTGAGGTTTAGGGGGGTGAGTGTAAAGAAGGCAAGCTTACATAGGACCGGTTTCATTTGGTGCCTTGACCTGGATGGAAGTGAGGTTTAGGGGGGCGAGTGTAAAGAAGGCAAGCTTACATAGGGCTGGTTACATTTGGTGCCGTGACCCGGATGGAAGTGAGGTTTAGGAGGGTGAGTGTGATGAAAGTAAGCTAGTAAGAGCTGTGTGTGTAAACCTCATTCCCCTGGCCTCAAGAGGCACGCTAGAGAAAGACACTGGAGACTGCTGTCTTTAGCGTCCTTGTTAGTGCACCCACCTACCATGCCGGAAACACCAGTTCGAATCCTGCTCAGAGTAGGGCGAGTAGAACCGGAGGGGTTACATTTGGTGCAGTGACCCAGATGGGAGTGATGTTTAGGGGGGTGAGTGTAACGGAAGAAAGCTAGTAAGAGCCGTGCGAGTAAACCTCTCTCCCCTGACCTCAAGAGGCATGCTAGAGACTGCGGTCTTTAGCATCCTTGTTAGCGCACCAAATGCAGGTTTGAATCCTGCTTGGAGCGGGTCGAGTAGGACCAGTTATATTTGGTGCTGTGACCTGGATGGAAGTGAGGTTCAGGGGGGTGAGAGTACTGAAGGCAAGCTTGTAAGAGCTGTGGGAGTAAACCTCACTCCCCTGGCCTCAAGAGGCATGCTAGAGACTGCTGTGTTTAGCATCCTTGTTAGCACGCCTGTCTCACATGCTGGAGATGCAGGTTCGAATCCCGCTTGGAGCAGGTTGAGTAGGACCGGTTATATTTGGTGCCGTGACCCAGATGGGAGTGAGGTTTGGGGGCTGAGTGTAATGAAGGCAAGCTTATAAGAGCAGTGGGAGTAAACCTTACTCCCCTGGCCTCAAGAGGTACGCTAGAGACTGCGGTCTTTAGCGTCCTTTTTTAGCGCACCCGTCCCACATGCCGGAGACACAGGTTCGAATCCCACTCGGAGCGGGTCAGATAGGACCGGTTACATCAGTAGATGACATAAATCAAGCAATGCTGTTGCAAGGGTGTTTCTAACACAACAGAAAATTTGACATCTTTCTCTCTTCTGACCAATGTAATCAATCCCTCCATATTTTTTCCTTCTTTTGGAAAGTCATGGATTTTTCTTTTGTTATTGGCGCAAATAGAAATACAAAAATTATATTTGCTGTCGTCTCCCGTTCACCCATTCATAGAAGTTTACCCAACCATGACAACTTCCGCTTCTGAGAACCCGGAAATGTGAAAAGGGTTCATTAGCGTCCACACCAACACACGATAATGTTCATTATAAGAGCGCACTGTGGTTATGCACAAACAAAACATTTACTGAAGTCCTCCAAGGCCATTTTTATTACATTTGTTAACCAGTCATTTCAGTATCTAAAGTGCTAGCTAATTAGCTAATCTGTTCTAATAGCTGTTGAAAACTGTTTGCATATACGGTCAGATTAGCATCAATCTAGAAAAATATTTGACTGCAGCATACCGATTGGCCAATTGGAATCAAGTGTTCCAGAGAGCTACAATAAATATACAAATTTATACACAGGCTGTACTTTTATATCATTTTTCAGTGCGTCGGGGCAGTTCATAACCACAAGAATGCCAGCAAACGCCAGAAATACCCAAATTGAAACAATGACTTCACAAGTGCGAAGACAAACAGACACGTTCGCACACATACACAGAAAGCATTGTGCTATACTTAAGAAGATTTTGTGTTTGTCCTGGTGTCTTTATTTATTTTGGTGTAGGTGTTGCGGGTGGGTGGATCGTCTGGGTCTGTTTGTGCTGTCTCTCTTTTTTGTTTGGTGTATTTAAAGAGACTCAACATTCCAAGTTTTTCTTTTTTCTCTCTCTCTCTTAAAGGAGCTTGGCTGTGTTGCAGCAGTTCTGAAAGTTAGGTGTGGGTTTTGGCATAGCTTTGAGCTGACTGTAGCATCTCACAACAATGCTGACGAACAGCACAACTCAGAGAGGGTAGTTATGACGGAAATATGGCACTACAGTGTTCAGGAGTTTTTAATTGTGCATGTATGTGTGTGTGTGTGAGAGAGAGAGAGTTGTACTTCCTGTCTACATTTCTCCGGCCCACTTAGACAGTGAGGGAATCTGGGCGGACTGCTGGCCACATGACATTTCTGTGCTCTCGCAGAGTGATGTGTTCAGTCCTTCCCTCCCTCCCTCTGGTGCTCTTCAAAGCTTCGACATGTCATCTCCCACCACAAAAACAGAGGTGGGAAGACTCACTGGCGCTACCGCTGCCTCAGGGTGTCTGGCGCTAAAGCCGCCTGCAAATACAGCAGGCAGCGGAGGAGGGGAAGAAATGTACCGTATGTATTAAACAAGCCTCGTAAAGTCAATGGCATCAAACTCTGTGTGAATTTGTGTGTGCGTGTGAGCAATACCTAGCTAGCTATCAGGTAGGTTTCTAGAAATTGGTACATTTGGGTGCCCTGTGTGTTACATATTACATACAGTATGTTAGATAATGTATTATCCAACATACCATTAACACAGCATGAAAATTAACTAGTTGTAAACACATAAAATGTCTGCAAGTTTAGCATCATTACTGCAGTCTTCAATGACACATGATCCTTCAGAAATCATTCCAATATGCTGATTTGCTGTTTAAGAAACACTTCTTATTATTATCAATGTTGAAAACAGGTTTTGCCACTTCATATTCTTGTGGAAACTGTGGTACGCTACCATTCAAAAGCCATTTGTGGTAAGAGTATTAAAATTGACAGTTTTGATCAAAATTGATAGATTTTGAATAAATTATGTTCCTTTGAAGAACCCTGAATCCTGGAAAAAGAAATCCTGGTTTATTAAGCAGCACAACTGTTTTCAACATTGATAATAATTAGAAATTTTTATTGCGCAACAAATCAGCACATTACAATGATTTCTGAAGGATTTTTATTTTTTATAAATATCATTGTGTGCATACATCAAACTCACATACATTAAAAGAAAATTATATTTAAGGTACACTATGTAACTTTTGGCCCTCTAGCGGCTGAAAAACAAAACTGCATGCATTTTGTGGAAGAACATTGTTTTGGTTGTGCTTTGGCTCTGCGTGACTGTGCGGATGAATATGATTATCCTACTGCTCATAAAACATTCACAACTAGGCTTCAGAGATATAAGAGATATTCAGAAATATATTCAGATGGAAATGATCTCAAGCTGACTAGCTGAAGACATTACTGTTATATCCATTGATAGACAGTACTTCCTTGAAAATAAATTCTAGCACAGCGCTACAACAACCATAATGAAATAATGAAATGACCTTTTACAATAAATAATACTTTACACTGAACTCTGTTAGACAGCTACATATAAGAATGTATCTGTTCAATAAAACATCTTACTCACTTGCTGAGTACTAAAAATGCCAATGCCAAGAAGCTTTTACAACATTTTGAATCCCTCAGTTCTCAATATCTCTGGAAAGGCAAGCCAATGTTGATTCTCATTTTATTACGAGCTCTGTCGCGCTATTTTCGCCGACATACTTTCCTCTGTTCAGAGTTTTTTTTTAACAGGTGATTTCCCCGGAGGTTTGAGATTTAGCTGCTCCATGTAAACCTTTCGCACTCAATGTGACAACTAAACTATGATGTATGGAAGCTTGTTTCTGCCCAAAAAAAAAAAAAAGTAATTGCGACTTTTTTTCTCATAATTCTGACTCATTATCTCGGAATAATGAGTTTATATCTCACAATTCTGATTTTTTTTCCTCAGAATTGCGAGATATAAAATCACAATTGCAAGTTATAAAGTCAGAACTGCATGATATAAATTCGCGATTGCATCTAAAGTCAGAATTGAGAGATATTACATTTTTCTTACATTTTTCTCAGAATTGTTTATATCTCGCAATTCTGACTTTATTAACCTGCAATTGCGAGTTATATCGTCAGAATTGTAAGATATAAATTCGCAATTCTGAGAAAAAGCACCAGTCTTTTTCCCCCTCACAATTGAACATTATAACACGCAATTGTGAGTTTATATCTCACAATTCTGACTTTATAACTCGCAATTCAGACTATATCAGGCAATTGTGAGTTTATATCTCGCAATTCTGAGAAAAAAAGTCAGAATTTTGAGTTTATGTCTCGCAATTGTGAGATAAAATGTCGCAAATTACCTTTTTTATTTTTTATTTCATGCCGAAAAACAAGCTTCCAAAATGACAAGATAGGTGAGTGACGTACGTACTGTACGCAATTTCCTGCAAACCCCATCCTGACAGGTCTAAAATATAAATGCTTATAATAGTCTTAACATAGTGAATCAGGGAAAGCAAAAACACATTTTGGAAGAAGGATTGATGATGTATTGACTCATTATTTACATTTTAAATTTTTGAAAAATTTTTTTTACATAATGTACCTTTAAAAAAATTTACTTTTTATATTTGTAATATTATATTATAATTGTGTAATTAATATTTATTGGTAATTATATAAACACACAAATCAAGGTTTAAACATATCCAACAGTTTTCAAAATTTGGTAACAGTTGCAAATTACAAACATTTTCTAAAGGCTGCTTCTTTTCACTGACCATTTTTGTTGCCAAAAAAAACAAAACAAAAGGACTATTATTTACTATATTCATGGAAACTGCAACTTAATTGTTCAACTGACATATATAAGTTAAATGACAGCATATGAATCGAGTATTAATCTGTGACATACATCCAGGCTTATTATAATAGACTAAACAGTCCATAGCAACACCCGCCTAGCAGCAAGACAAACACTGCAACAGTATAATGTTAACACAGGTTCCTATTAATACTGAAGTGGGTAGCTAACTGTTGTCAACCACAAGTTAAAACCACTTAATAAGCTATCTAAATAGCCACTCCAATTTCTGCTGATGTGAGAACCCTTGTGAAAAAGAAGTGTGCTTCATTCTATTGAATGTGCAAATCATAAAAGTATATTTTTTAAAAACTGTACATGCAGATAATATAATATTAATGAAATAAAAGGCCACTTAAGTGTACTTCAGGAGAGTACATTAATGACTATGCTTCTTAACACACTTAAGTATATTTTTAAGTGCACTTTGTAATAATGTCAAATTAAATGTAACTTATTTTGATGTGTTGACTAACATACTAAAGCACAAGTAATTGATTATCATTTCAACTGTAGTGTGTATTTGATATATTTAAATTTAAATGTACTAAATTGCAGCTTTAAGTATGTTTAAACACATGACAAGTTACAATAGAAGTAACATTAAAGCATAAAGAATGATGTATCTCAGAAGTCATTCTGCTCAAAAAGACAAAATAAAAGAAGTGCATCTTCAAGTAAAAATCAGTGAAAAACTGCTGCTGTGTGGCATCAACAGTAAATGCATTAAAGCACACTAGATCTGATAATTACAGAGGAGGTCAAATAGACATGAGGGATATGTCAAATCATAATCTATTCTGACGTGATTGACACAATGCCACATTGTGAATTGATAGCCATTTTCCTCACAGACATTTGCAGATCTAGTTGTACAACACTCCCAATCTACCCATTATGCTCTTGGCTTTTGCACCTCTGTGGTTCACCAAAGTTGCTAGCTATTGGCTGGAAGACAAAGTAAGCAAATTTGACCATGCAAAGCAGAGCATTGCAGAGTGTTCCGAGCACACAAAATTGCACTAAAGAAAAATGTAACTGCATTCATTATGTATGCAGTTGTAATTTCAATCTGCTGAAAGGAAAAATGTTAGGACATGACCATGATAACAAGCTTGCAGGTTTGGTTTCTGTGTGCAGCCATATGATCAGCTGTCTAACAGGCAAACACAATACACAAATATAAGCGATCCTTACAAATTTAAGTCAGCGCCTGTTAAAAATGGTAAATAGTTGCTTGTGATGACCGTTATGTTGTTGGCAAAAGAGCTCACCCTTAATTACATAGTGTACGAGTGTGTATATCAGATCATGTGGGTTATTGTTTATAAGGGACCCACATCAACACACAATGTCTGTGAGAAAATGCCATTGTGTCCATGACTGATGTTTGTTTGAGTTGGCAACAGTTCGCTGCACAAAATGCTGGTTGGCACCTAATAAAGTGGCAGGCGTATAAATACATTATGTGAAATAACCAAAATAGGTTAACATGTTAGGGTTAAGGTTAACATCAGTTAACCAATAATTTTAACCAGAAAAAAAAAAAAAAAACTGAAATTATACTGTATATACACTGTAAAAAAAAATAATTCTTTAAAAAAAACGGATAACGTACTGGCAGAAAATTACCAGGACATTATCCAGTAATTTTCCATTAACACTGAAACACAACGCAATGAAGTTCAAAATTCAAAATACAGGTAAAACACTTGTAAAAAATAAATACGGAAAATTCTGTCAAATTAATACAGTGCATTGTACCCTATTTTTATGGGTTTTTTTTTTTTTTGTGTAGGTTTCACACTGAAAAATAACAACTATCTATCTATCTAATATATATATATATGTACACACACACATGTTAATTGTAATAATTTTATAGTAATATATATATATATATATATATATATATATATATATATATATATATATAATTATTATAGAATTTATAAATTATTATAGAATTTATATATAATATAAATTATATAATAATATATTATATTATAATCTATGATGTTAAAATTAGATTAGTGTTTTAGGTTTAACAAAGCAAAATCTAAATCTTTCCAAGTAGCGGTAAAACCTGTTATTGTGCTACTAGAAGTATACTACACTAAGAATACAGTATAGCATATACTATAGTGTATACTAAGTATTTACTACAAAAAAAAAAAACATTTATTATTACTTCAAAAAAAGACAGAAACCTAAAAAAAGAAAATGCTTGCTTCTCTTGGACTTGTGCACTTTATGCAAGTCAAATGTTTCTCAGGCACTATATTTGGTGTTTTACAGCATCAATAAGTTGTATTCTCATGTGACAACAAAAATTCAAATAAAAAATGACTGCTGTCTCAAAGGATCTGGAGGTTTGCTGGGCTGTCCTGATGAAAAGTGTGAGAGAAGAGATAAAAAAAAAAAAAATAAAAAATAGAAATAAAAACAAATGTTACTGCCTCAAAATTCCCTTCTGCTTTCTCGTAATGTGCCATGGGTCTCAAAATCAAAGAAAATAGACTTGAGGAACATGAGAATCAGGCCTTTGGGATCAAAAATGCAATTGAGCACGCTGTCTCGCTGACAATTTATAGCTTTGTGCAAGTCTGGATGTTACACCCGCTATTGTGACTTACTAAGACTTTATTTCAGGAGTCTGTCTGCGCCATGCTAGCAACTCAGAATGTTATATAACATGATGCTGAGAGGATTTTGCTACTATTATCTGACATAACATCATGTAGTTCATTTTTGTCCAATGGGGGTGAAACACAAAAAGCAGTTTTTGGTGTGAAATTACATAAACGTGAGAAACAGCTTGAATTGGTTGTTTAAAAACAAAAAAGATCCAATGAATCTTAAGAATAACTGCAGGATAAGAGTTGCTTGTGACATATAAGTGTGGATGTCAAGTATATTTATGTTTGTGTGAAAGGCCTGTGAATGTGAGAGGATAAAGACATGCTGACACTATGGAGCCAGTAAAATCACAAACAACTACCACAAATAAGCCACACGCACATACATACATACATAGGGATAATGTACTATATAAAACTACTTATTTGTCTACTTATTTTCTTATGAAAGCATTGTTGTATATTTCTACACGTCCTTTAACAATTACAGGTATGGAGATGGTCCAAACATGAACTTCCAATATATCAAAATGTTGGGTCGGTGCCACTGTTGTCACAGAAGAAGTTTGACTGGGAATTACAACAGCATTCATATTTTAGCCGCAGGTAATCACACTTTTATGCAAGATAATGATTGGTTATTACAGGGTAACTGCAGATATAAAGGAAATGGTAAATGTGAGATTAAAGTCAAGTTAATGTTGGTAAACAAAACATAACTTACCAAGAAAAAAAAGATGTGAACAGGGATCTGATAGGACATTTTTAATGTTTCATAAATGAGACAAGACTGCCCTCTAATGGCAGAATAAGAATCTGTCACCTCAGAACAGCTCCAGTTTCAAAGGGCAAATTTGTATGCATGTTTAGAGGCAGCTATGATGTTTTCATTTTAGTTTCTAGGATCATTTCATGATGCATGTGAGGGAGATTTGCATACAGCTAAGAGTTTTAGCATGGAGGTGTTAATTTGCATGTGGTGGCCTGAAATGCACTGCCATTTGGAAGTCTACTGCAGTTATATTTTGATTAGTTTAAATTTAATCCAGTGGTTCAAAATTGGTGTTGTTTTACACTTTACAGATCAAGTGGTGACCGAAATGACACCTTTTCTTTTTCCATACAAAAGTAGGAAAACCAAAAGTACCAAAAATGTATCATACAAAAATCAAACACTGAATGTAACTAATGTAACAAAATGCAAAATTATTAACACTGATATAGGAAAACTGTCATTAAACAACAGCAGAGGGACCAATCACATGGGACAAACACTGGGCAAATGTTATTGTAATTGTATTATTAATATTGCCTTTGGAGTCAACAGCATTTTCTCTTTGCTTTTAAAAAGTTCATAGGCATATATATTTTGAAAATGTGAATCTCTAGTTACCTTTGAACTGGCAACTAAGACACTTATCCACTATGCTACCAGCAAGAGAAAGCATGTGATCTGGTGCGAATAAAAAAATAAATAAATTGGGCCTAGTACTGAACCTTGTGGAATTCCAGTAGCGATATTGTAAAGTGCATAAATCCATCCTTTCTATCTAACTTAATATAATCCAAGTGTGACACAAACCAAGAATATGCAGATCTAAAAATGTCCATCACTATGGACATCAATAGTTTGCTAAAGGGTTAGTTCATCGAAAAATGAAATTTCTTTCTTTAAGTACTCACCCTCATGTCGTCCCAAACCCATAAGACCTTCGTTCATTTTCAGAACACAGATTAACATATTTTTGATGAAATCCGAGGGTATCTGATCCACACATAGGCAGCAGGTCCAGAAAGGTACTAAAGACGTCGTTAAAACCGTCGACGTGACTACAGTGGTTCAACCCTAATATTATGAAGCGACGAGAATACTTTTTGTGCAAAAAAAACAAAACAAAAATAACGACTTTATTCAACAAATCCGTCTGTCCCCTGTCATACTGCTAGAGCTGCGCGATTAATCATAAAAAGATCGCGATCTCGATTCAAGCACCCACGCGATCCTACTTTATTAATGACAACGATTCTCCCGCGTCTATTAAACCTTTGACAAAATCATACCGGAACGTTCAAATCTGTGTTCGTGCTGCCGGAGGCAGAGAGAGACGTTTTGAATCACACATTAGTTATTTCTGTGTTACAAATATTCACATTATCACAGAAGTACTGAGATATAAGTTTTAAGTTAGTATATAAACACCGATGTCTACGATAGCGATCAAAATAGAGCAAACTACCTTTTGAAACGAACTTGGCACGTTAAATAACGGTTGTATCAATTACATCTAATTCCACTAGGTGGCGACAACTGACTGTTAAAAAAATGTACTTGTCATTAAATCGTTCATTCAAAAGATTTGTTCAAAAACACTGATTCATCCAGCAATGAAACAAGTATTTATTAATGAGTCATTGAATTCATTCAAAACCATTTTTTTTAAAAATAATCCATTCAAACATTTTCCAGCAATTAGAGTCAGCAATTTATATTTTGTCAGAACCTCTAGTAAATTACATGTTATTTTGTTTGGTTGTATATTCAGAATCGTGGGAGAATCATTATCTCTGTTTGAAACCAAAAAATCGTGATTCTCATTTTATCCAGAATCGTGCAGCTCTATGCTACGCTATTTTCATTGCAGAGTTTCAGTGTTTATGTCCGAACGGTGGCTCAGTATTGGCCGCTCTGGTCACGTGAGCAGCACGACGCATGCGTGAGCCCGCATTCAGACATAAACACTGAAGCTCTGCAACGAAAATAGCGTAGCAGTATGACAGGGGACAGACGAATTTGTTGAATAAAATCGTTATTTTTGTTTTGTTTTTGCACACAAAAAGTATTCTCGCCGCTTCATAATATTAAGGTTGAACCACTGTAGTCACGTCGACTGTTTTAACAATGTCTTTAGTACCTTTCTGGACCTCAAAAGGTGCAGTGTCATTGCTGCCTATGTGTGGATCAGATACCCTTGGATTTCATCAAAAATATCTTAATTTGTGTTCCAAAGACAAACGAAGGTTTGATTCTATTAAGGTTACGGGTTTGGGACAACATGAGGGTGAGTACTTAATGACGGAAATGTCATTTTTCGGTGAACCCTTTAAATTTTGTTGCTATTATTGAAGCACAAGTCAAGACAATGACGAATTGCGTGACTAAAACAAAGCATCATCTCTGAGGAGATACTGGCCTCACCCTGGTAGGATCACACCTGAGATAAAAGGTATTGGTTGAAGCTGCTTAGACCGTTCTGCCTGGTTATGCGATGACTCCATGGGAGGAGACCTCAGGAATCTTGGAAGGTCAAGGACCAAATAAACTTGTCAGACAGGAATTGTCCCCAAGCAAGAGTTTACAATCCTGCCTTCGTACACAACAGCTGCATCTGAGTGGTGTCTGATTTCCATGAAAGGCACAAAAAATCTTGTGAACAATACTATCTGGTCAATTCAAACAAATAAAAGCAAACCTACCTCCACAAAACACACACCCAAGCTGAAGTACTCATCATTCTAAAAGCAAAACAAAAAACGATTTACCAACCAGTTCAGTAGATCTAATGGCAAGTATATCCAAATCATGTGTTTATTGTACACCATGTCTGTTCTAAATATATTGTGTGGGTTTTAATTGTTTACATTATATGTTTGTTTCTGTTAAATCTATGCTAGTGTATTTCACAGACTAAACTGAAGAACATGTTTATCAAAGGTTTCAAGTGGGTTACAAGAGCTGGATAATGACACTAACATTAAATCAGAAAAAAATAAATTAAATGAATATATTATATTAAAATGAATTAAAAACGAAATGAATTAAAATTAATGTGAATGTGAATTGTGGTCGCCCCCTTTGAAAGTGTTGATACATAATTTTGTATTTCAACCATGTGAGTCCTTCTCACTCTAATGACTGGGACTAAAAACATCAAGTGTTTATATGGATTGAATTGGCTTTATGGGATATAAGTGATCATCTTTAAGAGCCTGTCAAATTTCAAAAAGATCAGCCATAATGATTTCTGTGCTGCTACACTCCACTAGCTAGTAAAACAACAAATAACATCAAGATCTGCGATCGCAGACTTAATTTGCTACAATTAAAGTAACAGTAATAAGACTTGAAATCTAGAAGGACATTAAATGGAGTCAATGATTGTTCTCACACACACACACACACACACACACACACACACAAACTGGCATTTAGCCAATCTGACGGTGAATCTGTCATCACAGGATTAGAGCACAATGATTTAACACAGAGTCCTTTAACAAAGAAGACATTTGGAGAGCCTAGGGCCTGCCCGGAGAGTTGCTCTCTTTATTCTGCATAGACACAGTCTATAAACATGTCCAACATGTCCATCCTCTTTTTTTTTAAATATGCCATCATGTACAGCCTATCATATTTGATACTTCAGGCTTTTAAGGCAGATATACTACGACATACATAGGAGAATATACGGAGCTCATACTTGAAGAGGAAAAAAAGGCCCTGTGAGCAAAAATATGAAAACTGGTGTAGTTGCTGCTGATATTTATTTATATGGCCAAAAAGCAAGATGAAATTTTGATATCTTGTACAACCCGAATTCCGGAAATGTAGGGACATTTTTTTAATTTGAATAAAATGAAAACTAAAAGACTTTCAAATCACATGAGCCAATATTTTATTCACAATAGAACATAGATAAAATAACAAATGTTTAAACTGAGTAGATTAATTTTATACTTTTATCCACTAAATGAGTTTCAAATTTGATGCCTGCTACAGGTCTCAAAAAAGTTGGCACGGGGGCAACAAATGGCTGAAAAAGCAAGAAATTTTGAAAAGAAAAGTCTCTCAGAAGTAAAGATGGGCAGAGCTGTGAAAGAGTACGTAAAAAGATTGTGGAATACTTTAAAAACAATGTTCCTCAATATAAAATTGCAAAGGCTTTGCAAATCTCATCATCTACAGTGTCTGGACCTGCACTGCACTCAGATTCGACTGTCTGAGTTTTTTTTTTTTTTTTAAACTCAGAAATTACAGGACAAGCTGAACTACAGCAACAAAGGCAAGGAATGTCTCCTCACATCTATTAAAAGCAACAATATCGGCAATCAGATGATGCACAAAAGAAGCTGAAAGACCTCCAGGAACTGTCATGGGGTCAAAGTAGATGCAATCAAGACAGAGAGATTCCCAGTCACGATTTCCCAACAAGAGTACGATACTCCACAAGAGAGCGGAATGTGGAAAAGCTGACCTCAAAACGTGCGTAAGGATTACTATATAAGTAATAAGACATTTCATTTGCTTTAACAGTGCTATTCAATTATAAATGTACAGGTTAATGCACTCAAAAAATAGATAAGCCAATAGCATATAAAGTATGCTATTGGCTTATCTGTCTGAAAGTGCAAATAATTAAAAAAGTGCACTGTTACTAAACTGTTTTTGTTGAAAATTAGTAGTCTTTCATGTTAATTTTAATCTTCATATTACAAAAATAGTTTTATTTATAAAAAGCATCAGCAGCAACACTAATGTTAACAATAAGCAAAATAAAAATTTCAAATGGAGAAAATAAATTAAAGACAGGAGTCATCTCAACTTTGCAGAAATGTAATACTTCATTTTAAACTACAGTTTTAGTAGATTTATAAGCTGTTTAATAGGCTAAAGAGTGAAGAATAATTTGCTGGATAATGTTAAATAACTGAATAATATTCTCTGGAATATTGGAATATAACAAACAAAACATCGTATTATTTCTCAACTGGTATGTTATATCAGAATTATTAATAATCGTTCTAGATTATTAAAAATATGTGCTGACAGAGGTCTGTTTATGATCTATGCATTTACACAGAACTATACTCGCGGAGAAGATAAATAATTAATTTCCATAGTTGCGTTTACTTGGATGTTTATTAGCGAATTAATTGTTGTATAGTAATTGTTTATATAATTACGGTGTTTTAAACAAGTGAATCTTGTTCAAAGTTACATGCTGTGGCCGAGCATCAACCCGCTGAGTGAACAGCAAAATGCAGACGACTTCACGAGAGTAATGATGAACATAGACAACAGAGAGAGAATTAAATTCAGTGCTTTTATTTCCAACATGTGCTCATTCATGGCTGTATTATTTAATTCATGTAAAGTTACATCTTTATTGTGACGGGACATGTTGTGATGGATTATCTTACGTGACTCCGTGAGCTTGTCTGTATTTCTTAGAGACAAACTGCATAAACTAGCTACATTTCAGGCATTTATGTAACACATCTAATTTGTGCATTAATGGCTGTTATGTTAAAGTTTACTAATTACAGCAAAGCAGGTAAGTGTAGGCTACTTTACATGTGCACACCGTTGTCTCGTCTCCCCTCTGTAATGGTGATCCTGCGCGCAATTCTCAAAACACCCACAAGATGGCGGCGTTTATCGGTAAATCTGATATTACAAAACCGATATCCGATTATGGTAAAATGCTTAAATATCGGGGAAAATATCAGTAAATCGATATATCAGCCGATCTCTACTTTAGAGGGATAAAGACATTTTATTTGTGATTTTACTTTCCAATGGGATTGTTCAGCTGACTGTAGCTAATTATTTCCCCCAAAACCCCATGAACGGTTAATGAACAAACATTAATATTTAAAAGAACTTTCAAAGAATTACTTTTGCAAGTCAACACTCAAATGACTGACTTAACAGAAGATACTCTGCTCGAACTGTGCTGGTACATCCTTTAAAATTTTGGATAGCTTTCAGTCTCACGTAGAAACTGATCCATTTTAAAGGATGATAAAACCTGTTCCAGCACACACTGTTCCACACCTATCAATGCAAACTTGGACCTGCATTGCACTCAGATTCTTAAAAACTCAGAAATTACAGGACAAGCTGAACTACAGCAACAAAGGCAAGGAATGTCTCCTCACATCTATTAAAAGCAACAATATCGGCAATCAGATGACGCACAAAAGAAGTTTAAAGACCTCCAGGAACTGTCATGGGGTCAAAATAGATGCAATCAAGACAGAGAGATTCCCAGTCACGATTTCCCAACTAGAGCACGATACTCCTCAAGAGAGCGGAATGCGGAAAAGCTGACCTCAAAACGTGTGTAAGGATTACAATATATATGTAATAAGACATTTTATTTGCTTCAACAATGCTATTCAATTATAAATGTACAGGTTAATGCACTCAAAAAATAGATAAGCCAATAGCATATAAAGTATCCTCCATCCATCTGGATTACACTATTTTAGCATAAACTAATAAGATTAAAGGGACTATATGTAAGTATTAATCACATTTTATTGCCAATGTGTGAACAGCTTGTAACGAAACTTAAAAATGAAGTTTCCCACACTTCTTACGTTTTCTATGGCTGCGTCCAAAATCGCATAATCTCTTGAGTATATAATGAGTTTGAATAAGTAACTACTTTGTGAAAAGTATGTTTTATATAGAACGAATGTGTGTAGTATGAATGTAATCTAGACATACTACATTCGCCATGTTGCCCTTATCACATGTCCTGCCAGCTTTAGTTGTGATGAGTCACTGGCTGTGTCCAAAATCGCACACTCTCTTGAGTAGGTAGTACTTACATTGAATAATTAATTACTTAACGACCGCTAAAAAGTATGTTCTATATAGTATGAATGTAATCTGGACGTACTACATTCGCCATGTTGCCCTTATCATGTGACCTACCAGCGTCAGTTGCATCGCTTCACTGCCATTCACAAATTCATTTTCTCCCTTGGCCTGCCTCATAGAATAGTAAAGTGTCCATCTTATGCAAACTTCAGGATCTCAACGGAAGCAGTAGGTCTTTTGCCAACTCTTTTATGAGTACTGTGAATTTGTGACATACTGTTTTTCGCCTAGTAGTAGGGAAGTATGCGATTTCGGATGCAGCTGTGAAAGCCTGTAGACTGATTTTTATATGAAGGGCTCGGGACGTTTTTGCCGGGAAAATCAAAAGGATGTGACGTTCACGCGAGCGCTCCCGAGAGCCTCTCTTCTGTTCTATGACCAAGAAATGAATGTTTAAAATATTCAGGATCCCGAAAAAGCTATTCTGTATTGTAATGTAAATGTGTAACGCAAAGAAAAGGGATTTATTCGAACTCCAGTCATGGCTAGCCAGATAGTCTATAGTCTCAAATATAATCAAACTATCATAACAGAGTAATTTTAATTACCTCATCTGTCGACATGATGCCGGTGAATTGCAGAGCTGGTGCAAACATATCCACATCGCTATGATCAGATGCTTTCTTAACTGCTGTTATTTTTGTTGTGTGTTTATTTTTGTTATTGAGAGGAAAGCGCGAAACACATATATTCATCTAACGTTAAATGTCGCTCTCAGCAGCGTGGATGGCGTCTGGATGTTCGTTATATCGCTGCAATGGTATTTCCAACTTCTTTTTACTTCTAAGTAAATAACGAAAAACATCTGCGCTGTGATTCACGTTTAGTCTCGTGTACGTTGCGTGTGCGCGCGCGCGAGCACGAGCAATAAATTGCTGGCTGCAGTTCACTTATCGGCCGCCGGTGTCGCTAATAACAAGCGTTTCTGAATTCTACAAATATCCCTTTGAATGTGATGCAAATTTTGTCAGTCATACATAAAAGAAACTGGAAAGATTTCTGTACTCAAAAATACCATTTGCTTGTTTGTTTGTTTTGCTTAGAATCTGCAAAAATCTTTCTTTGTGAAATCAATTAAAATTGTTGAGTATGAACATTGCTGAAATATGGTTAGCTGTGGAACAAGCAATATGCAATTAGTTAAAATGTATGAGATTTAAATGAGCTGGATTTAATGATGATAAACAGATAAACCTGGTTATTGTGTATTTAAAACACTTTCAGTTTATTAGTACTATTACAGAAATCTTATCCGTTTCATGATGTGTGGCTGATAAATATGCATCACATTAAGTTGTTTATTAGTTTATGTTAAAACATGGATGGACATTTTATATGCAGTTCAAATACATTAATCTTAAATTTAGGCCTAAATTTTTTCGAGTGTGCATGTCGTAGGCTTATTCTGATCAACTGGTTTCAATGGTATATCCCATCCTATAACTCTGCCTAATATGGCAAACAGTTGAGTATAACATGGTAATATGGTGTCAGCATTGTCGGACCCCATTGAATGAAGCAGTTTTCATATGCTAATGAAGAGCCTCTGATTCTTTTTGATTCAGCACTCAACATTAGACCTCTGTGGGCTTGGAAGCGCATGAGTGGAGTTCAGGTGAAATTATCGAAAATTGGTTTCTTGCTTTGTTAAGCACCTGTGGTGAGATCAAAGAGCACAAATCCAGTGTGTCATCTAGGTTTCAATGAGAGGTGTTTTTGCGAAGCCTGATACGTTAGTCATTTGGAATAAAAAACAACAACTTTCAAATCTAATTGTCCGATGAACACAAACAATGCATCAATCTTTTGAAGTACTTAATAACTGAATTTTAATTGCTTCAAAGAAACATAATTAATGCATTCTGGGAGGATTCTCAGACACTGACGTAATTTTGATACCAGTTTATATTCATTGTATGGAGACATACACTAGATGACAAAAGGTTCTATGGAACCTTAAAGGGTTAGTTCACCCAAAAATGAAAATAATGTCATTTATTACTCACCCTCATGCTGTTCCACACCCGTAAGACATTCGTTAATCTTCGGAACACAAATTGAGATATTTTTGTTGAAATCCGATGGCTCAGTGAGGCCTCCATAGCCAGCAATGACATTTCCTCTCTCAAGATCCATTAATGTACTAAAAACATATTTAAATCATGTGAGTACAGTGGTTCAATATTAATATTATAAAGTGACGAGAATAGTTTTGGTGCATCAAAAAAACAAAATAATGACTTATATAGTGATGGCCGATTTCAAAACACTGCTTCAGGAAGCTTCGGAGCATTATGAATCAGCGTTTCGAATCATGATTCGGATCGCGTGTCAAACCGCCAAACTGCTAAAATCACGTGACGTTGGCGCTCCGAACCGCTGATTCGACACGCTGATTCATAACGCTCCGAAGCTTCCTGAAGCAGTGTTTTGAAATTGTCCATCACTATATAAGTCGTTATTTTTTATTTATTTTTTTTGGCGCACCAAAAATATTCTCGTCGCTTTATGATATTAATATTGAACCACTGTACTCACATGAACTGATTTAAATATGTTTTTAGTACATTAATGGATCTTGAGAGAGGAAATGTCATTGCTGGCTATGGAGGCCTCACTGAGCCAACGGATTTCAACAAAAATATCTTAATTTGTGTTCCGAAGATTAACGAAGGTCTTACGGGTGTGGAACGCCATTAGGGTGAGTAATAAATGACAGAATTTTCATTTTTGGGTGAACTAACCCTTTAAATGGTGTTCTGTGAGGCGCTTCATATATAGAACCTTTTAGAGGTTCCCATCATGGGATCATTTTATGGATTTTGTTTTAATGTAATTTTAATAAAATTTTACGAATTAAGCAGCTCGTAAACATTCTTTATCACTAGAAAAAAAAACATCACAGTTAAACATGATAGTATTATACAATCATTTAAGACATTTCTCCTTATATAGGACCTTTTTGGCATAAAGGGTTCTTTAAAATTGATTCAAGAACCCTAGGGGTCTATACTGAACATCTTTTTAACAGTGTATTTAATTATTTTTTGCCATAAAAGTGACCATTTCATTCACACAGCAAAAAATTATTTTCCTACTCAGTATTTTTGTCTTGTTTTCCAGTATAAATATCTCATCATTTCTTAAATCAAGATACTTGAGAAGCAATATGAAACATTTGTTTCCCTGAAAAAAATTGATCAAAATTATATTTTTGCTTATAACAAGAAAAAAATATCTGCCAAATGGGGTAATTTCTATTCATTGGTACAGTTATTTTTTTCAGGCAGTTCCCTTATATTCTTTTAAACAAAAACAGATCAATCTTGTGCCTCTATCTTCTACACCGAATCCACCGTCATCAGGTCACGGCGTTGATGTTAAAAGTCTTTCTCAGAGAAGAAACCCTCACATTTCAACCTTCAGCATGAGTCTATGATCTAAAAAGGTCTTGCTCTATAGTGGTTAGCAATCAAGTGAGTTTCATCACAGACACTGACCAGAAGATATTATTCCACATGAACCTGAATCATTTAAACAAAGCCAAATGATGATACATAGGACTGACTTTTTAAACCATCTGAATCACTTTTCAACAGAATACTTCATTTAAATGACTTTTCAACAAATCACATACTACTAAGTGGTAAAACAAGTTACTGTAAGCAGTAGTTCCTCAAACATTTCCTTGAACAATTCGAGTTTACTGACTTTGTAAATCCAGGCTCATTTGCAAGCAATGGGCTTTTGCTTAGAAGGATCTTATATGTGAAAAGAACTTACTGAACAATTAAGTACTTAAGTAGTCAATACTACTTGTTTGCCGAACCCTGTTATAGTATCATAGACACCGTAGTCAGTTTGTTTAGCTCAGAAAACAAAGATCAAATGTCAGAAATATAATTATAAACTGGTAATATCCTCTATACTAGTTATGTATGTTGTACAAAGAAAAAGGAGGTCAAATAATGGCTAATGTCATTTTAAACTTTTTACACTTAAACGTACAGTATAAGTGTGCTTTACTGCTCTGTGTGTTTATCCCACAGTGCACTTTCTATTAATTGCGATGTCATATAAGTAGCAGTGTTGGGTGTAACACATTACAAGTAACACGAGTTATGTAGTCAGATTACTTTTTCAAGTAATGAGTAAAACGCATTACTTTTAAAATTACAAAATATGAGTTACTTTTTCAAATAAGTAACTCAAGTTACTTTTTAAGTAAATGTGAGCATGCGTTTGCGTCTTTAAGTAAATGTGAGCATGCGTCTCACTTGCACAAAAACATATTCAGTATCAAAATGCAAACTCAGATTATATGCAAACCTGCAATAATTAAATGTTAAATAACAAAAATGTACTTATGTATTAAATCTCACTTTATTAACCCATGTCTTTACTTTTAAAAGTTACTCAACACTGATAAGTACTAATGAATTAATTATTTGGTTATATTTTTATACATCCATGATTCTATAATCTACCAATTTTCCATAAAAATGGGGACCTAATATTAGCTGGGGGCTCGTAGGGACCTAAAATAGGGACCTAAAAAATAGCTGGGGGCTCGTCCGGGATATTGGCATGAAACACAGGACTGAGAAGTCATCCTCCATCACAGGTAAGTTGTTTTTTAATGATTTCCTGTGGTGGTAGGATTGATTGATCTCATAATAGGTAGTGTTATCCTTGGATGGAGCTCTGAGAGAATTAGTGCAGGAAGATTTGTCTGTAAGGGTACTGTTTAAACACACAGCTACCTGACAAATACTTTGGTTATCCCTAATAATAATAATAAGGACCAAATAATGGATTAAATAACTTAAAAAATAAATCATTCTTTCATGAAATCATTCTTTGCATTTTCGTTGACGTGTGATGGGTCGATTAATCCTGGATCAAAAAATGAAGTCATTGATCACTTAAGTCAAGTGGTACTTTATTTCATTTTATTTTGTTTATCTTTTAAGTGGTATTCATTATATGAATTCATTATGACAGAGAGCCGGTGGTGACGAGGGTGATTTGGTATCTCAGAGCAGGGAGGGGGTTGGCAGCCGTATGGATATAAATGCAGCCGCAACTAACAGAAAAGACCTCAGATTTCAGCAGAACCTCCTGCTAGCTGGACAGACTATACTGACGGAAAAAAATCTCTTATCTGAGAAACATTTTTCTTTTGTATTTTTAAGCTCATTGTCAGTGTTTTAAACAATTCTAATAATTGTAATTACACATTTTTGGTCCTTATGGAGATTTGGAAACTCTCAGCATTAATGCTCACCATACTTGCTCTTGCCTACAGTGTTCAAGGATTGTCTTTCACTCTAGACAGAGACCACTGGATTTCAGATAACTGGGAGGTGAGTAATGCTTTCTGCATACATTTTTTTGTTGTTCATTATAGTAATTATTATTTATTATTTCTATCCATTACAAATGTTGGTACTAAAAGAATGAAGAATAATTGTGTTTTTTCATCTAAAACGTTATGCAGTGTTCCTTTGACACTCACTGTCAAAATGGTTTGGTTGTTAACACAGGATGAACCAGTGGACGAGACACTAGCCAGTCAAGTGGCCAGTCTACTTAAGAGATCCAAATCTCATCAGTTCTATGGGCTAATGGGAAAACGCTCCGGTAAGACTTAAGATTTGCTCTTGTTAAACCAAAAATTATTCAGACACTAGATATAATTTTTTTTACTAGTGGGTGCAGGACACTATAGTTCATTTATGTAAGTGAGGATAGCAAAATAAAGTAAACTGTGACATATTATACCCAAAAATTCTGGGTATAGTGGACTACCAGTAAAATTGATAAAAATTTGGGACCAAAATTATTTAGACAAGTGACCATGTTTTGCTTAAGTGTTATCTGACAAAATTAAAATGACAGTTTAATGCTGAGATCTTGTCATATTTTCAACGATAGTGAATAAACTATAATAATCAATGAAATGTTCCAGGTGTCTAAATAAATGTTTCACTGTATTTGTGTGAAAAATTTCCTTGCCATATTACGTTTTACACAAATTATACTAACAATTTGCAATGAAATTTTATATATATATATATATATATATGTGTGTGTGTGTGTATGCATGTGTCACATTGTAATTATTATTACAACAGAATACAGTGGTGTCTATTTTAAAAAGATTTTTAAATTAGGTTTTGAATATTTAAAATTCTAGCACACTATTTCAGAAGGCCTTGCCCAGTTCAGTTTTTTACTCAAGTTATGCTGGTAACAATTTGCAATGAAAAAAATTAAATTAAATTGCATTTTTGACCTCACTGTATATACATGATCTTATTTCCCTTACTTGTTCTAGGAGTCCTCCAGCCTGTGAAAATGGAACGAAGAAGTGAGTAAATTCACTTATCTGAATTAAATACTACTAAATAGTATATATATAACATGACCATCTACATCTCAACAGATTAATTTTTGCCATTGTCTAAATATCGCATCTTGGTTTAAAAACTCTTACATTGTTTCCTCAAAGGGCATAAGGGGGATATGTTTGTGGGACTCATGGGCAAGAGATCTTTAGGAGGTATGGCTTTACACGGCTCTGCTTACACCAGCAATACATGATGTCTAATAGGTGCTAATTAATTTTGACAAAAACTACGGTTTTATTTAGTACTGCAAGGTTCTATGCTGCATATGTTTATACCTGGTGTAATGTGGATTATATTAATCTGCAGGTGCTATCACAAGAACAATCCCAGAAACCAGTACAGCAATGGACAAATCTGCAGATTTGAACAAACAAACAGGTACAACACTGATAGAACTGTATAAGAACTGTATTTATGCAAAAATGATGAAATGAACCAGAAGTTTATAAATCTGAAATCAAGTTTTTCTCACAGCAGATCTTCAAGAGGAATGGGACAGACTGCAGTACTACTGATGACATTTTCCAATGCTGTATTACAGACTTCACTAGCCTCAGTGTATCAGAATACAATTATTTTTGACTCTTCACTGGAACCAACATTATACCTAATGAGAACATCATTTGGGAGCATTTTTAAGCAAGTAAATGTCTTGCTTTAGATATTAAATGTGACACAATAAAAGTATTTATCAAAAATGAGTTTTTTTTTCTCCGTTCTGATTTACATGAAAACATTTTCACAAATCTTTCAACACAAACAAACCAAGAAACAATGTTTGAAGAAAATAAAGAATGTGTAATAATGTAAATCTAAAGTCTTTTTGTAAGGCCCCATTTTTTTTTCTACATTCTATTGATTGAAACTATTTTTTGCTTTAAAAAAAAATCAAAATACTTCTAATTTTAAAATATATGCTGGGGCAAAGAAAATACTTTGGCCGGAGAAAAATTCTGAGACTTCAAAAAATAAATAGCACTGTATAAAACAAATGTGAGAGATTCCAGAGTTACAAAGAGCACATAAAAAGAGACAAAAATGACAACAGCTGAAGCCATTGCAAAAGACATTGATGGAGTCATAAAAAGATTTAACGGCAGTTAAGTGTAAAATGTAACATGGAAGTCCGTTAGGTTCCTTTGGGAGGGGTCCATTTCAGAGAGCTGGGGTCAATGGTCTTGTTGTTGTTGCCTCTTTTGGTCTCTTTGGCCTTCCACTCATCAATCAGGTCCTGTGCCATTCAGAAACAAACAAACAAAAAAAAAGTCACTGTTTAAGTCACAGAAAGAAAAAAAAAAAAGCTTACACATATCCTTTTAAACTTTTGGGGAAAAAAATAGCAGCTGTGTTTGCATAATAATTTACATCTTATAACCGTATGTAAATCATCATTATAAAATGTTAATATACCAATATATGCAAGTACCTTAAAATGTACTGATAACCACCATAATAATGCATAATAATGCAATAGAAACTACTAATTGATAAATAAAATAAAATGTCAAATTTCATTATCAGGTCCATTCAGTGCGGAATGGAGCAAGCTGCACATCTCTTTAGCCAAGCATTCACATAATGCATCTCATATCAGATCAATTGCACATGACTATCTTTGCTTAATGTTATGAACAGCAGCTATGCTAATTATTCTCCATTTGCTTTTCCGTTTTACCTCGGGACGCCTGTCCCGAGGTGACTAGAGAGTACATCAGTTTCAGTTTGGATCCAGCCTCTTAAGACGACCTCAGATGACTAAAACTTTGGAAGAGACGGCGCCAACTCCTGCGAGGACTTCAGAAGATGCAACATCTGGATCAACACGCACATTCGCAAATTTCTATATATCCTAATTATTGTTAATATGTAATTCATTTTTCCAGGAGCTCTTTGCTTCTACCTTCAATTAAATTGCTAACAGTGATTGTATATTAATTGCCTAAATTATTACATTATTAGCTAACTGCATTCTCCAAATTGTAATGTTGACATGCATTCTCTGTAAAGCTGCTTTGAAACGATATGTATTGTGAAAAGCGCTATACAAATAAATGTGAATTGAACTGAATTGAAATTATATGAAAGAATGTATGAATGAATGAATTCTATGGGCCTGTTTACACCTGGTCACTTCATGCATTTTTTCTGATCGGCTAGCTATCCGATCGTGAAAAGACCCCCCCTAAATGCCCCCCGAGACGGATATAAATCCGATCGCTCAAACCACTTCAGGAGGTGGTCTGGGACGCAATCCAGTCAAAACTGAACAGGTCTAAATGCATCTGGTTGTTGAAACCGCATATGTAAATTTAAAATACTAAAAAAAAAAAACGTGTGAGAGTGTGTTATATGCTAAATAACATGTTATAGTCATATGACAGCGCTACTGTAGCGCAGAGTAGCTGAGTATCTCTTCAGCAAGACAAACTGCTGCAAATCAAACTGAAAGTATATCGCAGGCACTCAAAACACAATCATCTTCATTAAAAGTAATGAGACTAAATTATCTTATCAGTGCTGTGGCCACGCTCTCTCCTATTGCGGTCTTTGATTTTGAAATTAGCTGATGATCAATAAAATACAGCTCATATTTGTTGCTTTCGGTGACGTGAACTCCATTAAATCTGCACATAGCGGGGGAATTGAAGATCTGATTTATATCCGTTTTGCAGAGACACATTTATGTGGCCAAGTGTAAATGGAATCGTTTTTAGAAATCAGATAGCTATCCGATCAGAGAAAACGCATGAAGTGACCAGGTGTAAACAGGCCCTACGAATGTAGGAAGGGGGAACTGACTGCATTTCATCTTCTCTCCGTGTAAAGCCCAATAAACCAGTGTTTATAAGCGCAGCTGCTTTGTTTACAGAGGTTATCGGAAACTGCTCTATTTCTGCTCTTTCAAAAGTGTCACCTACTGTCAGAGATTGGATTTGCATTTTCATTCAGCCTGTCTGACGTTTTTGTTCAGATCAATGTGAACATTGACCCGTTTTTTGCTGTAAATTTTAACCAGTAGATGGAAAATAAGCTAATGTGCATTCTAAAAATTTAAACAATTCAGATGTAAAATGGTTTATGGGGCATCATACTTTTCCTAAAAATGATATAAAGGCTGAAATGTGAGTTTCATCATTTTATAAAAATATTTGACAAAACTGTATTTGAACATTTAGTATGTGTTAGTAGATAACGTGTTATGTTGTAAATCACCCAACTAATATTTTTAGTTCATTTAAAATCCGGCCATCATTGTTAGTTATTTTTTAATGTTTATGCAATAAAAAGTGCATAGTGCATAGTTAAAGTTATTTGTTGGTTTTCAACATAAAATTTGGTGACATGATTTTAGTGACACTTTTTGAACAACATGATAAACATGATAATTTTGGTCACATTAAATTTTCATACCGTTTCTCAACTTCCAACATTTCATGCATGTGAACAATTTTTTTTTTTTAAATAGATTTGTTGAACAAAAAAGTGTAATTAATTTATTTAATGCAATATTTCCGCAAGAACAGAAGCTTTATTGTAATTACTATAAATAAAAATAAAAAAAACCTTTACAATAAAATTAGCATTTTTGTTTTCAATTTAAGATTTTACTTTTTAAACTGAATTGAAATAATTGCAAGATTAATCTTAATCAACAGTCTATGAAAACAGTCTAAGTCCTATAATAATAATAACAACAAATAAATAAATAAATAATAATAATAAAAAAAATGCAGGCAGTAAATGTGTGCTTTAAAAAAAAAAAAAAAAAAAAATTCCTGATACCTGTCGTTTCAAGACTAGATGCTTCCCCTTCCAGTACTTGAGCATCTGAAGTGACTGCAGTGTACTGACAATGTCCACAGGGTTCACTGCAGTCTCTTGACTGATCTCTGAACAGGAGGAAACAAAAAACAATGCTAAACCTGCATGGATTTTACAGGGGCGTCACAGTGAAGATGCCTACAAATGTTCCCTTGTGTGGCAGGGCCAACTTATCTTACCTTTGATGGAGATCTCTTTGCCCTTGAAGTTGTACATGTACCGCAGCAGAACTTCCTTCCAATAGCTGCGATAACTGATTAAGGCCCAAATCCGATAGAGGGCGCTCAGGAGAACCAACCTTCTCTTCAACCTTCGACAGCAGGTAACCTAGAACCGTGCCAAACAAAGAATGTGATGCACGTGTTGAGGAATAACAGCATCCAGAGGTAACGCCATTACAACTCTTTATGACAATATGATGCTATTCAAAAGAGTCAAAGTGGGAAAGGAATGGGAATGGTCACAGTCTTGACATGTTAATGTTATTTATGTCCAGCACTCAAACCATAAAGGTCTCCATAGCACTTAATCGCAAACTTGTACAAATAACAGATAGGGCGGTATATTGAGTTTGTACAATATATAGATATATATTATAAATGGTATAGGATGAGGCAATATCATTTATATCAATATATATTCAGCGCATCTGAAAAATAGTGGAGGACACAGAGTGAGCAGCTGCACGGAAAGTGCATCATACAGTTTGTCCCAAACATGACACATGCTTTATGTTAAGGGCTTCAAAATAACTCGTAAGATATAGTTAACGCGTATATTTTAAAGCGCCTTGCCCTGTCAGGTGCTCTGACAGATACTGGCACCGTTTAATGCGTTTGAGATGTGTTTTCCTCAGTACATAACTTACATATTACAGGTATATCCTCCATCTGTAAATGTTAGAAAGTCTTACAAATATTTACATTTTGCAGTCAGGAGTGGACAAAACTAGTCTCTGCCAAATTAGACTTCAGTGAACGAGCACCTCCATTCACATGCGCGCCAAATAGATGGAGCACAATAGAATAGGAGGGCAATAATTAAACTAAAATATACAATTTGCTAAAATGTGTTGTTGGACATTAAGTGTGCCATATGTTGAATTTAAAACCTACAAGTAGGTTATGATAGCATTATGAGTACTATAATGGGCTAATCAAATGTAGGCTAATATTATTATTAAGCTCAGCTGAGTGAATGTGTGTTCTCTTACCAGTTATTTAGTGAATGTAAACTCTGTTTTTTTGTTTTTAGATTGTAATGTTACAATTTTAGAATCTAAATGTGATTTTAACCCTTTTTTTGCACATAATATATAGCATAGCCTACATGGTTACATTCACTATACTTGTTTTCATAGCCTTCAATATGAACATTTTTTTGTAGGACAACATTGGGCAGGATGTGAAATAACATTTTTTAAATAAATAAAGAGAAACAAATCTTATCCACATAGGAAAAAGTAGAAAATACAGAGATATATACCGTATATCGCCATTAAGCCCAACAATACAGAGATATGATTTTTTGGCCATATTGCCCTGCCTTAATTAAAGACAGGGATGTATCACAGGTACTCACTAAAATCAATCAGCATCTTGCCATAGCCCTGTCTCATGTACTGTGGCATTGTCAGGATGCAAGACACATTGTAATTCAGGAACGAGTTCTTCTCCTGCAGAAATAAAAAAAGCAATTTAGCTGGTGTGCACTTTCAATGAAAACTGCCAATGTTATGATCCAGCCAAAGACTTCAAAAGACACTACAGGCTAACATTTCTCTAAATTTATCATATTAACCGCATCATATTTGCATGTTCTGCTGGTTTATGAGACTTTCAACACACAATTAGGGTGAAGTGCTCTTCAGGTTAGTACCTCCACAAAACACTGTAGCCTGGTTCAGATTTAGAAAAAAAAAAAACGGGGTATAATAATTAGCCCCTTAGATTGGCACTCTGTACCAGTTGATCCTTATTCACATATTTAGAACAGAAAACATACAAGGATCATAAAGAAATTATAATCAAACATTTTTTCCCAAGTTTAAAGCATCATCCCACTTATCAACTTAGTCAAATTTGTTACAGCTACCAACAGGTTTTGGAGCCTGTAAAACTAACAGATTAAGATGAATGATCACTTTTTATGTGATGCTCACTGAAATAGCGGTTGTAATAGACTGAATTAAAATGGAGTTTATGGACTAACTTCACCCTTTTGAATGTGTACTGTGTTTGTCCCTTGATGGTTGTTTTGGAAAGTTCATCCTCCACTTCACTGAGAAAAGACATTCATAAATTGTTTTGTCTCTGCTTTAATTTATATGTGTATATTGGAGAAGGAGGAAAAAAACAAAAACAAAAAAAAAACAACTAGGATAACTAACCAGCGGGCCAATATAGTGATCATGATTAAAATTATTAATACTGCAGCCCTAATAAGTTATACACCTTAATTTTAGGTGTATAAAAAGAAGCTAAAAATGCTTGGTTTTGTAATTACGCATGGATAAACAAGAGAAATTTGGGATTGGTTGTCTGATGAAGACGTCTGAATCTGATCCAAGGGATAAAGGCTAGTCAGTTCTTAAATGTGAAGTTCACTGGTCAAGGTCAATGCCACAAGAGTACACCTCACTGACTGGCTTCAAATAATTTCAAGCCAGTCTGATGTTCTATGAGGAACAGACCATTACTTCAGCAGAGACTTCAGTCTATGTGAATGAGGCTCATGACTGAAAATCAGTCAAAAATGGCTAGTGGGACACTGGCCTTAAATCCAAATGTGTTAAGTGATTATGTTTTTGTGCATTTCAGATCATCTAAGTCACTATACACTGGCTCAAGCACCACATTACCTTTGAGAAATATCCCACGAGGTGACAGCCTGTGTTATCAGCTTCAGTCATGACATAAAACAGGAAAGGCTCCACATCATAGTACAGTGTTTTATGGTCCAGGAACAGCTTGGCCAGCAAACAGAGGTTCTGGCAATAGATCTGTTAGGACAGGGATAGAAAATATCAGTTTCATATGTAGCAAACAACACTCATCAACAGACTACAATTTAATATAAGAGGGGAAATGGTCTATTTCACAAAGCAACAAACACATCCAGAACCCCTTTTCATACATACAATCATGATCAATGAATACATTCACATTAATCCCTCACCTTGTTCTTTTTCCCATCAACCTCAAACACAGAGATGGCACCTTTTCTGTAGACTTCATCACCAGGAGGGTGTTTCCACACACATTTGGCCTGCATATACCACATAGGAATGAAAATGTCAAACTTAACTTTCCTTCCAAATATATTTAGCAAGTAGGAAGTTAGATTTTATACCATATGTCTGCGCAGGATGGTCTGGCTCTTCATGTACTTGAGGCAGAACTCACAGACATACAGACGCCCCAGACGGGCATATTCCTCAGGGTAGGGAGAGTGGTACCAAGTGTCTAGCTCATAACGGCCAAATAAGATGGTCTTGATCATGTTACTGCCCTCTGTGATCTGACCCTGCAGACGCAGCTTCTCCTGCAAACACCAAAAACCGTAAACATCAAATTTCTACATACCGCTAATTCAGCTAAAGTAACACAAACTTTGGCAGTAAAACCAAAATCAGAGTTTTATATAACTCTATATATTTTATATAACAGTAACAGTATACCATCATTTAGATATTTTTGCTAAATTCATCAAAAGCGCTTTATATATTACATAACCACATCGTAATGTCAGTGAATTATTTCAACTTTCATTTATCTATAATTTGATGGGATGCAAACCAAAGAGTAAATTTGATTTGAGTTTGCAGTCTTAAGTGTGAAGTGCACGGCATGTCTGTTCATACCAGATCCTCTGATGCGCGGGCTTGAGCTTTTCTGAAGAGCTCCAGATCATAATCACTGGTGATGTTCTCCAGCAGTGGTTCTCGAGTTGTGCCATGTGTCTGTCTGTGCTCCTGATACATCAAATATAAACAGATGTTGTTGAATCACAAACATAAACATCATAATTACACCCAATAGGCTTGCTGTGGTTCCACAGTGTTCGACCGTACACCGAATACATTATTTGCCTGCCGTGACAACGGACACTACAATTATAAACTGAAAGCATCTGCTCTGCTCCATATACTCCACAGGAGTCAGATTTTACTTATTACGTGACGAGAGTAAGGAGAGATGACTGACAAGACAATGGCGGAGGATTTAGTGCGCAACTGATACTTAACATCATTGACAAATATCTTATCTTGTAAAATGTGCAGTCAGTTCCGCCACTTTCTGTACAGAGATTACTTGTGATTGCGAATTCAAAAAGGAAAGTGAAAAGCGAGGGCGCATATCAATAACCCGCATATTGATAGCGACCCACAACTTGTATACAATACCTCCCCCCTCAACTCCCACCTGTTGTTATCGGAAATACTGGTATTGTCACAAGTTTATTTACCAGCGTGAAAATTTCCTCACCGTGACATCCCTAATACCAAAGCATAATATATGCCATTTTTTAGTTCCATCGATCTCCAGTGTTTTTTTGTTTTTTTTAATGGGTCTTGGTAAATGCCTGAAATAAGTTCTGTGGTGAACACAAGCTCAAGATATTTTCATGTTTTATTCTACTGCATAAGTACATCAGTACTATCCCCTTTTACTAGTCTTAAAAAGGCAGTTGCTAACAAGTGGCTAAATGGGACTAAAGAGGTTTTCAGGGAGATTAAAAGTTCTTGTAAACTATTAAAACTCAAACTTTCAGGGAATGTTTTTAAATAAAGACTGAGCGAGTTGTTGGAAGCCTAATGGTGGTGATGTTAATCTCATAAGACCATGGTGCTGTTAGTTTATAGCCTACATCTAGCTGTCTACTTCTGCCAATTGTATTTAGACTTCAAAATTCATAAAAGTTATTTTTATTTGTGAAGATTATGATGGTGTATAAAATGGGTAATAATCAAACTTTTGTTAGTGACAGAGCTTATTTTCTGCAATTATCTAAAAACCAACGGAAAAAATATGTGGGAGCCAGGTTGATTGTAACTTCCAGGCTGGCCTGTAAAAATACGTCATCACTGCAGCACTTTATAGCCTACGTGAACACACAAACACATTAATATACAGATATTTTGGTAAATCGCTAAGAGAACACTATTACCATATACTTTTCTTTTTGGTCTTTTGTCAGGCCAGAATCCCTCCTCTTCCTCATCTCCATGACCTTCTCTTTATATCGAACCTGTCTTGGAGTTGGTGCCTGTGGAAAAGCAATGCAAATGAATTACATCTCACTTTTACTGAAAGGTACATTGTGTCTCATCTAGATAAAGCTCTTTATGCATAGCGCATCAGTCATAACATCACTGTGGTTACCACAGAATTTATTGCTTGCAAACAATCACAACTCATTTTAAAAATGGAAGGCACCACGCGGCTGACATTAGGACTTCAAGCAAGTGTCTCTTTTTAGTACAAAAGCATGCATGCACTTAAGAGGCATTAACACGCTTGTGTGATGTTTGTTTAGTGTTGAGCGAACATCTGTTTGGTGAGAACCTGATGTCGAGTAGCGTGTCTGTTCTCCTCATTCTGCCCCTGACTGCGCTCTTCCTCTTGTTTCTCACGCTCGATGGCTTTCACCTGATCGAGATGAAAAGCAAACAAAGATTAACAACAGAGAAAGTGCTAAACAATACAGAAAAGGATAAAGCACACACGCTTATGCTAAATGATCAATGCAATTTAGTGGTTGAACAAAATGTTGTTGTTTTTTTTAAGATGATAAAACATTAAATCCAAGAAGGTGGCCAAAAGATACAATTAAATAATAGCAAATAAGCGAAGTACACTTTGGGTTTAACACACCTTGCACTCATCTGCTGACAGGTTATGGTAGAGAGGGCATCCTGATATGGAGAAATGTCGCTCATGTTTCCCTGTTAAATGTCCTGTACAAAAGAAATTCAGAAAAATATACAGATTTTAGCTTTGAACATAAACAATCCAGTGAAATTTGAAATGTTTTAAAACACTGCGAACATTGTTTTTTTCCAATTAAGCCCTTGTAAACCATTAGCACTGAATTTGATTATTAAGCGAATGCAAAAGGAAATTAATTTGAAGAGCAATTACCCAGAGAATTGCACCCAGGTGTGGGGCACTTCATATTGAAGTTGTAGCTCTCATGAAAGCGGCGGCGTTTTGGACGATGAGAGGGATCGCTGCCAGAGTCTTTCTGGTCTTTAGTCACGCTCTCATCGTGGGATGCATTGGGGCTGGATATGTCGATGTCTGATTCAGATGAGGGGGCGTTTCCTGTGGGCGTCCTGGGGGGAGACTCGTCTCTCTCTGCTGCTTGCTTCACATCCGGTGGAGCATCTAGATCAGGAACAGAATTAACTTCTTATAAACATTAGGGGTGGGAATCGCAGGGTACCTCACGATACGATATGATCACGACACATGGCTCACGATAACGATAATATCGTGATTCAGCGATAATCGATATATTGCTAGACAATCCTATAATGATACATCATGCTATCTAACTATGAAAACAAAATGCAGTTGAAAAGGTTAAGTACAAGTTCTCTCTATTTATCCGCAAAACGGATAAATCTGATCTTCGGTTCCCTGCGCTATATGCCAATTTAATGGAGTTCACGTCACCGAAAGAGACAAATATGAGGTGCATTTTATTGACCTTCAGCTTTCAGTTTTAGTATTTTTGGGAGAAGTAAAATTTACATGTGGTTTCAACAACCAGATGCATTTAGACTGACGCATTGACAGTTTTGACTGGACCACCTCCTGAAGTGGTTTGAGCGTTCGGATTTAAATCCGTCCCAAATGCGTTTCGGAGGTCATTTAGACCTGGTCTTTTCACGATCGGATAGCTATCCGATCAGAGAAAATGCATGAAGTGACCAGGTGTAAACAGACCCTTTGACGTTCTTCCCCGAGCGCTTACACAGATATACACGGAAGTGTTCGAAAGCAGGCGTCTATCAGCGGATCTCTAATATACTTTCAAACGCTCCCGTGTATATCTAAGCGCTCAGTGAAGAACGCAAAAGACGTTTGTCACCTCAATGGTATAAAGTGCATCAAGACTTTGAACTTAAACATGGCTGGGGCATCTATTTTACTCACACTGCTGTATGCCATCCTGTTAAAAAAAACTTTTTTTTTAGGCTGTTTAACTTATGTTCATGTTTCCCTCATTCATGTGTTGAGAGCTGCCTTGAAGAAGCGACGCTTTGAGCAGAGAAATCTATTTATAGCGCCTTATTTTATTAATTAAAATATCGATATTTGGCACAGCGTATCAATTCTCATATCGCACAGAGAAGGACGGCGATATATTGCCATATCGATATTTTGTCCTACCCCTAATAAACATATGTAAAGATATTAAACATAATAAATAAAGCTTTGCAGCAGGGATTTTAATAAGAACAGTAACTTTCATTAATTATAATAAAATATTTAGAGGAAAAATACATTACAGCATCTATAATGTAGTCATTTAACGACATGATCACACTTGGCAGGTTTGGTTCAATTAAAACGAACTCTGGTGCGATTGTTCGGTTAGTGCGGTTCATTTGAATAAGTGTGAACGCTGCCATCCGAACCCTGGTGCGCACCAAACAAGCAAACCAGGACCCCTGAAAAGACGGGTCTCAGTCCGCTTTCAAACTAACTCTGGTGCCGTTTGACAGAAATATGAATGCAACACGGACTGAAGACATCTAAACGAACCAAAAACAGTACGTGATGTCACCAGATGCAATCTTAAAAAGGACAGAATGCTGAAGAATACCTGTTTTTTCCTCATCATAGGAGATACGTTGTCCATTACAGTTCAGGACAGGTGTCAGAAACGCTGCCTTCTTGCAGCAGATCTTTGTTTGTGTGTGCAACGGAGGAATTCCTGCTGCTGCTTTGACTCCTTTACACATTTTATAAGCTCTTTATGAGTTCTCGGCTGGTCAAAATGCTATCATACGTACCGTACGCACATATAATGAGCGCATTTAGCCCAGCACACAGCATTGTTTTGGATGTTCAGCAAGTTCCATCGAAAAATACATTTTTTTTTTTTTTTGTATCTTTAAGTTCTTAAAAATGACTAAGTGAACCAGGACTAAACGTATTATTTTCTTTTTTTGGTCCGGACCAAAAGAACTGAACAACAAGTGTGAACATACCCTAAGTTGTATTGGTTCTGCAAAAAGTGGTCCCTTTTGATAATTTGATTTAATTTTTCTTATTTAAAAGAAAACTGAAAAGCTGTCTGCGATTTATATTGTGATGTTTAGATTTTATGTTTTGCAAAATGTATAGAAAACATTTAAGTTTTTTGGGGGGGAATAAATTACAGGAAATAAAATTAGAATTTATTTTCGGATTAATTAGCGAATCCACAAATCCATCCAAAAAAAAAAAAAAAAAATGCTTTTATGATGTATATTTTTCAACAGAACTTACCGAACATCCAAAATGATGGTGTGTGCTAGGATAAATGCGCTCATTGTATGTGAATACATGGTATTTTTACCAGCTAAGAACTCACAAACAGCTTAGAAAATGTGTAAAGGAGTCAAAACAGCACCAGGAATTCCTCCGAAGATACAGTTCCAACACCTGTACCAAACTACAATGGGCAACTTTGCAACTATGATGAGAAAAACCAGTCATCAGTATTTTCTTTTTTAGGGTCGCATCTTGTGACATCACATCCTGTTTTTGGTTTGTTTAGATGTCTTTGGTCTACGTTGCGATTATACTCCAGTCAAACCACACCAGAGTCCGCTTGTTTGATGCACACCAGAGTTTGGATGGCAAAGTTCACACTTATTCAAATAAACCGCGCTAACAGCGCAACCACACCCAGAGTTCGTTTTAATCGAACCAAGCCTATTGTGAAAACACCCAAAGTGAACAGTTTCTGGAGTGTTTTGGACAACTGGTACTTTGAAGAAAGGCATCAAGTCTGATAGCCTATGAGCTATCTACTGACATATAATGTACGAGAAAGCAATGTATCAGTTGTGTGTTTATACCTTGAGAGCTTTGGCTTAGGCGCAGTGACGCTCGGGTCAGACGGGTGTTATTGCGCTGATTGGCTTCACTATGGGAGCTGTCGGTCTTCTCATGATCTCCAGAGTCATCAGAATCTGCAGTCCCGTCTGAACTACTGCCTGCTGTTCTCTGCAAACAGGGTGTCAACACAGTTATATCACCATGCACATGTAAACTAATCAGAATAAAAATGATGATTAAAGATATCAACAACATTCACACAACATACATATGGCAAAAAAAAACAAACAGAAACATTTTACTATTATGCAGTCTGGGTTGTGTTTTACAGCCAAACCGCTAATAGCTTCATTATCTGTTTAAAACACACCATTTAGGAAGCACTTTGGCGTTTTTCGATTCTTATGCGATAAAATGTTAGCTGCTAATAGCGTTGGCAAATAGTTTCAATAAATTCATATAAAACAAAACTATATTTGTGCGAAAATGTAAATAAACATTGAGCTAGCATTTAGCGCGCGCTGAGACGACTAGGCAATTCTCGCATTTTCTCTCACCTTTCTCCGCGGCATGTTCCCTCTGATAAATCCAACCGCTGTCCTTTTCACACGTTTGTTAAACGGGTATATTTGTTATGTGTTATCTGATATAATACAGCAGCAGTGTGTTCATAAGTTTGTGTGTTTCTGTTCTCGCCAATTGTTCACTCTCTCGCGACTCGCGCCACACTGGACCACAGCGGAAGTGACGTAGAGACGAAAAACATGGCGACGCTAAGGCGCCGACCAATGTGAGGAATGTTCATTGTTGTTTTTTATGTTTTAACATATTGGTACAGATTACAGAGACAAAGATTTTTTCTTTTAGATATTAATTCAAATTACGTTAATTTTGTAGCTTTGTCTTCTAGGTAAATTTCATCTTCACAAAGTCATAGCAGTTCATTGTAAACCTAAATTTAGTAACGTTAGCCTATGCTTCCTAGGTAAAATCCCCTTTTACCAACATTTGGGTTAAATGTTTGCCCAACCTGCTGGGCAGTTTTATTTAACTCAACTATTTTTTTTTTTTTTTTAATTACTGTATTGCATGCTTAAAATAAACCCAGAATATATTGGAAACTAAAATGTATTAATATGTTTAATAAATGGACATTGATTAATAATTTTAATGAATAATAATTAAACAATAAACATTTATTAAATTGCTTATTAATTGATTTTGATTATTATTGTTGCCTCTAATAATTATGTCTGATTTTTAATTTCCAACCTATTTTAGGTTCATTTTAAGCCAGCCATATAGTAATTTTTAAATAGTTGGGTTAAATAAAACTACCCAGCAGGTTGGACAAAAATTTAACCCAACTGCTGGGTTTCTTCATTTTCAACCCAACTTGGGTTGTTTTTAACCCAGCATTTTGAGTGTATACAAAATGATTCAATCCCCAAAAGTAAAATTTTATAGAGAATTTATATATAGAGAATATACTACTGTTTTAAGTTGTTTATACAAATACAAGTTTTAGAAATAAATAGTTGTTATGCGAAAAATGTGTTTAAAATAATCCAAACATTCTGTTTCATGTGATATTATGTGCACAAAGCTAAATTGACTGATATTTGCATTTAAATAAGGCCATTTTTATTAGTTTCATGTTATTTTTATTTATTTATTTATTTTTATTTTATTTATTTTTTTGCTGTTTACATGCATTTCTTTTCCTGTTCTCTGTTTTCATTATTTGTTTAAATATTATAAAAATGATGTACATTTTACATTGCAAAACATTGACTTAATGCACACAATCTACAGATGGCGCTGCAGGACCCCCACTTAAAATGAGACCGCATTACTGACATGAACTGGATTCATTAACATCAGCTCTAGGGGAAACACAGAAATCTCTTAATATTAACCACTCCAGTCCATGTGGGGAATTAAAAACAAAAAAAAAACAAAAAAAAAAACGATTGTTTGTGACAAGAATAAAACTAAATGCAAAGAAGTTAATGATTTTATCCAATCATTTTCCCCCTTCCCCTAATTTATTGAACTGAATTGTGTTTTAACTCTTTATTTAAAAAAAAAAACATGGGCTTTAAAGGTATGTTTACGCGACAATGATAAAAGCAGAAAAGTTTTTCCTTTGCGTTTTTCACGTACAGACGACAACTTTGTCAAAACGATCCCCATTCACACTGATCCGCAAAAATGACAAAAAAAGCTGTATTATGCTGCCAGGCCAGTAGTTGGCGATGTCACTTTGTAAATAAACACTACACGCCTATAGACTGAACACGTAATACGCATGCACATGACGTCACCATTTTCACAAATTAGTGTTTTTGTAGTTTAAACGGAGACTATAATGGTATCGTTTTCAATAACTTGCATTTTAAAACTTGTTTTCAAAAGTTTGCATTTTCAGGCCCCCAAAACACAGTGTAAATGAACGGCCAAAATGCATAAAAAGTTTTCTGTGTTGTGTAAACTGCCCTTAAAGGGATAGTTCATGACTAAATAAATGAGATAAATGAAAATTATTCCATGATTTATTCACCCTCAAGCCATCCTAGGTGTATATGACTATCTTCTTTCAGATTAACACAATCAGAGATATATTGAAAAATATCCTTAGTCCTCCAAGGTTTATAATGGTTGTGAATGGTAGCCCAAATTCTGAAGCCGAAAGCCATACGCACGTAGTACAGTGCCATGACGTTCTATACGTGTTGCACAAATGCATCGATTCAGTTCAGAAGGACTTTATTAACCCCCTGGAGTCGTATGAATTCATTTTTTTTATGGATGGATGCATTTTTTCTGTCTTCAGAATCTGGGCTGCCATTCCCAACGATTATAAACCTTGGATGGCTAACACCGTGTTCTAACCAGACGCGATGCAATAAGATTCCAGCAACAAGCAATTTGACTGTCCACACTAGATGCGGCGCGACAATGAGAAGCGACAAAATCAATAAAAAAATGCAGCCAATCAGAAGAGAGTGTGGGCGGGCTCTCGGCAAGAGCACAGCAGACACAATGAAATGGGCAAGTATAGTAAAATTCATAAACATTACACCATTTAAACTTTGTTTAAAGTACATACCGAGTGACTGAACCAATCTTTGTCATAGAATACACTTGTTTGTTCGAATTGAGTTGACAGTTTGAACATTCTTGTGCCCATTTATTTATTTTCAAGATCTAATGTGAATTAGCCATGTTGTTTTCATTACAGTTAAAAAGCTGGGAACACAAAATGATATTCAAACTCACATTAGATGCTTTTAACATTAAATAAAGCACATAAACAGTACCTGATTTTATCATTGCCATACTTTGTGTTGCTGTTCCAGCCGCAACATCGCGGAGAAATAGAAACCGTTTCTAAAATTGAATCGTTGCTTGTTGCCGTTGCGGCTGGTTACGACAAAAACATGGAAAAGATACCTTTTATCGCGTGTCGCCGCGTCGCGTCGCGTCTGGTTAGGACACGGTTTAAGGATATTTTTAAATATATCTCTGATTGTGTTCGTCTGAAAGAAGATAGTCACACCTAGGATGGCTTGAGGGTGAGTAAATCATGCAATGATTTTAATTTTCGGGTAAATCTCTTTAAGCTACTGTGATGTTTGCATCGGGGTACGTTTACATGAAAACTGAAAGGTTTTTCCTTCGCGTTTTTTGGATATACGACAACATTGTCAAAATGATCTCCGTTCACACGGACTCGTGAAAATGACTAAAATGCTGTATTCTGCTGCCAGGCCAGTAGTTGGCGATGTCACTTTGTAAAGAAACACGTGTGTCTGAAAGACATCACCTTTTTCCTAAATTCACGTTTTTGTAATTAACATGGAGACAATAATGGTATCATTTTCAAAAACTTGCACTTTGAAACACATTTTCAAAAGTTTGTGTTTTCAGGTCCCCAACACTCTGTTGTTGTGTAAATGAACGGCCAAAACACATACGTTTTCCATTTTTAGTTTAAAAAGCTGTTGTGTAAATGGCCCCCAAGACTCAAATAAACATTTGTTGAGGTTTGCATCTGTTTCTCTCAGATTCTCACCAGGGGGAGGGTTTGTGTGAAAGGGAATATCACGGTCTGGGTAAGGGTAGAAACTACAGTGATTTTCCCGAGTGTTCCACCACCTCCTTTAAATGGGAAGAGCAGGGGAGTGGGGGTGAAGTGGTATGTTTCTCTCCTAACAGCTGATACCATCCATCCTAAAAATAGAACCAATCACTCAGCCAGCCAAGCACACACACACTGAGCTCTCTCTAGTCAATTCTGTCTTCTCTAAAAGTTAGGAAAATAATTTAAAACATTTACAGAAACTACGTCAACTCTAAGAGAAGTCAAGATGCCAAAGATTGTGAGACCAGAGGACTGGTAGGTGTGAACATGAGTGCTTATTTGAAATGGTAGAAGCCGCATGCTGATGTCTTCTCGAAGAGTACATGTGATTTTCACAATGAACTCTGAACTTAGACTTAAAATATATGGTTTCATCTTGTTAGATCAGAAAGTTTTGTTTTTAAAGAGTAACCAAATTAGAAATACATTGCTTAAATTGGTTCTTTTATTTCTTTAGTCAACCAGCCAGAACTCTGTGGTACGACCGGAAAAAGTACGTCACAATCAACTTTGTGGTTCAAAACCCAAAAGATGTTCAGGTAGATATTCAGGACACAAAAATTATTTTGAGGTAAGAAAATTATATATTTTCCAGTATGTATTATATCAAATATTTATTTATTTTTATGTTGTTTTTGTGTTTTTCTCAGTAATATCCAATAGGAAATTCAGACTGAAGTGATTCTCAGGCACAGCAATGAGATAAAATACAAAGCAAATACAGAATTTTTCTTACATACAGTCTTAAAAATAAAGGTTCCAAAAGGGTGTTTTCACGGTGATGCCATTGAAGAACCATTTTTGTTTCCCCAAAAAAACCTTTCAGTCAACAGTTCTTAAAAAAATAAAACATTTTTTCCTTAGTGTGAAGAACATTTTGCAATCCAGAGAACTTTGTTTTTCCAGTGTAAAGAACCTTTTGTGCATTGAAAAGTTTCCATGCTTGTTAAATGTTGGAACCATCAATGACATTAAAGAACCTTTATTTTTAAGAGTGTATCTTGCTTCTCAAAATTGCAATAGTAATATGTATTATATACCATTCACATTCATTTTATAGCTCTATACTCTTTCTGAATGCTCTATTGCTCAATAGCATTGTTTTATTTATCCTAAAGAGTTTTAGGAGAAACATCTGAGTAAAACTTGAATAAAACACAACTGAGAGCTCCAATAAGTCTCCTGAGCTAAAAAAAAAAAAAAAAAGAGCAGCATTTGAGCTATAAAATAAAACATTGGGATTTTGACATGATGGATAATAGGTGTTTTTTGGCACTGAAACTTTCAGGTAAAGAATGTATTGAGCTACAGTATATTTACAAGGAAGGAAATGTCTAAAGTAATAATAATAATAATTCATGTTTTTTTTTTTCAGCTGTAAAGATGTGGATGACAACAATATCTACAATGAGATTGAATTTTATGACCGCGTATTTAAATCTGTAAGTATCTTACCATCTTTTTGTGATATAAACCCTGAAGCTTGTAGTACGTGTGCATATTTAATTCAGGTGGCATAGTAAATGTATAGACATTTAAACATATTATTGTGTTTTATTGACAATACAGGCTTGTTTTTTGACCCACAGAGCACAAAATAAGTGAAATGTGTAAATGAAATTTCATTCATGACATCTTTGTGGATGATGCTCTTTTAGGATTCAAGGGAGAAGGTCTTTGACCGAACAATTAATGTCTTAATAAGGAAAGTAAAGGAAAATGTGGCATGGCCACGACTCCAGAAAGATCTAGCAAAGGTATCTATCTATCTATCTATCTATCTATCTATCTACCTTTCTATCATCTGTCTGTCTGTCATCCAATCCATCAATCTATTTCATTCCTCTGAGCTCTCTTTCTTTGCCCTTTCAGCCAGCATGGCTGTTAGTAGACTTTGATAACTGGAGGGACTGGGAAAATGAGGAGGAAGATGGCATGGCAGAATATGATCAGTATATGGATGTAAGTCTCTTAATCTGGGTGATGCAATTATCATTTTGGATGATACTGTTATCATTTCACTTATTGTCACGGGATGTTGCATGTTGAGATCATAATAAATTTATAAATTTTCTATAAAATGTAATGACTTTTGTAATGCAGATGCTTAATGAAATGAAGAACAAAGGAGAGCCACCTGCCATGGATGACCTGGATGATCTTGTAAGTACCAGAAACAGTATCAAATGGTTATGCAGTCTTTAGTAATTTCATTTCAGTTTTGAAGTCATCACAGGACACTTTTTTTTCTTTTTCTTCACAGAGTGACTGAGTGGAGCACCATTATCCAAGATGGATCTTTACGGCCCAGTTTTTCTAAATGTTATGAATGCAGTAAAAGCCAATTCACACTGCCCCGATAAACTTGCAATAGATTTTGGGTTTTGTTGCACATAAACATAAACCCTGTTGTTGGCATTGTGAGCTAGACTAACCGTATGTAATATGTAACTGTCACATGTTTACCTTAGATTTTCTTGACTTCCTTGCAAAACAAATCATTGTTTCTTTGTGAGAAACAAAATTAGTTGTGTATTTATTTTCTATTTGTGCTGTTATAAATACAACTGAGGAAATTGCTTATGTATATTCGTATGCTATAAAATGTATGTTTTCTACATTAAAGACTTTAATGTCATTATCTGTGATGCTTTAGTATTGTGATATGTATTTGTGCTGATATTTGTGTGTACAAGTGGCATCTGCAATCAATCAATCAATCAATCAATCAAACCTTAAATATCAATCAATCAATCAAACTTTTATTCAACCAGTCTCAAGGTGATTGTTCGAAAACTACCAAGTCTCCAAATATATTTGACTTAATTATTAGCAGTATCCATTTTTTTATAATGCAAAACTTAACATTAAAGGGTTAGTTCACCCAAAAATGAAAATTCTGTCATTTATTACTCACCCTCATGCCATTCCACACCCGTAAGACCTTTGTTAATCTTCGGAACGCAAATTAAGATATTTTTGTTGAAATCCGATGGCTCAGTGAGGCCTGCATAGCTAGCAATGACATTTCCTCTCTCAAGATCCATTAATGTACTAAAAACATATTTAAATCAGTTCATGTGAGTACAGTGGTTCAATATTAACATTATAAAGCGATGAGAATATTTTTGGTGCACCAAAAAAACAAAATAACGGCTTATATAGTGAAGGCCGATTTCAAAACACTGCTTCAGGAAGCTTCGGAGCATAATGAATCAGCGTGTCAAAACAGCGGTTCAGAGCGCCAAAGACACGTGATTTTAGCAGTTTGGCGGTTTGACACGCAATCCGAATCATGATTCGACACAAAAGATTCATAACGCTCCGAAGCTTCCTGAAGCAGTGTTTCGAAATCGGCCATCACTATATAAGTCGTTATTTTGTTTTTTTGGCGCACCAAAAATATTCTCGTCGCTTTATAATATTAATATTGAACCACTGTACTCACATGAACCGATTTAAATATGTTTTTAGTACATTTGTAACAAGTTTGTGACAACATTAATGGATCTTGAGAGAGGAAATGTCATTGCTGGCTATGCAGGCCTCACTGAGCCATCAGATTTCAACAAAAATATCTTAATTTGTGTTCCAAAGATGAACGAAGGTCTTACAGGTGTGGAACGCCATGAGGGTGAGTAATAAATGACATTATTTTCATTTTTGGGTGAACTAACCCTTTAACATTTTGTAAAATATTTTGCATTAAAATTGTGCTTGCTTTTATTTTGTTATATAATGCAAATCTATTTGTATAATTGTCCAAATATGTTTTGGGGCCTTGATGCTAATAAATGATCATACATTCACAAAACATGCAATTTATTGTCTTAAATAAGTATAGTTTTATATTTAATCCAAGAAGAAGAGACAGAATAAATCATAGGCTCACCTTTTGCCCATTGACCAGCCTGTGCTCCTGCAAGCACAGCAGGCCTGTTAGCACAAGCGTTCACTGTTACGCATGGACAACTGTTGCTCAACTCTTCTTATGCAGCAGGATTGTGCCATCTTTCAGCAACTACGTCAGCCAACAAAGGTGACCCCTCGATTTAGGCCAAATGGACCTGTAAGTCTGTTCGAGTATGTGTGTGTGTGAAAAGGCCTTTGCTAGTTTATTATAGATCATTCATGCAATGAACCGGAAAACAGGTCAAGTAGTCATTAATCTTTTTTTAACTGACTCTTTGTATCATTGTACAAGCAGGAGTCCATTGGCCAAATCTTGTTTATCACTGCGTACAAAGAGGAAGAGACCCACTCAGGACTGTACAACAGCGATAAAAAAAGATAAGGAGAGAATGATTACTTGGGTGAAAGGAAAATATCATATGATTATAGTGCTAGCGTATCGTGATTTCTTGCAACATTTTAAAATTCCGTCATCATATACTAACCTTCATATTGTTCCAAACTTGTATGACTTTCATTCCTCTAAGGAATGCAAAAGAAGACATTTAGAAGAATATGCTGGGTGTTCTTTTACAATGAATGGGGACTGAAGCTTTTAAGGACACAAAACCAACATAAAAATATCATAAATTTTGTGAATCTGACTTGTGCACTATATTCCTAGTCAACTGAAGTCAAACAATAGCTTTGTGTGAGGAACAGACCCAGATTTAGGTTGTTATTCACTAAAAACTAAAGTCCTCTTCAGCACATTAATGAGTGTTCTTGAGGAAAGTAGCAATCTGTATAGTTTTTTTGGGGGGTTGTTTACACGACAACGTTTTCACCTAAAAACGGAATACTTTTTGTGCGTTTTATGCGTTTATAGACCTGAATGCTCAAACCTTTGAAAACGGGATTCAAAGTGCAAGTTATTGACAACGATACATAATCATCTCTGTGTAAACTACAAACATGCGAATTTGTAAAAATTGTGATGTCACACATTTAAAGTAAACAAATTCACAAAAAGGAAAGTTTCTGTTAAACAGGTTAATTGTATTAAAAGGGCAGCTATAAACAAGCCAGTGTTGAGCAGCAAACAGGTATTTGAAGCTGCTGGTGTCTCTGGAGTCTTGAGAACCTCTCCATGCCTGCTGGCAGCTGTGTGTAAAATTGCATTTTAACCACCCTTAACCAAACCTCACAAAGAGAAACATTTACAGTGGGTGTAGAAATATGTTTTTAAACAGTTTTATTGCTGTGGTGTTTTTTGCAGCATGGGATAGTGCATAGTGCATTGTATTTCAGAAGGCATTATCCTTCTTTTCATACCATAGCTGAAAATGGCCAGTTATACACTCCACATATCTTGATGAAGTCATTTTGACACCCTCAGAGACCCCAAAGGGACCTTCCATCTCACTTCCCAATATTCCAGCCCAAATCATCACCCACCAGCTCCCTGCTGACGTCACAGTCTTGTTGGAACGTGGTGGCCATTCACCAACCATCCAGAAATCCATCCATCCAGAGACCATCCATTGTAGTACGGCATTCGTCAGTGAATAAAACTATTTAAAAATGAGTCTTCATTTATTTCTACACCCACTGCAAATGTTTCTCTTTGTGAGGTTTGGTTAGAGGTGGCTGAAATGCAACTTTACGCACAACTGCCAGCCTGCATGGAGAGCTTCTTGAGGCACCAGCAGCATCAAATACCTGTTTGCTGCTTAACACTGGCTTTTTTATAACTGCTCTTTTAATACAAATTTTTTTTTTGACAGGAACTTTCCTTAATAAGCCTTTATCTGACCGAGTTCTGCTGTGCTCTAAATCAGTCACAAGTCTTATGATAATTCGATAATCTGCATTCAGTTTTCACACAATATTAGTTGTTTTCATGCCTTTTGCACAACATTGCACCATTTCATTCTTTTCATCTTCGGAAAGATCTTTCTTCCTCCCCATATTGCATGAGAACTGTGACTTGCTTAATAATGTGGAACAACCTCTCAGTAGGGTTTCCATTTAACTAAGTAGACCTGGCAAATTATTTTTGTCTGAGATTGATACCAGTTATCTAAAAAGACATGGATAAATAAACAAACAAACACTTTCTTAGAAAAACTAAAATCTGTATGTTTATTGTACTGAAATCCTACTGATATGTCACTAGCATAATAATTTGGAACACAGTGCATATGAATTTTGGAAAAGGTTTGAAAATGGTTTGTCCCACTGAGTAAACAAAAATCTCCCACTTGAACACTTTGGCCAAACTCCGGAAAAATGTCATCTAAGTAGACAAGTGGTCAAGTGCAAAAAGATCATGTTCACAGATCATAATTTTGGTGCTTTTGCATTTTGAAACGTTTTGAAGATTGAAAGCTTCTGACCCATTAGGAACTACTACAGTACTTGCTGCTGTGAAAAAGAAGTGTGCTTAATTGTAATGAATGTGCACATGTAGTGTACTTCAAACCTTAAATGTATATTTTTAAGAAACTGTACTTGCAGTATATAATAAAATAGTTATGAAATAAAAGGCCACTTACGTGTACTAAAAGTGAAAACTCATTCATGACTATATGGGCCTGTCCAAACCCACACTTGCAGTTTTTGCACTTGACCACTTGTCTACTTAGATGACATTTTTCCGGAGTTTGGCCAAAGTGTTCAAGTGGGAGATTTTTGTTTACTCAGTGGGACAAACCATTTTCAAACCTTTTCCAAAATTCATATGCACTGTGTTCCAAATTATTATGCTAGTGACATATCAGTAGGATTTCAGTACAATAAACATACAGATTTTAGTTTTTCTAAGAAAGTGTTTGTTTGTTTATTTATCCATGTCTTTTTAGGTAACTGGTATCAATCTCAGACAAAAATAATTTGCCAGGTCTACTTAGTTAAATGGAAACCCTACTTAGAGGTTGTTCCACATTATTAAGCAAGTCACAGTTCTCATGCAATATGGGGAGGAAGAAAGATCTTTCTGAAGATGAAAAGAATGAAATGGTGCAATGTTGTGCAAAAGGCATGAAAACAACTAATATTGTGTGAAAACTGAATGCAGATTATCGAATTATCATAAGATTTGTGAGTGATTTAGAGCACAGCAGAACTCGGTCAGATAAAGGCTTATTAAGGAAAGTTCCTGTCAAAAAAAAATAATTGTATTAAAAGAGCAGCTATAAAAAAGCAAGTGTTGAGCAGCAAACAGGTATTTGATGCTGCTGGTGCCTCAAGAAGCTCTACATGCAGGCTGGCAGTTGTGCGTAAAGTTGCATTTCAGCCACCTCTAACCAAACCTCACAAAGAGAAACATTTGCAGTGGGTGTAGAAATAAATGAAGACTCATTTTTAAATAGTTTTATTCACTGACGAATGCCGTACTACAATGGATGGTCTCTAGATGGATGGATTTCTGGATGGTTGGTGAATGGCCACCACGTTCCAACAAGACTGTGACGTCAGCAGGGAGCTGGCGGGTGATGATTTGGGCTGGAATATTGGGAAGTGAGATGGAAGGTCCCTTTGGGGTCTCTGAGGGTGTCAAAATGACTTCATCAAGATATGTGGAGTTTATATTTGGCCATTTTCAGCTATGGTATAAAAAGAAGGATAGTGCCTTCTGAAATACAATGCACTATGCACTATCCCATGCTGCAAAAAACACCACAGCAATAAAACTGTTTAAAAAAGTATTTCTACACCCACTGTAAATGTTTCTCTTTGTGAGGTTTGGTTAAGGGTGGTTAAAATGCAATTTTACACACAGCTGCCAGCCTGCATGGAGAGGTTCTCAAGACTCCAGAGACACCAGCAGCTTCAAATACCTGTTTGCTGCTCAACACTGGCTTTTTTATAGCTGCCCTTTTAATACAATTAACCTGTTTAACAGAAACTTTCCTTAATAAGCCTTTATCTGACCGAGTTCTGCTGTGCTCTAAATCACTCACAAATCTTATGATAGTTCAATAATCTGCATTCAGTTTTCACACAATATTAGTTGTTTTTGTGCCTTTTGCACAACATTGCACCATTTCATGCTTTTCATCTTCAGAAAGATCTTTCTTTCTCCCCATATTGCATGAGAACTGTGACTTGCTTAATAATGTGGAACAACCTCTAAGTAGGGTTTCCATTTACCTAAGGAAACATTTGTATTGTAAAATGTTAAGTGTTACATTTACCTGCAACACTTAACATTTTACAACCAAATATGTAACATCGAATTATTTTAACTTACACTGGAAAGACATGACGTGAAATCTAGGCATGCAAGTTCCTGAACGCTTAGCCTCAAAGACCTCGAAGTGGTATTTTGTGTGCATTAAATGTACTGCGCTTTGGCATTTTTTAGACCAGGGACAGTCTTGGGCACTTACTTCCTTTCGTGTGCAAGTGCTCTCAAGTGGCCAAAATCGCAAGTGTTGATATTTGGACGGGGCCTAAGTCCAAATATGGGGACTGTTCTAAACTGCAATTTCATTACAAATGTGCAATTACAAAAACTGATTTAAATACAAGACATACAAGTTTTAATAAAAATGTTATTAAAGTATATTTACTATTAAATGTCTCAGCAGTAGGCATACACTTTAACCATATTTCAAAGACAATAGAGGGTAAAAAAGCATTCGTAAGTTAAATTTTCTGCATTTAATATGAATTTAACCTATAATACATTTTCATTTAATCGCAAAATAACATGCAATTAAGTGTCCGCAAACATTACATTCAGTTCACACTTAAGTATATTATTTCCATAAGTACTCTTTTTAAAAGTATGCTAAAGTCTACTTCTTTCCACAAGGGTGCATGGAAGTACATTTCACCATCTAACAGAAGAAATGAAGTCATATTCGAAACACAAATGAAGATATTTTAAATGCAATCTGAGAGATTTCTGTCACAACTTCCACTTTGTCACTTCAAAACGTTCATAAAGAGATCATAAAACTAATCTTTATGAATCGAGCGATTAAGTATTATGGGTTTGCAATGACATGAGGGTGAGTAAATGACAGAATTTTTATTTTTGGGTGAACTAACCCTTTAAGCATGACCTGAGTGTGAATACATATTTTTGTGTCAAATATACTTTTTTTTACAGCCAATGATCAAATAGCATTGTCCGGGACAGAACAGTGCTGTGTGGCACACGTTCAACCTGTAACCTTCAGTGAGGAGTGAAAAACATTGATAAGGATGTTTGTGCAGTCTGTGATGTAACGGGCCACAGATTCTCCAGGCCACCAAACGCATAAACAAAATGTTCTGCACTTTGGCCTACTACGCCCATCACAAACCCCACAAAAGAACAAAATTTAAACGTCTGTAAAAGAGGTTAGAGAAAAGTAGGCAAAGAAAGTTAATATTTAAAAGAAGTCCTCAGGAAGAAAATTAATCAATATGGATGTTTTTCAGAAAAATGAAACATTTTATTATAACAAACATTTTTAACAAACCAAACACAATCTAAAGAAAAACTTTCTAAAAGAACTAAAACCAAATTTAAGGAATTAATTTGTTTCTTTTCACTAACATAGGAAGCCACTGTGCCTACTGGATCTGGAAAAAATTAACAGAGGCTTTGGTGATAAGTTTTAAATGCTCAAGTAAAACAGAAACAAACAACGTCTCTCCACACTGTAAACATTTATTCTTTCATTATGCAACATCATGTGCGGTTAAAGTAGTCTGTAAGTAAACTGAAAGACATGCATGCATGCAATCGCATTATTAATGGATAAAAATAAAATAATTATAGTCCTATCCTAGAGACAGTATTCCATAATTAAAAGTCATAAAAAGATGCCAAGAGATATCCTTGGTTTAGTACTGCATGTAGGTACTTAAAACCTAAATTCAGTATATAATATAATACAATTTAATGGTATATTTCATGATAAAAAATCGGCTATGTATAGTCAAATTGATCAATCATGATTAATCGCACCTAACATAAAAGTTTGTTTTTACATAATATGCGTGTATATTATATATATATATATATATATGTATGTATGTATAAATGTGTACACACACACACACACACACACACACACACATATATATATAAATGTAATGATAGAACTTTTATGTTAGATTTGATTAATCATGATTAATCGATTTGACAGCATATATATTAGTGCTTTCAAATTGATTCATCATGATTAATTACATCTAATATATACATACATTTACAAATGGATATTTTTTTTATCACAAAAAAAATATATATATTTATATATATATATATATACACACACATAGTCAAACCAAAATTTATTCAGACACCTTGAACATTTCATTCATTAATACAGTTTATTCACTATAGTTTAAAAAAAATGGTAATAAAATATGACAAGATCTCAGAGTTAAACTGTTAAACTGAGTTAAACTGTGTCAGAAAAAAAAAATATATATATATATCTTAATTATGTCAGATAACACATGGTCAGGTTAAAGTGTCTGAATAATTTTTGGTTCCAAATTTTTATCAATTTTACTGGTAGTCCACTGTATGATGAATTTTTGGGTATAATATGTCACAATTTACTTTATTTTGCTATCCTCACTTACATAAATGAACTCTAGTATCCTGCACCCACTAGTAAAATATATATCAAAAATATCAAAAATGTCTGAATAATTTTTGGTTTGACTGTATATATATATATATATATATATATATTTATATCACGATTAATCGATTTGAGTGATTAAAAATATCCATTTGTAAATGTGTGTGTGTATTCTAAGTATGATATAGTTGAATGGTGCAATAAGTCGCTTTACGATGAATGATCCCTATAACAGCAGTCATAGGAACAATGTACAGCCATACTGTATGTACAGAGCATGACTGAGGGACCTTTGAACCTAAGATCTGAATGAAAGTTACTTAGTCAATGGGCCAGCCTCCTTTAGACCCATTCACAGATAACAAGATATGCAGGGAGGCACCAGAATATGAAGACTTGCAAACAACAAGCTCAAATAATCTTGGAAAGATCTGAGTGATAATTACAGTCATTCATCATAGTCATGCGAGAGGATTCGAGAGGAGGAACATCTTAAAAAGTTCTCCTCTGACAACAATTCAATTCAATGTCTCATAATGCAGACCAACGTTTCATACTTAATAGTTTCTGAAAAATCAAGAAATTGGAGCACATTTTATAGCCTAACATTTTTAGTTTCTCTGCTTAAAAATTGCACATCAATTCAATGTGTTACTTGCCATTTCTTTGTAATTGTTTCTAGCAATTTCTGAGTGAAAATAGTTCCTATACTGAATTTCTTATCAGTGTAGATGAGAATGGAACCATTTTTATACAAAAAACTAAAATCACAGGACAGTTCAAAACAGTTTAAATGATATTTTGTATCCACCCATCCTGTACATGCCATCTGAGGTATTTTGTAAAGAATGCCCACCATTGCATTTGCCTTGAAAATCGGTTGCGATGCAAAACTATATCAGTCAAACTCTATGGTTTACCATTCACCAAAGTTTTGCACGAATATTGCACTACATTTCCTTTTCATGCTTGTTTTTTTGTGAAATCCAAGATATTGCTCCAGGAACAAGAGCAGTGGGAAGCACCAAAGCTACAGCGCATTTGCCGAATGACAGAAGGTAGAAAAGTAACTGGTTGCTCAAGGAAAACGTCATCTTATCCAGGAGCTGCAGCAACACCAATGATACACCAATACATCCTGTCCTGAAAGAGGCGCTGCTGTGTTTCTTGCTTCTTGTTTCATTGTAGTGTGATAAGTGAAGACCAAGTCCCAGACCAAACAGGGTGCCCATGTTCCTCAACAGGCTAGCAAAGGGGGTGGTGTCCATAAGGACCCAGTCTGGATTGACGCACCATTTCTGGGCCTTTGCCAATGTCCAGAGCAGATCCACACCCAGAGCTTTCAGAAGCACATAGAAGCCCACCGCGAAGAAGAGCAGGAACAGCGTGACACTGAAGTACTTTCTCAGACTTGCGTTGTAGATCCACTGCACTCTGGAGAATGTTTCTGCTACAATTATACCTGGAAATAAAAGACCAACAGCTGTCAGAGCATCTGGAAGCAACATAAAATGCTGATGCACTGTAAAATGAATTTAGAGATGCTCATTTTTTCCAGGATCTATTAATTTATTCAGAAATGCATTAAAAACGTAATTCGTACATACAGTATAATGACTTGAATACACCTCTTGTATGATAAGAATGTTTTTAATCTCTCTGACATAAAGTTAAAGGTGCAGTATGTAGGATTTCTGTCTGCTAGAGGTCGCTAGAGGCCTATTCAAAACAAAGGCGTAGCTTGATGACGGCAAGTTTGAGCGTGGAATCTTGGGACATGTGGGACTTCACATCACAGCCGGTGGAAACAATCGGGATAGGACTCAGGAAGAAATCATGTTCATGGATGCGATTATTAACTGTATTATTAATTGTTACTGTAGTATGAAGCAGAGCAGGACCGAGTGTTGTGGGAGCTGAACGAGGCAGCTGGAGCGATTGCGCAACACACACCTCACGAGCAGCGGAACTTTTATTATGCCACAGTCGCCGGCGCCGCTTCCGCTTTTCCGGTTATGAGTATGAGGTAACGCAGCTCTGTTTATTATATTAGATACATTTGAGAGTGTTGAAAATGATGTTACTCTAAACGTGTTGAGCTATATAACAACAATTAGTTTTCTGTCTATAAATGTAACCAAACAGTTGTTCCCTTGCCTATTAAAACATGTAAATATTAAAGCGTCTTTGGTGTTTCCATGGTTTCTACAAAATAAAACCGGAAACCGAGGGTAACGCGGGTATGACGCCATTGACAGGCGACTCCTCACACGTCCCGGAGCCTTGGTTAAAATCACGATTTTCTAACGATTTACAAATAGTCGGAAACATTTGGAATATTGTAAGTACTCAAGTGAACAAAATATATAACACTGGCCTAGTGGTTTTTGGATATTTTACTGCAAAAATCTTACATATTGCACCTTTAAAAAAGCCAAAAATGAGCGGTACAACTGCTCTAATATCATGATAAACGAGAAAAAAAAGGCTCATTAATAGGATGAAATTCTTGGAAATATTTGAGTAGTTTGCCATAATCCTTTATTGTTATTTTTTAAGGGATTTTTTATTTATTTATTTTTTAACAAAACTGTTTCACTGCTTATTATTATTTGAAAAATTTTAGCTTCCAAATGACTGCGAATACGCAGTCATGTGACCTTGACCCGTGACCTTATGCGAAAAATTCAGGCCGGGGTTATTATAGATAACTAAAATGAAAACTAAAACATAAATAAACTGTTACTTGAAATAAAATAAACATGAACTAACTTTAAAAACCTTAAACTTATTTTATTTCAGTTAGTTGCCAAAGCAACATTTCTTCTTAATTTGATATAGTAAAATATCTCAAATTAAAATACAAAATGAATAAAAACAATATAGACGCTTAATAAATAAATAAATAAATAAATAAAAATGACGAAAATACACAACAAAATTACTAAAACTTTAACTAAAATGGAAAATACAAAAATAAAAACTAATTCAAAATATTAAAAAAATAATTATAGTATATCAATGATACTAAAATAACACTGGTTCATGTTGAAAATTGTCATGTGGTGCGACTCCCAAAAATGTAATATTTATGAATTACTAATTCATGATATTTGTTAAAATAAATAAATAAATAAATATTACAAAACATTTTTGAAAATAATGATTAATATGTGATGTAAACACACGATTTCTTGGTTACACCACATGACATTTTTGCAGTCATTACATTTTTTACTTTCTTTAAAATTGTATACAAGTTTTTCTAAACCAACATGAATGCAAAGAGCACATTTTAAAGAATTTAAAAAAAATACATTTTTAATTTTTTCCATCATGGACATTCTATGCCATTGACCAACTAACGAAAAAAGAAGACATGTACCTGAAATAACTCCGCTGATAACTTGGTGTGGGAAATGGGCTGCCAGATAGACTCTAGACATGCACACCAGTAACTCCACCAAACCCAGAAGCATCCAGAGCATCAACTGTAAAAATCTAAAAGCAAACATTTACTGTATAATTTTAAGGGTATTAAGACCTTAAAACAGTTGTTTTCTTGAGATGATTAAGCACAGATCTACTTTTCTCAGACTCACCTATAACTTAAAGGAGGCATTTTTCTTTCAGCAACAATGGAAAGCACTGCTGTAACCATTACATACCCAACTCCTGAAGAACCCATGGCATGACCCGACGGGCTCCCTGATCAACGAGAACCAAACAAGCATTGTGGTGAACACCAGTGTTGGGGAAAGTTAAGGCATTACAATATTGTGTTACTTTCTTTAAAAAAGTAACTTACTGCATTACTTAGTTACTTTTTATGGAAAGTAATGGATTACTTTACTTTTTCCTCACCTGGGCAGGGTTTGCTTTTTTGTTTTTAATAACAAAAAAAGTTATATTTTTGGCAAATATAAAGGCCTTTTCACACCAAAAGTGAAATGAGTAAGCCTCAGATTCACACCTGTACAATAGAGGGCGCAGCTCAAACAAACCTTTCAGCTGTGCTGCTATTTTGGATTGAAATAGGACGCAGAAGAATGAACTTCAACACTTATACTTAAGCAATAAGAACAAAAAATGAAACGAATGTGTTGCTTATTTAAAGTCATTTGCACGGTTGAATTGGATACAATACTACAATAACCTTTCTGTTTACACAACGCCTCTGCTGCATTACTTATTTGAAAAAGTAACAGATATTTTGTTGCAAATTTAAAAGTAATGTGTTACTTTACTATTTACTTGATATAGTAATCTGATGGTGGAAGTTACTTGTAATGTGTTACCCAAAACACTGGAGAACACAGGGCAAGGGAAAAAAAAATCAAATCAGAGATTGTGTGGAAAAACAATTGTTTGATCAAAGATACATCTGTTCAGGAACTTTCCCAGCTGAAAGCAGCCTAAAGTGGTTTGCTGGTTTCTCAGGCTGGTTGATTTTAGAAGGGTTTTGAGCACTTTTCAGCTTGTCAGACTTGCTAAAACCAGCTTAAACCAGATAAGACCAGCTTAGGGAAAATACCAGCAGCCATTTAGATAAAATATCAGGCTATTTATGAGACAATTTAATTAGTCTAGAGTACTAATTCAGGTCAAGAATGAATGGATACTCGCCAGCAATATGTGTAATATTACCAGTAAGTAATATGTGTGGCTTCATTCAAAGACGGCCCTTGAACTGGAACAGTACGATAACCAGAAGCCAGATCCATGAGAGATTAGCAACTTTGCTTAAATTACTACCAGTATAATGTTATTTGGAGCTGTAATTCATTCATAGCATAATCAATTATAAAGCAGAAAGGGATATAATATACAGTGAGCCAGTTATTATTGCAAAATAAAAATGGTAAACTTTTATTTAGCAATACTGACCGATTTATTGTATATTAGGGATGTACCGATACCATTTTTTAAGCACCGAGTACGAGTACCGATACTTTTTTCTAGTACTCGCCGATACTGATACCGATGCCTATACATTTATTAATTTCTCTCTCTCTCTCTCTCTCTTTTTTTTGGTGATGTTGCAGTTTTCCAAGCACAACACGGTGAGACTAATGAATGTAGGACAGCTTCTTTATTATTACTCTAACGAAAAAAGTAATCATTTTTATGTGCTTGTCACAAACTTAAAGAACAAAAATTTCACAGTGTCCAATAACCTTCAAAGGGCATAATTACCAATATATATAATTGTTATATAAAAAGAAATTTACAAACAAATTACAAACAATACAACAAATACTATAGAGATACAAATTAAATAAACTTGTACAGTAGGTTTGTTTACCATGTATACATTTATTTAACATATTTTGTTTTATTAACATTAACGACAAATATAGGCTACGGTCCCTTTAAGACCGAATCCATGGATACTGACACATATCCTGTTTTCACCCAAATGTTTACGTCCACTTAAGCCATAACCGACTGTATTTACGTGAGATACTCCACACGATGGACATTTTGACAACTATGTGTGCATTTGACCATTCAGGCGCGAGGAGAACTGATCACGCGCTGTCTGAGAGAACTGGGATCGCGCGCAAGAAAGAGAGAGAGCGCGTGCGAGAGAGAGAAAGCGCTTCTGGTCTGTGTCATTCAGCGCGATTCCGCCTATCCCGCCTTCACTAATCGATAACGAATTGTGATTGAAAGCATGCAGTTCGCAACATGTTTGTTGTCATCATTAATTTTGAAGTATTTCCACACCTCTGAGGCAGACATTGTTTCTGCTGCCGCCGTCGGTGTCTCTGTGCACGGAAAATTCTGTCAGTTACGTCACGTGAGGTATCGGGGGTATTTTTACGAGTACGAGTACAAGTACATGAGCTTGGTATCGGGCCCGATACCGATACTGGTATCGGTGCATCCCTATATTATTCTGCTTATTAAATGATAACTTACCAAAATAAATTAATAAACAGACATGAAATACTGATTTGAGTTTAAATACATTTTATTGTGTGAGAAGTGTGAGAAGAAAGAGACTGTAGAGAAAAACATGAGATTATGGTTAAGTCATAGTACAAAACTATTTGACCATAGAAAGCTGTGATTGACCAATCAAAATCAAGTATTTCAGATAGCTGTGCAATAAATATTGTAATATACCTGGTCCAGTTTCACAAGTGATGGAGAACTGTTGCAGTTCAGGATGTTTTATAGGGCCGTAAAACTTAGTCTCATTCACCCACCAGTACGGCCTCTCACCGAAAAGCACCCTATGCATATATCACAAAAACATATTAAATTGCATCATCATCATCAAAAAAAAAGAAAGAAAATAATTTATTTGAAGAAGGAGAATAGGAGCACAAAGATAACATAGAACATAATTTAATAATTTAACTTACATAATGCATGTTTAATATTAATATAAAAAAAAAAAAAATATATATATATATAATATATATATATAAAAAAATGTAATTTATATTCTTTCTGTTCCCACTTCATATCACGTGTAATACAGGTAAGGTTAGGGACAGGTTTGGTGGTATGGGTAGGTTTAAGGGGTAATGGAAGGGTCAACAGTCCAATTACAGATTAATTACAGCTGTAATATAAGTACATTGTAAAGACATGTACTGTATCCTTAATTTAAATGTCAGTGTATACTAGTGGTTAAAGACTTTTAATATAAAATGGGTCAATATTTCTGATAATGCAACTTATTATGTAACAGCATAATCTTGTCACATTATATTTTCTAGTTCAGTGATTTTTTTTAAGAATGCGCAAACCAAAGAGCATCTCACCACTTCAGGACGAGGTTTAGCCAGTCTCCAACCACGGCCACCCAGATGAGTTTAACGGCAACATCTCTGCGCAGATGAAACCAAATGGGGAAAAACACAAAGAACGTGGTGTGGAGATCCGCCACCGAGGAGACCCACTGAAACAGATTCTCATAGTCCCGGTACTCTGTCTGCAAATGGACAGCTAGGTTCACCCCCCAGCTGTGAAGCAGGTCCATTTCTGCAGCTTGAGATCGGGACGGTCACCCTGGACAAATGTGCTCTGATGGAGGATAGACACAAGGCGCTGGGATAGGGATCAAACTGGACATATGAAGGCAGCCTGCCAGGTTTCCTCTAAACTCGGACCCCAGTTTTCTGTTCTAGTTGGACTTTATTCAAGGCTAGATGGTTTGGTTTTGTTTGCATGTTTGGTGGAGAACTCAGGGCCCCTCGATTTCATGACCTTTCACCTGTGATGACGCTGATGAGGCAAAGACTGATAAAATGATGAGTGGACACACTGATTAGTTTTGTCTTTGGTTTCATGACGTGTGATGTCACTATGAGGACATCTTAAAGTGACGCATTTAACGAAAATGATATGGATCTGTCTGGCTTTTGATCCTTTGTCACTCTGTAAATGGGAAAGGGAATAAATGATACGGTCTTGTTTAACAAATTTATTGATCCATTCGTGTTCTGACATTTTGTTTTGTTGTGCTTCATGGTGTTGTGTTCTTACAAACAGATGTTTTAATTTTCATTGGGCTCTTCCCTTCTGAAAAAGAAGTACACTTTAGCATACATAAAAAAAGGTATTTATTATGGAAATAACTTTAAAATAATATACTTAAGCGCAAATTTAATTTAATATTTTGGATGCTTGATTGCATGTTATTTGTTTTTTGACCCACTTAAAGAGTTAGTTCACCCAAAAATGAAAATTATGCCATGATTTACTCACCCTAAAGCCATCTTAGGTGTATATTACTATCTTCTTTCAGACGAATACAATCAGAGTCATATTTAAAAATATCCTGGCTCTTCCAAGCTTTATAATGGTAGTGAATGGCGCTCACGGTTTTGAAGCCCAAAAAAGTGCATCCATCCATCATAGAAGTAATCCATATGGCTCCAGGGGGTTAAATAAAGGCCTTCTGAAGAGAAGTGATGCATTTTTGTAAGAAAAATATCGATATTTAAAACTTTATAAACTAAATTAACTAGCTTCCAGCAGACGACCATACGCATCGAGTTACGGTGGAAGAGTAACCTCTGACCTGACGCATGATGCAATGACGAACATGAAAGTGCAGAGGATAGAGCAAAAAAAAACAGTGGTCACAAATTAGAAGTCTAAAACAAGAACTTTTAAAGAGAAATGTCATAGGATTTCGATATAAGAGAAGTGGAGCTTGCGTTTGTTGCACAGCTCTATTTGTTTTTAACCGCGAGAGGCGTCTAAGTTTACGTTACTTTTACATTATACATCGCGTCAGGGGTTACTCTTGTGGCGCAAGTTGACTTGCGCAGTATGTGTACGGTCCTCTGCCAAAAGCTAGTTATTTTAGTTTATAAAGCTTTAAATATGGATATTTTTCTTACAAAAACCCAGACGTATGGATTACTATGATGGAAGGATGCATTTTTGGGGGCTTCAAAATCGTGAGTGCCATTTACTACCATGATAAAGCTTGGAAGAGCCAGGATATTTTTAATATAACTCTGAAAGAACGTCATATACACCTAGGATGTAAATCATGGGATAATTTTCATTTTTGGGTGAACTATCCCTTTGAGTAGAACTTTTCATCATGTATTTCATAATTACTTACATTGTGTTTGAAATATGGTTAAAGTGTACTGCTGAATGTACTGACAACCATTTATAGTAGACTAAATTATACTTTAATGTCATATCTATTGAAACACATGTGACGTATTCAAAAATATTTGTAATTGCACAATTTTCTAATGATAAAGCTGCAATTTTGTACATTTAAAAATATTACATGTGCTTTAGTATGCGAAAAACAGTACGCCAAAAGAGTAGCATGTCCGAATTCATAGTATTCGAAAACAGTATTCGAAAATAGTAAAAATAGTACTCGAATAGTATTCGAAAATGTACCTGGATGACCTACTACTTCCGTCAAGATTCGAAGGACACTTTACTATCCCATGAGGCCACGGGAGAGGATTTGTGAATGGCAGTGAAGCGCTGGCTGACGCTGGTAAGTCACGTAACAGTAACAACATGGTGGATATAGTATGTCCGAATTTCTTTTTTTTTTTTTTGACCAATCCAACACCATTGCATAGATTTTTGTACACCACTTACATTTTCTTGACAATGTATCTGTTTATTTTGTTATATGCAAAGATGGTCTGTAAATATATTTGATCAACGGAAATATAATTGAACAAACACCACGAATTTCAGCTAGAAAAAGCCTTGCATTGATTACAGTTTAGTTTGTCATTTAAGCATCACAGATCAACTTGATGATTGACGTACTTACGTAACACACGTAAACAAGCAATTCAATGCAAATCAGAAACTGCTTATGTAAGCATCCAAATGAATGCCTGTCTGAGAGTGATAGGTTCCCATAGCTCTGAGATTATCTTCTGAACAGGATTCCCCTTCTTGTTTGGGGAAAATTTTGCCCTAGTTTCTCAAAAGTCAAAATGACGTAGGTCTATAGATTAATCACAACACGTGTTTGTTTTGGCAAAAAAAAAGAAAAAAAAAAGAAAGAAACTCAAACAAACTACTAAATACAATAAATAAAAATAATAAAAATAAACAAACAAATAACTTGTTTTAAATTAAGAAATTATTTAAATTGCAAAGTATATATACTTTAGGGTGGTATTTGTAAATTACCCCAATTTAAATAGAAAAAACAGAAAAAAATTAGAAAAATTGTTGTCCTATTATTATTTATTTTTTTTTTAAATATGCTTTGGGAAATAATATCATAATGCAAATGTTATTGGTGCTAAAATATGCTTCATTTTCTTCATGTAAAATGTAAAAAAATATTATTTTATTTATTTTTCAAGAATCACCCATAACTCAATATTTTATAAATTGCGCAAATAGACGTAGACGTTTTAAAATAATTTCAAATATATATATAATTTCAACACACACACACACACACATATATATATATATGTTGAAATTATATATATATATATATATATATATATATATATATATATATATATATATATATATATATATATATATATAAATAAAATACAATTACAGATGTTGACTGAGGCTGGATGTGTTTTTGAGGTCGCAGATGAGTTCAATGATTCACTGCTACGTCTTTTCTACGTCCTTTTTCTCCTGAACGTTATCTCTTCTGACAGGACAAACACGCTCTTAACTGTAGCGTTTTTTTCTTCTGTTCCACTCTGTGTTTTATTACACATGTGCAAGGTTCAAAGATCGGTTTGTCCATGCGCTGTGGTGGTGGGCCTGCAAGTATAAAAACCACAGGCAGGTGGTGGAGGACTATCACTCTAGACTAGCACTACAACACATTCTGCCTCAGAGAACATCTAAAGATGAATGCTGTGATGGATACAGTGCACGGGTTCGGGGTGAGTAGCACCCAATACCTGCAGACCCATTACAAAGATGCCCAAGGATGGTTTCTTTTCGTCTCCTTCGCGGCAGATCTGAGGAACACCTTCTTCATCTTCTTTCCCATCTGGTTCCATCTGAAAGAATCAGTCGGCATCAAGCTTATTTGGGTGGCTGTGATAGGAGACTGGCTCAATTTGGTATTTAAATGGTAAGCAAAGCAACCAAAAATGTCAAATTAAATCATTAATTGACAAAAAAAATGACTGTTGATTCATCTATTCAAGGATTCTGTTTGGAGAACGTCCATATTGGTGGGTCCACGAGACTTCCTACTACATCAACAGCTCAGCACCTCATATTGAGCAGTATCCCATGACCTGTGAGACTGGCCCAGGTGCGTCTTTCTCTTCTAGAAGTACCACAGTTGTCCTCCTAAAACCTGTTTCATCATACATCAAAAGACCACTTTGATCACTTATCTGCTTCTTGATGCAGGCAGTCCGTCTGGTCACGCTATGGGCGCTGCTGGTGTTTACTACGCATTGGTCACCTCCATCCTCGCCATAATGCTGAGCAAAGAGAAGAAATCATCGTCCAAGAACCTGTAAGTCAATCTTTAGCACAATTAGGTTACTTTTGCATCACCAGGAGCTTGTTTCAAAATAGATAGTTGCTTCTGCAATATGTTTAAATGTTGTTTTTCTTACTCAGATACTTACGTGGTTCACTTTGGACACTCTTCTGGACGGTCCAGGTCTGTGTATGCCTCTCTCGAGTCTTCATCGCTGCTCATTTCCCCCATCAAGTTTTTGCAGGTGTTATTTCAGGTAAGAATCTCGCAAAATCATCATCAACAGGCGAAACTTAAAATTGTCCACTTAAAAATGCACCAGGTGTTCTGAGTGCATCAGATTACAAGTTCCCTGTGAATTGAACCCATGACCTTGGCATTTCTAGGAAAATGCCAGTCAACAGTTTGGAATAAAAAAGATTTGTAATGTTTTTGAAATAAGTCTCTTATCACTGTAAACCCTAATGCTCAAAATAAATAATTGGTTTGAGTAGGGCAAACTCTAATTAAACAAATTAGTTCAATCAAATTAACTTTTATGTGTATTTAGAGCTTTCTTTTTCTTTTGAGTTCACAAAACTGACACATTTTAAGTAATCTGAATTGTTTCATTGTTTTGAGTTTTATGAACTTGTTTCTTTTAATTTAGACAAACTTAAATTTTCCTCAAACTGGACTGAGATTTCTATTTCCGATCAAGCTTTGCCATAACACTCGAAAGGGAGAATAAATGCTAAAATTCAGTGTTATATAATGTTTTTTTTTTTGTACAAGATCGATGTTAAGTGGGAGATTTAATAGTGTTTAATGCTTTGTTTTCCCAATTTAACTGATTACCTCAATTTTTTTTTTTTTTAGTTTTGCCAGCTTATTTGGGTTTACAGTGTGCATTTATTTGATCAAAAATGCAGTAAAAACAGTAATATTTTGAAATATTTCTACAATTTAAAAGAACTGTTTTCTATTTGAATATATTTAAAATTTTAATTTATTCCTGTGATGCAAAGCTGAATTTTCAGCATCATTACTCCAGTCTTCAGTGTCACATGATCCTTCAGTAATCATTGTATGATGATTTGGTGAAACATTTCTTATTATTATCAATGTTGAAAACTGTTTTTGGAGCCTGTCCTATTCAAATATTTGGGATAAGAAAGATATATAAAAAATGAAATTAATAAGTTTATTCAGTAAGGACACATTAAATTGTTCAAAAGTGAGAGTAAAGACATTTATAATGCTACAAAAGATTTCTATTTCAAATAAGTGATGAAAACTTTCTATGCATCAAAGTATCCTGTAAAAATGTCTTATGGTTTTTACAAAAATATTAAGCAGCAAAACTGTTTTCAGTATAAGAACCATTATTAGTAATCATTGAGCACCAATAAAAGCATCAGATCAGCATATTAGAATGATTTCTGAAGGATCATGTGACACTGAAGACTGGAGTAATGATTCTGAAAATTCAGCTTTGCATCACAGGAATAAATTACATTTTAAAATATATTCAAATAAAAAAAAAGTTATTTTAAATTGTAATAATATTTCACAATATTACTGTATTTTTAATCAAATGAATGTAGCCTTGGTGAGCAAAAACATTAAAACATTGTAATTATTCCAAACTTTTGACAAGTTATGTACCGGTTGAGCTACTGGAGAACAAAAGAAATGTGTAAAAGTCTTGAGGTAGTACAATTAACGTATTTATTCTTGTTCTTTACAGGCATGATTGTTGCCGAGGCCTTTAACAGACAGAAATGGATCTACAGTGCCAGTCTAAAGCATTACTTCAACGTTACACTGTTCCTGCTCTCTTTTGCGGTGGGCTTGTACGTGCTCCTGAAAGCTCTGGGTGTGGACCTGCTGTGGACCCTTGAGAAAGCTCAGAGGTGGTGTGTCAATCCAGCCTGGGTCCATTTGGACACCACGCCATTCGCCAGCCTGTTGAGGAACATGGGCACCCTGTTCGGTCTGGGACTCGGCCTTCACTCCCCCCTGTACACGGAAAACAAGAAGAGCAGCAGCGCTCGCGTCAGGATCGCCTGTATCGTCGCCTCTCTGTTTCTGCTGCATCTCTTCGATTCCATCAAGCCTCCCACACACACGGCTGCCCTCTTCTACCTGCTGTCTTTCTGCAAGAGTGCTACAGTTCCTCTCGCCACTGTCAGTATCATCCCGTACTGCGTGTCTGGAGCCCTCGGTTTACAAAACAAGAAACAGCTTTAAGCTGATTAAGAACTGTACAAGACTGTAAGCAACTTCTCAACTATTTACAGTATTTCAGACTAGCACATTTTCCATAGTTCATACTATCAATCAAAGGAACGCTGCCTGATGAACAACTTGCCTGTGTTTTCTAACTAGGGGATGCAGATAACTAGAGTTTAAGTTAAGCACTGTTATAGTGCATGTATTGTTTATAGTGATGTGATGTGTGAGAAGAAGAATTTTAGAATTTAGAATTTTTATATCTTAGGGGCCGTTTACATGACACCTTTTTCAACTAAAAACGGAAAACTTTTTATGTGATTTGGCCGTTCATTTATACGACAACGTGTTTTGGGGGCCTGAAAACGCAAACTTTTGAAAATGGGATTCTGTTATCGTCTTTGTGTAAACTACAAAAACGCAAGTTTGTGAAAACGGTGATGTCACGCTCATGCGTATTACGTGTTCAGTCTATAGGCGAGTAGCTTTTCCTTACAAAGTGACATCGCCAACTACTGGCCTGGCAGCAGAATACAGCGTTTTTAGTCATTTACGTGGATCCGTGTGAATGGGGATCTGTATGTGATCTGTGTCGCCTGCACGTGAAAAACGCAAAGGGAAAAACTTGCATTGTTGTCATGTAAACATGCCCTTAGTGCATTTGGATCTAGATGAAAAGGTCTGGTATTTGACAAAAGAAGTGTTAAGTTCTTTTTTGAGAACTGAAATAATAAAATAAACTACAGTATAGATATAGGAGAACAAATTTTGTCCTCCCTAAAATGTGTTTTTTTTTTTTTTTTGGATGTATTTTCTGTATATTCTATTTTTTTTTTGGAAATTCTTTAGGTCATTTTTAATAAAACACTGAAAATATGTCTTGTCCAGCATTTTCTTTTCTTTCAGGTTAAATGAGATATATATTATATATATATATATATATATATATATATATATATATATATATATTTTATATATATATACAGGATCTCACAGAAGTGAGTACACCCCTCACATTTTTGTAAATATTTTATTATATCTTTTCATGTGACAACACTGAAGAAATGACACTTTCCTACAATGTAAAGTAGTGAGTGTACAGCTTGTATAACAGTGTAAATTTGCTGTCCACTCAAAATAACTCAACACACAGCCATTAATGTCTAAACCGCTGGCCACAAAAATGAGTACATCCCTAAGTGAAAATGTCCAAATTGGGCCCAATTAGCCATTTTCTCTCCCCGGTGTCATGTGACTCGTTAGTCTTACAAGGTCTCAGGTGTGAATGGGGAGCAGGTGTGTTAAATTTGGTGTTATCGCTCTCACTCTCTCATACTGGTCACTGGAAGTTCAACATGGCACCTCATGGCAAATAACTCTCTGAGGATCTGAAAAAAAGAATTGTTGCTCTACATAAAGATGGCGTAGGCTATAAGAAAATTACCAAGACCCTGAAACTGAGCTGCAGCACGGTGGCCAAGACCATACAGGACAGGTTCCACTCAGAACAGGCCTCGCCATGGTCGACCAAAGAAGTTGAGTGCACGTGCTCAGCGTCATTTCCAGAGGTTGTGTTTGGGAAATAGACGTATGAGTGCTGCCAGCATTGCTGCAGAGGTTGAAGGGGTGGGGGGTCAGCCTGTCAGTGCTCAGACCATACGCCGCACACTGCATCAAATTGGTCTGCATGGCTGTCGTCCCAGAAGGAAGCCTCTTCTAAAGATGACGCACAAGAAAGCCCGCAAACAGTTTGCTGAAGACAAGCAGACCACAGGACATGGATTACTGGAACCATGTCCTGTGGTCTGATGAGACCAAGATAAACTTATTTGGTTCAGATGGTGTCAAGCGTGTGTGGCGGCAACCAGGTGAGGAGTGCAAAGACAAGTGTGTCTTGCCTACAGTCAAGCATGGTGGTGGGAGTGTCATGGTCTGGAGCTGCATGAGTGCTGCCGGCACTGGGGAGCTACAGTTCATTGAGAGAACCATGAATGTCAACATGTACTGTGACATACTGAAGCAGAGCATGATCCCTTCCCTTCTGAGACTGGGCCGCAGGGCAGTATTCCAACATGATAACGACCCCAAACACACCTCCAAGATGACCACTGCCTTGCTAAAGAATGTCTCCAGACCTAAACCCTATTGAGCATCTGTGGGGCATCCTTAAACGGAAGGTGGAGGGGCGCAAGGTCTCTAACATCCACCAGCTCCGTGATGTCGTCATGGAGGAGTGGAAGAGGACTTCATCTTCAAGAAAACAAGGTGTGAGACAAGCATGCTCCTCATTTGATATGCACTGTACATCAATAACCTCAAAAACAATATGTATTTAAATATTATTTATTACAAGTTTTCTTTTTGGTACAGTAGGGCAGAGAACCATATGTTTAGCAACCCAAAGCATTGCACTTTTTATTATTTAAAAAGAACATTTTCAGTTTTCAACTATCTTTACTTCTGGTGATCACTAGCCCTGTAAAATAAAACTAGGAATCCCTGAGATCGAAACGACTGACTGGCTCCAAATGTACATTTCCCAGTTGTAATTTTTCCCAGCCCTACTTTGTGATTTTAAAGGGATAATTCACACAAAAGTAAAAATTCGATCATCATTTAAATTTTGTTTGAAGACTTGAGTACAGCACATGACGCAAATGGACTACTTTCATGGTACATTTTTACAAAGTTTACAAAAAAAAGGTACTTTAATTGCATGGGGAAAAAATAGGCTTGAACGTGCTGCAAAATATCTCTTTTACATATCTACTTGGCTAAATTTATATGGATTTGGAATGACATGAGGTTGAGTACATGATGACATAAGTGTCATTTTCAGGTGAACTACGAACACATGATGATTGATTGAAATGATTCAACGCAGCATATATTTTTTTCAGTTATTTATTTAGATTAGAGGTGCTGTCTCAACATCTTATTTCTATCCTTCCCACAATTAAATACATTTAATTCAGTATTTTCTGTCAATATGTACTAAGAACCAGTCCAATGGCTGACAGATAATCAACTAATCATGGCAATTTATGAAGGGTGTGCATTACTTCAAATTAACAAAGCAAAAAAATATCAATACAATATCAACTTCATATGCCATGGAGTAATTTCAGTCTGATCAAACTGTAAAAAACTTTACATGTTAAAATTTTGTAGGTAAAGCCTTTTATATAATACAATATAAAAATATTTTTAGTGCATTAATTATGCGTTGTATATAATGCACCTTATAATGCATTGTGTGATCTCTTAAACAATTGTAATCACAGTTATAATACATTAATGTTAAGCCTTTAGAAAGTATAATGCATTGAAACACATGACAGACAACCAGTTTCACATGTAACAAGGAATTTGCAAATATTATAATGAATTAAATTTTGGTAATAATTATTTATGAAAATATGTAATGCGGTATAACACATTATGAATACCTTTATAATGCATTATACATAAAGGCTTTAAGTAAAGTATTATTATTATTTTTAATAAAATGATTTAAATATGAAGGCCAGAGACCAAAAACATCACAACATAAAAAAAGTTAATTTGGATGGATAGGAAAAATAAATGGCTTGAGTAGTTAAGCAGTGATTCAAAAGCAGAAATGGAGCATCTATCAAGTATTAATTGAAGGTGCATCATGATGTCTTACGACACATTGTGCACTTCCATGAAGATAGTTTCATTGCAACCAATGAAATATCTAGTTTTGATGCGCCGCAACATGGTGCATGTGTTCGGTGTAGACAGAGTCTGGATCATCATCAATGCACCTGTATGTCAGCATGTGTCGTTTTACTCCTCTCCTGCGGTGAGTTTGCAGCTGTGCTCCTGCAATAAGGCCTCAGCCTCTGCCCTCTTCACAAGACTGTTGGCTTTACCCTGGTAACGTCCGGCCTTTCCAGCTCCTTTACCCTGCAGCAGCTCTGACACCCTGCACATGATGACACAAACAGAGGAGCATTTCATTCAGAAGAGTGGCACCTACTGGAAGAATCACTACACAGCATAGCTCTGCATGCAACCTGGGGAAAACAATTCAATTAGATTTATTACAGTATCATTCTCTTGACAGGAAGTGGTGCATAAAGCAAATACTTCTAAAGCTAAGGAATATTAGCAGAAGCAACAAAAGTCGTAGCAAGTAAACTAGACAGAAGAACGGTAAATGTTGTTTTTTTGTTTCTCCCTGAGTTTTGTCTGTAAAATGAGGTGCATGTTTCAATTACAACTGCTTACTGTCACGAATACGGCTCCCGCGGCTCCTCCTCCCGGCCGCCGGAGGGAGCCATCACCTGAGTTCTGAGTCACTTCCTTCTGGACTACGTTACCCATAGGCCCTCATTCCTGGGACTGATTGCACACACCTGCATTGCATCACATTCACACTATTTAAGACGCACACACGCACCCATACACTGCGAAGTCTTGATTTGCCCCGGTGATCACTACTGAGCGTTTTCTTGTGGACTGTTACCTTGCTATCGATTGGACTGTTTATCATTTGTGAACCTCTGCCGCCTGCCTTGAACCTTGCCTGTTTCCTGGATTACGTTTGTCTGCCGCCTGCCTCGACCCAAGCCTGTCCCTGTTTCCGCTACTGTCTTGCCCTTGTCTGCCTTGTGCTTTGTTGTCACAATAAAGAAACTGCAAATGGATCCTCACGCTGTCAGCCCTTCATTACACTTACGGTGACTGTAATTTGAATTCTTTGATTTCATGCCAGTCTATTATTATAGCATCAACTATATGAGATATGGTAGTCACAAGTAGGCATAAAAAAGTAGGCGTTCATTGCATAAAAAAAAAAAAAAGTAACTAACCCTATATATCTAATATAGGGTTGTAACTATATAACTAACCCCACTGTATCATATTTGATACACACATTTCTAAGGCCTTTAAATAATGAACAAGAACGAAAGACGAAAGAATAACTCTTATATTGTTAGTTATATTTCAGGATGAACACTTACTGGACTGCGGCAACTTACTAATCCATAAACTATTTTTTATTTTAAATCATGTTAAAATGTATCAAATATGATCAATCAGGCTTTTGAGGAACGTTTATTTGTTCATCTGTCAATCATCTTTGTATTACATTGCATTATATGTTTTCCTTCCACAATAAAAACTACAGAGCTTTGGTCATAAAACTAAGCATTTAAATATCATATTACTGGGAGATATAGAGTGACGAATGATATTTATATGCATATTATGCAAGTCGCCTGCTATACTGTTATATATTCTTTCTTACACTCTAAAAAATGCTGCGTTGTTTCAACCCAAATTTGGGTCAAATATGGTTAAACCCAGCCGTTAAGTTCAAAATTTTTTAACATATTTGACCCAAATTTGGGTTGAAACAACGCAGCATTTTTAGAGTGTACATTTTGGCCATATATTGTAAATATCAACAGCTGCATAAAATTCATATTTTTGCTCAGTTTGGGCCTAAAATTGATGTGTTTTGTGCTCCATATTCTCACTATATCATAGTATATGAGCCTTAAAAGCCTGATGCATCAAATTCGATGCTAAACAAAAACACATATGCAAAACTTTTTCTTTTTTTTTTTTTTTGTCTAAAGGTTAAATAAATTGTTCCATTTAAAAAAATTAGATTTTCCTGACTATTATTTCATATGTCAGACTTAACAGGGTTAAAAACATTGCCAGTATGAAAAAACTTGAATTATTATTGGTCTTACCGAGGTCCCACTTCAGTGACAATATTCTCAGGTCCTGCGAGCAGGAACAGTCCTGCACCCTTCTCCTCACCCACGGTCAGGAAGATCACTGTGTCCTACACAAGCACAGCAATGAGAGTGTAAATTGCACATCAACCACTGCACATACATTCTATTCCATGGATAAAAGATGTGGTTCACCTGAAATCCAATTTCATTTGCGATGATGTTCATGAACTCATTATCACCATCTTTGCTGTGAAAATATCACCAAAAGGCAGAAAAGTTGCTAAATGGACTGAACTTTTCAATCTTGCCCTATTATTTTCATGTTGAATATCTTGTTTCATCTGTAAATACATCAGGTCATGGAAGTAGAATGGGTTGAGAACAGCATTTCTTGCTGATTTTATTCATTCATAAACCTTTAAAGTCACCATGAAAATAGAGGCCGTTTACACGACACCATTTTCAAATAAAAACAAAACTTTTTATGCATTTTGGCCTTTCATTTACATGACAACAGTGTTTTTGTGGCCTGAAAACGGAGGCTTTTGAAATCAGGTTTCAAAGTGCAAGTTTTTGGAAACGATACAGTTATCGTCTCCACATAAACTACAAAAGCACAACATTGTGTCTATAGGCGAGTAGTGTTTCTTTACAAAATGACATCGCCAACTACTGGCCTGGCAGCATAATACAGCGGTTTTAGGAGCCTTGTGTACAGGGATCATTTTGACAATGTTGTCATCTGTACACAAAAAAAAAAGAAAAGGAAAAACGTTTGCGTTTTTAGTACATCGTTGTCTTGTAAACGTACCCTGAAATTGATGATTTATTTAATACTGCATTTTTATAAAAAATCACTTATCTATGTACATTATTATTATTATTTTTTTTTTATAATTGATGTCTCCTTGTAATCTTTAATCAAAATCTCTTTCTAGCAGGGACATCTCTTCTCTTCCCACGTGAAATCATCTAATAGCAAACCACAACCATGCAATGATCCAATCAATATCCGATGGACAAAATCAAGCCCCGCCCTACATTTTTTCTTGTTCGAGAAGCCATTTCACTCAGATACACAGTCAAACCAAAGATTATTCAGACATTTTTTATATTTTTGATATATTTTTACTAGTGGGTGCAGGACACTATAGTTCATTTATGTAAGTGAGGATAGCAAAATAAAGTAACCTGTGACATATTATACCCAAAAATTCTTCATACAGTGGACTACCAGTAAAACTGATAAAAATTTGGAACCAAAAATTATTCAAACACTTTAACCTGACCATGTTTTGCATTATCTGACATAATTAAGATTCATTTTTTCTGATACAGTTTAACTCTGAGATTTTGTAATATTTTATTACCATTTTTTTTAAACTATAGTGAATAAACTGTATTAATGAATGAAATGTTCAAGGTCTCTGAATAAATTTTGGTTTGACTGTACGTCACAATAGGGAAGAAAAGACTACCACAACTTCGGTTTCATGCCAACTTTAACTAAAGGCTTTAACAGGAGAAGTTAATCACGCACTTGTGTAAGCTGAGGAAGTTTCCTCTGTCCGGTTTGCTTTTGAAGTTCTGCGCTATCAGAACAGCCATTTCTCTCAGGATAATAAGATTACTCTGTCACAGGAACACACAGGGTAATGATTAATAATTGCTAAAGTGAAATATTAATCGTTTACTGACACAGTAGGTTCTACAGTAGCTTACCTTCTGAAGACGTTTGACCGTCTTTTGTAGCTTGTCCACGGCGTCGACATGCTCATCAGCCCCTGTCCTAATAGACCACAAGGACAAATGTTAGTTTATGCTCGAGGAGAAGCAGACAGGTCATCTGATTCTAAGGAGAGTAACTCACTTAAGGAGGACGGTCAGAGATTTTTCAATGCTGTAACTCTTCTCAGCATATTTTAGCACTCTGTTGCCCGCTATGAAAATCAGGTTGGTTTTATTCTTCTTCCCTTTTTCGGTCCCCAAAATCTTTATAACCTAATGAACATGTAAACACATTTTTTTTGAATGATTAAAAAGCAGAACATCACTGAATAATACACAATGGCCTGGTTTCACAGACAGGGCTTAGATTAAGCTAGGATTAGGCCTTAGTTCAATTAGGACATTTAAAGGGATAGTTCACCCAAAAATGGAAATTATCCCATGATTTACTCACCCTCAAGCCATCCTAGGTGTATATGACTATCTTCTTTATCTGCCTTGGGTTTTTGTAAGAAAAAAATGGATATTTAAAACTTTATAAACTAAAATAACTAGCTTCCGGCAGATGACTGTACGCATACTGCGCATGTCAACTTGCGCCACAAGAGTAACCCCTGACGCGATGTATGACGCAGGATGTAGGAGTATCATAAGCTTATACGCCTCTTGCGGTTCAAACAAATATGGCTGTGCAACAAACTCAAGCTCCTCTTCTCTTATATCGAAATCCTCCAACATTTCACTTTAAAATTTCTCATTTTAGACTTCTAATTCGTGACCGGTGTTTTGTTTTGCTCTATCATCTGAGCTTCCACGTTCGTCATTACGTCAAGCATCAGGTCAGAGGTTACTCTTCCGCCGCAAACTGATGCGTACGGCCATCTGCCGGAAGCTAATTATAGTTAATAAAGTTTTAAATATGGATATTTTTCTTACAATAACCAATTCCTGCGCTTCAGAAAGCCTTTATTAACACCCTGTGGCCGTATGGATTACTTTTATGATGGATGGATGGATGGATGCATTTTTTTGGGCTTCAAAACCTCGGCCCGCTTCACTACCATTATAAAGCTTGGAAGAGCCAGGATATTTTTAAATATATTTCTGATTGTGTTTATCTGAAAGAAGATAGCCATATACACCTAGGATGGCTTGAGGGTGAGTAAATCATTGGATAATTTTCATTTTTGGGTGAACTATATCTTTAAGTATCTTTTATAAATGTGCCTTAGAAAAACATTACAGGTGTGCATCTTAAGACAAAACAATGGCACTGACATATTTTAAGATATGTCAGTGCAAGTTGCTTTCAGTTAAAACAACTCAAACATGCATTTTAGTCTGGGACTAGGCTTAAGCCTTGTCTATGAAACTGTGTAAGACTATGGCTCACACATTAAGTTGGCGGATGACCTAAATTGTGCTAGACAAGGACACAAGTACTGACCTGTAGGTGACTGAGGTTGGACACATGAGTCCCACAGCACATGTTGGCATCTATGCCCTCAATGTCAACGATCCTGATGGGTCCAGCATGGTCGTCAGGAAGACCACGGCTTCTCACCTGTTAAAAAAAGTTAATTAAAAAGTGACAGTAAAGACTTTCTATTTATCAAAGAATCCTGAAAAAAAAAAATCATTATGGTTTTCACTAAACTATTAAACAGCAAAATTGTTTTCAACACTGATAATAATAAGCAATGTTTCTTGAGCACCAAATCAGCATATTAGAATGATTTCCGAAGGACCATGTGCCATAGAATATTACTGTTTTTACTTTATAAAATAAATGAAGCCTTGTGAGCATAAGCGACTTTTTTCAAAAACATTACAAAACTTACCAACCCCAATCTTTCAAACGACAGTGCATTTTATAGTTTTTACAGTTTTGAACATGACAGATAATATATGATAAGTTATGTTACATCTATGTTAATCTTTTCATTATTACTGCACACATTGAATTAGTGAATTCAGTCATTCTGTAGTCACATGACTTTAGGCTCTTCAACTTAAAGTGTAAAATGTAACATGTTTTGTTGGTAATCAGAAGATATCTTGGCTTGTAAGTGCATCATTTGCATTCATATCTACCTGCTTAGGTAAACGCAGTATTTGAGCTTTCTAATAAAGACTAAAAGAAGATTTATGAAGTTGCACACATGCCTTCTCCACAGCTGGATCATCAATGGACAGAAGGTTGACAGTGACTGGAATGTGTGCACGGATTTTCTCATTCACAGCAGCCTCCAAAGCCTCCATTTCCCCAGGTTTCACCGAGGCTGTGTCCAGCTCTATGCTGCTCCGCTGACGTCCCAATTCCCTGTATAATTTCATAACCAGCATGCTTTAACATTTAGAAAAATCTAATTTATTTTCAATTCATTTAATAGATCCTAACAAAGCTCTTACCAAGAGGTAGTTTTGTATCCAAACATTGCATCAGCCAAAGCTGTGATCAAGTGTTGACCTTAAAAAAAAAGACAATAAGCGTGCGATAAAATCAGTTTTAGCTTTATTTAGCCCTATAAATCCTACTGTATCATATTTGATTAGCAAATTTCTAAGGTCTCTAAATTATTAATGGTCGTACACAATCTACTACTGTCATCTGATCGATAGTTTACACTTTTTTAACATGTAAAAGGTCTTTTAGTATAATTTTAAAAACTTTAGGTCATGGCACATGTGTCTTTTTGTTGTGAAACTGTTAATTTGTTGTGAATATAAATGTAAGAATAGCTTTTATATTGTAATATTTCAAGATGAACACTTACTGGACTAAAGCAACTTAGGTTTACTTGATTATCCATAATCTTTTAGAAAAATCAAATATGAATATTTGAAATATGAGTATCAAATATGATGCATCATGCTTTTGAGGAATGTTTATTTGTAATTCTGTCAATCATCTTTGTTTTACATTGCATTATATGTTTTGCTTCCCCAATAAAAACTAGAGCTTTGGTCATAAAACTAAGCATTTAAACATCATCTTAAGACATATTACTGGGAGATATAGAGAGATGACTGATATTTATATGCATTTTATGTAAGTAGTCTGCTATACTGTTAAAAACTGAGGTGTTTCCCCGATCTTTGGGCTTTATATGAGCTTTATAATCTCCAATATCATGAGTCATAAAAGGAAGGTTTATCCCAAACACATTCCTTCCTTCCTCACCCGAATGCTGCTGCATGTGGTCAAATCTTCGCTCCCAGTCCAGTTTGATGTGGACCTCCTGACCCTCCTCCAAAGCAGAGCTGATGAAATGCACTGCATCTGGACCCTGTCTCAGCACACGCAGGACTGGGACACCTCCGACCGTCCCATGATCATCAGGCTGGGAATGAAGAAAAGACATCAATCTCAAAATCAAGCTCATGCATTAAAAATATATATTCTGGGATTGTTCAAACATTGCATATTGATACCTGCAAGGCATGAGATTAGAGAAAGGAAACTCACCTGTCCTCCGCCCTCTGGAAACAGAATCGTGTCTTTCAGTTTCACATTAAAGCCCTTCAGCTTTTCTTTTTTTCCATTACTCTCTAGTTTTAATTCTGCAGGCACGCAAGACACGACGGACGTGTCCAACTGTAAAAGGCAAAATGGACATGGATTTTTTTGGTTAAATGTATATGTAGCTGACCTAAATAGTCCTGAAGTGACAAATGCATTTTTATACAATATTAAACTTACACTCTTGATTAATATCAACATGTGTAATAATTATACATGACTTGTATGCGGAGAAGTGCAATCTCTGCAGCTGTCACGGCTGGACATGTGCTGTCATTGAATAATACATTCAGTGTTCACACATTCAAATAATTCTCCTCATACACTGCTCTGGCGCTACACATATATTGAAATGTCATAAAATCTAAAAAAGCCACAAACCTCCTGCATATAACTGTCCCTCTGACACTGAAAAGCCATATTTCAGCAAACGAAAAGCACAAGTGATCACTATTTGCTACAGTAACACCACCGAAAGTTAAGACATGGCCACTGCTTTTCAAAATAAAAGTCTCTTGATTAAAATAGTTTTTATTTCATTTTCCCCTTATGTAGTTTATTTATGTAAATATGTATATGTGTATATAGATATCTGTGTATATATACACACAAATCATGTAACGTAATCTTGTATAAATATGACATTTTGTCATAAAGCTACTTTAATATTTTTGTGATGTTAAGTTAAATGTATAAATAATTAATTTCATAAATAATTAATGATTTGCCATAACTGGATAGTAGATCGTGTATTGGAATATGCAATCGGAGGAAACTAAAATTCCCCTAAAATCAATTCCAGGGGTAAATATGGCTCCTTAATAATAATAAAAACGAAAAAATAAATAAATAAAAACTAGTAGGCTACATGTAGAGTCTTTACAGAGATTAATAATTATCATATGACACTTAATTTGTTTTTTTTAATCTTTCTACAGTTTTGTGTGAGGGGCCACTCACACTCTCTTGACCAGTAGGTGGCGCAATTGACCACAAATGACATAATCTAAAGTATTTAATGAAAATAATTCAATTGAGTGTTTAAAATGCGGCATACGAGCGTCATACTGTTAATACGTCAATACGTGTGTTGTATGCCTGCCATGTGTATTTGATATATTATATTGGGGTGGTTTTGAATTTTTCTCTGATCTATTTTCCATGTTTGTGTAATATTCTTGCTCTTCTGTAAAGCACTTTGGTCAGCCTGGGGGCTGTTGTAAATGTGCTATACAAATAAAATTGAAATTGAATTGAAATTGAAATATATTTATTTTAAAGCCTAGATTTCAGGGAATATTATTTATATACAATAAGAATAAAGCATTAAGTCATTTAAGGGCACGGCCTTAGGCAGTAATTTTCTCAGCAATCAGCAAAACAATCAATAATTGCATTCAACTGCAAACAACAGCCCATTAACTGTGAAATGAATATGGCACGACTTCAATTTTCCCATTCTCACCCCCCATTTCACTCTCCCACCCAAAAACATGAGGTCTCGCCCCGCCTTCGGGGTGGTCAGTGATCACACAAACCCTAGAAAACTCTATCTGTGACTTACGTGCTTCTCTTACCAATAATCCATCAACTTCACCAACTGATTTCTTTGCAACTCCCAACACAACACATGCGTGCTGAGTGAGCTGCCTAGAGCAGCGGAGCTTCTTCAAGACGTCTTCAGGCGCTTTCACAGCGATTTACTCCAAGATGAATCTCAAAGCACACGCATCCTGTGGGCTTGTGAAGATGAGCGCTCGTGGTAGGTTTCCGGCTGCATTAAACATTCTATTCACTGTATTCGCCGAGCGCGTTTTAATGTAACCGCCTGAACATTCGTCGTTTGAGATTACAGCGTTTACAATGTTTCATCATCTGTTGATCATCGCAACTTTCTGCTGCCCTGAATGCTTACAGTTTCTTTTGCCCTGATGATGCATGCTAGAGCTGCTGGTTTAATGTTGTTGTCCCATCTGTTGCGAATTCTTCATGACATGTTTGTACGACGTGGAAATGTTTTATTATTGAATGTTGTATATGTTGTATTATTGAATGGTAGGGATGATATTGTGACCTCAAAGGTTGTAATCTTTCTCATGATGCCAATGTTAGCCTACTAGCATCTTAGGACTTATATTTCTGAGGTATTTTGAGGTAACACCAAAGACACTCTGATTCTCCCCGTAATAAATTAGTTGGAAATGTAACCTGCAGCCAAGGCCTTACTGTGCCATGCCATTGTAGATGGAAAATCTGACAATATCAAGGAATTGTGATTCTCCTGGCCTGGAAAGGTCGTCGTCTTGTGAGAACTCTGTAATATTAATCTTAGTAATGTGAATGTAGCTGTTTTCACATTGGTGTAATTTGTTTAAGTTTTTATATAACATTGTCAACCGAAAATCTGATTTAATTACTCTAAAATCATAAAAAAGTACTAAAAAGTTTACAAAAAAGTATGAATGGACCGATATGTTGAAACTAAAAATTATGTTGTGGCTAGGGCTGTGTATTGCCAAGAATCTGGCGATACAATACGTATCACGATACAGGGGTTACGATGCGATATATTGTGATATATTGCGATATTGTAAGAGAGGCGATATATTGCGATATATATATATATATATATATATATATATATTTTTTTTTTAGAAAGATCTAATTTTAGAAAAAACGGTCATAAAGAACACACAACCATATGCATAAAACCTGACAAGCAACTTTATTTTATTTAATCAATACAGTATCATTTGCATTTATATCACTAATCACTATTTTGTGCAATCTAAGTAAAGGGAAAATAGTAAAGTGACTGCAGGATTCTTTATGTGTATATGTTTTAAAGGTTCACAGTATAGCAGTTTTTAATTTCTAAACTATTTAATAACAGAAAGTGCACAGTCCATTCCATGACTGAATGACTGTTTTATATTTAATACTGTAAAGCTGTTTGCTTTAAAGCAGTCTATTGTAGGCCTATATATAAAGTACTGAACTGCAGAGCTGGTGCAACCATATTCCACATCGCTATGATCAGATGCTTTCTTTCTGCTGCCACCGCTGTCAATTTTGTTGTGTGTTTATTTTGTTACTGAGAGGAAAACGTGCAGTACATATCACATATTCTGTTGAAACGCTTCTCAGCAACGCGGATGACGTCGGGATGTTGAGCGAGCTCTCAGATTCAATGCGTTTCCCGAGTATTTGGATTTTAACATGGCCTATTTTGCAAACAAAATGATTCCACACTTCAGCTCTGTATACCGCTGGAGCGGAATAATTCTATCGTCTTGTGAGCTGGGTTTGCTAATGCTAACACTAACGACGCACGCACGCACGCACGCACCTTCACCTTGCGCTTCTCCGGCTCCGCGTCAGTTTACGCTCTGAGATACCACTGCCATCTAGAGGTTAGGTTTTATACAGTCTGTGGTTTAAACCGAACACAAAGCCACGAATATTGGATGTATGTAAATAAATATATAAATATCGATAGTGTTTTTGAGAATCGATACAGTATCGTGAACATAATATCGCGATATTCATGTGTATCGATATTTTCTTACACCCCTAGTTGTGGCCGATATTTTAAATTAGCTACAATTTTGTCCAAACATAAAAACTATCAAATAAATAAATAGTTTTAAATGTTACAAGTGAGTTAAGGCATCATAACATTAAGTATAAAGGATATTTTAAAGGGTTATAAAATTATTGGTGTTATTAAAAATGAAATGAGTGCTAGATGATGGAAAAGATAATCGGTAACAACAATTTATGATGAGGTTCAGTTCGTCAACGTTAGCTGCATGCATTAAGTATCAGAAACGAACAAAAAACTGTAGTTTAGTTTATTTGTTAATGTATTATGAACAAACATGAATTAACTGAACAATAGTATCAAAAACATTAACCTAGATTAAAAAGTTAGTTCACCCAAAAATGAAATTTGTCATTAATTACTCACTCTCATGTTGTTCCAAACCCGTAAGACCTTCGTTCATCTTCAGAACACAAATTAAGATATTTTTGATGAAATCCAAGAGTTTTTTTATCCTCCATTAAAAGCAGCGAAATTACCACATTCAAGGTCCACAAAAGTAGTAAAGAGATCATTAAAATAGTCAACGTGTTCAACCTTAATGTTATGAAGGGACGAGAATACTTTTTGTGCGCGAAAACAAAAATAACGACTTTATTCAACAAATTTGTCTCTCCCCTGTCATTCTGCTACGCTATTTATGTTGCAGACCTTCCACACAAAAAGTATTCTCTTCGCTTCATCTTTTAATAAATTCTTTAAAAAAAAATTGAAATAATTTTAATTTGTTAAATGCTATTATTGTAGTGTTACCAGATAATCATAAAAATGTAAAAATAGGTGTGCGCAATAAAATTTTAAATCTAATTTTGTGCATTTTAATATGTTTTTGAATAATTTATCTTTGATAACATTGTATAACGTGTGTATTTAGATGCATGATTGTGTATTGGAATATACTTAAAACCATATGCTTCAGGGAAGAAAAGGGTGTTTCAGGTTTTGTAGGTTGACATAATGCAGCATTTGTCTAGATGGTTTCAGTGCAGGCGTTCTCGGATGACTAATGACTAAATGTAATTAGGATTAGGCAGGAGACATTTATTAGCTAGTGGGAAGACTGGAGCCTCTGGTGATCTCTGGATAATTGGATGTCTCTCAGGTGCACGTGTGTGCTCTGGAAGTCACTGGAAACACAAGGCCAGCAGCTGGGCTTCAGTCCCAGAGGGTTCAGCTAGAGACTTCTGAAATATGAAAATGTGCAGTTTGCATGTGAAATGAAATGTTTTCTCTGCGGAAAGTTATTCAACTTTGCATAAAGCTGTTTCTTGTTGTTATTAAGTAAAGAGGACAGAGTGACATTCAAGACAAATGCTCTAACCTCAAGTTTAAATCAATAACCATTCAGATAATCCTTATCAAAAATGGTTTAACAGTATCCATCCACCCTAATGATGCTTCAGTTTGTGGCTTCTCACCTCAGGCTCAAATGCTAATATTTGTGTTTTTGTTTCCTGTGCGGTCTCTCTCTGTGGTAGGTTGCTGACAGTCAAATAAAGAAGAGCTCTAGAGTGTTTATGGAAACTATGAGACATGCGCATTGCGCACATGGAGACTCGTGCTCCTAATATAGACTTTTACTGTGGAAAGTATAGTGCTGTCGAGTGTGTCTGTGGATAGTTTGCTGTTGACACAGTCAAGTTGAGCATGAGATGTGTTTGTGTGTGTTGCAGAATTCCACGTATGGTATGCACTGAAAAAATTATTTAAGTTTAAATAAATCAAGATTATAGGAATATGTTTTAAAAAATTTCAAATTTCAGGGGCCATTTACACGACACCCCTCAACTAAAAACTGAAAACTTTATACCCACATATATATATATATATATATATATGTGGGTGTGTGTGTATAAAGACAAATTTTAGATGTTATAATCTCAATAATTTAACAAAAATTATTAAAATCTGAGCCAGATACATTAATTTGTTTTTATTTAGTTGCATTGAAATTCACAAGATTCTCAGCTGACGAGCATTTGCTTAACAAGCAAATGTTTAGAATTCAGATAATAAGAAAATCTGTAGTAATCTGTATATATTTAGAGATCTGCTGTTAGGGAAATTCCTCAGCCAGATCAGTAACTCTACTTTGTGGTTTACAGTCATTTTAGAATGATTATCTGTTATATTATCTGAATGTTTAACTAAATGAAGCCTGAAGGTTTTTTTTATTATTATTTATTTTTAATGCAGTTTATTGCATGACATTTTCCCTTTACAAGTAAAGTTTTCTTTGTTTTACGATTGCTTCCTTATGTGAGTAAAGCCAAACATTGTGTTGATGTGATAAATAACATCTGGTGTATGTTCCTGGTTCTTCACTTATCTGAGAGACTTTTCCTGTCATTACAGACCTTAGATTTCCTTCTTTGTTTTATTTATTTGGTCAGTTGCCATTTTGTTAAACATCAGTGAACAAGTAAACAAGTACTAGGGTTGACCGTTTTAGGGAAGTTAACAATTGTGCGTTCTACTTTGTGATTCTGATTCCGTCCAATTCTTTGAGTACTTTGAAAGAAGCCCCCTAATTACGTTACTTTACAACATTATTTATTTATTTATTTTTTTACTATTTTATTTTATTAAATAGACCATATTATGCCCTTTTACAAAGTCTTGAATTTGTTTTTGGGGTCTGCTAGAATAGGTTTTCATGCTTGAAACATAATTTTTCACATATTTTACATTGCAGCACCTCTCTTCCCAGTCTGTCAGTAACTGGCTGCATCCGAAATCGCATACTTCTCTATTGTATAGTAGGCGAAAAATGGTATGTGACAAAATGTCTGAATTCACAGTACTTATAAAAGAGTAGGCAAAAAATACCCAGATAACCTACTACTTCCGGCAAGATTCTGAAGTGTATATATGGTGGACACATTACTATCTCATGAGTCCATGGGAGAGGATTTGTGAATGGCAGTGAAGCGACGTAACTGACGCTGGTAGGTCAAATGATAAGGGCAACATGGCAAATGTAGTATGTCCAGATTACATTCCTACTACACACATACTATATAGAACATACTTTTTGCGGTCGTGAAGTAATTACTTATTTAAAATAAGTACCTACTCGAGAGTATTCAATTTTGGACACAGCCTCTCTGTTTAGTTCATGTCTCCTTCCGAAAATCTCAGTGTGCTCTGGTTGGTTGGACTAGTGTGTTGTGATTAGTCAACCGCTTTAACCTGTTACTGTCGCCCCCACTTTTTTTTATAGACATGAAAATGCACTATCCAAACTTAAATGGTTGTAATTCAAGAATACTTTGGAATATAGACATAAGTAGACATAGGTTGGTCTTGTTTTAAAGATGAAATTTGGCAGATTATTGTAGAAGTGAAAAAACTTATGTAAGTGAAACAGAAAAAAAGTTATAGAAGTTTAAGTTTATGAAAATATAAAATGTAAAAATATAATATTTTATATTTTATATAAAATATATATTTTACAAAACAAGATTTACTCTAAAACTGCAAGAAAATCAAAGCCAAAAATCTGAACAAGTTTCAGGTTGATATCTCAAAAAATTAGCTTTCAGTAAGATTTTGTTTGGGCGCAGTACCACACTTTTTCACTAGATGACAACCAAGCTCCATTACTGACCATATAAGGGCGCCTCCATTTCCATATATGGTTTGAGTGATCTAAACCATATATTTCAATTCTTTTCATACAATTTATGAAGTAGACATCCTATATAGAAGTAGTATGGGAAGTTTGTCAGAATTTGATATGAATTCAGCTTCTAATAAACATAAAAACATGTATGTGGGTTATAGATTGCTGCCACAATCATAAATGTATTTTTTTTTTCTATTAAAAACATTTTCAGACCTTTTTTTCTCAAAAAAATTGAATGGATGTTATCTTTTGAACTATTGGCATGAAAACAAACATGTTTCAACCAATCTTTAATGATTTTTCATGTTCATCACTATTTCAAAATAAAGGTCTGAACATGCCTTATGAGTATGAAAATATGCTTGTTGCAAATTGATAAATTACTGCTCCTCTGTAATGTTTTTTGTAAATCAGTCACCATATATGAAAACTAGAGATTCTAAGCTTTCAAATGATATATAGTTTGTCAAGATTAGTTTAGGTTTAGTATAGGATATTACTGTTTTAAATATGTAATGGCTGTGGGACCACCGGTGGGCCAGTGACAGTTAACAGGTTAAATGTGTTTTGGAAATGTTACGCCCCTTACCATAACTGTGAGTTTCAACACACAACTAATGCAACTCAAGCAGGCCTTAAGCTTGAAAATACGAAGAAAACTCAAGGCGTTTCAGGAAGTTCTGAAACAGTGCTTACTAATATAAAGAATAACTCTCTTTGGAGTGACTTTGTGCTTTGTAAAGTTGCAGACTTTTTCATGCTCAAACAGCAACATTACACACTAAAGAAAGTTGAAAATGTAAAAAAGCATTTAACTCTTTAAAATAAAACCGTTCTCATTCAAATCAATAATCTAAGAACATCATTAAAAGTATCCAGCTCATAAGAGTCACTTTTGAATTAGTTTTAGTGTGCAACCAGAGAGAATAGTGCAATATAAAAATGTGTTTAGTTATTGTCTGAAGAAATTTCTTTTGACATGAAGTGTGAAGTGACATGTGGCCAAGTATGGTGACCCCATACTAGGAATTTGTGCTCTGCATTTAACCAAGTGTACACACACAGCAGTGAACACACACACACACACACACACACACACACCGTGAATACACACCCGGAGCAGTGGGCAGCCATTGAAGTATTCAGTAGCAATACAGAAGCAGTAGCAGCAAAATAGAACATAATTTCAGTTGTAATGATGTTTTATTAACAAAGTTCAGGAGGAGCACGTTCAGATAATCTAACCAACGAACACAAGAGGAGACACATTTAAAGAGCCAACTCCCTTCGTTCCACAACAGTTTTTCCAGCATCCCTCCTCCACCCCAACTCCTCACTCTCTATTGTTCTTATCCAGGGATGGGGGAGTACTCTGGGTTCGGGCCAAATTCCGAGCTTGGAGCCCTCTCCCTGGACAGCACGACAAATACACATATTCCAGTTCAATAGAATTAGAATATTTAAAGGTGAAGTAAGTCCTGTTTCAGACCTCATGCATGAGCAGTGCATAAGCCTATACATAACCTACACATAGAGCTTTCAATCAATTAATATTTTGATGAATATTTAATTTGTTTGTTACTTCATAAGAGCATTTATTGCAAAATATTGGATTGTTGAATAGATTTATAATGCATTTTCAGTATATTTATAGTTCAGCACACAACATGTGGCAAAAATAGAATCAACTTCAGACCAGGGTTGGGCAATATGGCAAATATATCAGATCACATATTCTTTCAGTCTGGACCACAATTCGTGATCTTATCACAATTATTATTATTATTATTATTTTTTTTCATTTTGTTTTTTTGAGACTGTTTTGCAAGTTACTGAGAAGAATGTCCAAACTATATTCTGTTAAAAAATACAGTTCTACAAGATAACAAAATACCAGTTTTCTTTAATAAAAGTAGAATGACAGTAATTTTATTTAATGATAACGATATAAAAATAACGATATATAAAATATTTATTTTACTGTTGTTATTATAAATACGATCAATGATGAAAATTGCAAAAAGTACAAATAGAATAAAATCAAAAATCCAAATGGGAAGCAAAAGCAAGGCATTGAGAAAATATTATTTAACCGCTGAAAAAATGATGTACATCACCTTCACTAAATAAATACATTTTTAGTAATTGAGATATAATATATATATATATATATAATATATATATATATATATATATATATATATATATATATATAAATCCTGTGGTGAAATGATTGTTGTTCCGGAGACATGTGATAAAGGCTCTCAAGTGTCGAAAGGGCAGGCACTGCCTCTCCACAAACACTCTTATCGAGTGAATGAGTTCCAATTTTGAAACCTTACACCGGCACTAAAGGACCAGACAATGGAAAATCCCTCTTGTTTATGTTAAGATTAGAAAAGAAAACCATCAAACTGGATAGACATTGCAGTTTTCTCATTAATTTTTTTTTTTTTTAAATGCATTCAATTTTTCAAACCAAGGTAGGGTGGGAACAAAAACTTGTAGTTACATGTAATGTTGTGTGTGTGTGTGTGTGTGTTTTACTTGTATCAACAACCCTAAGTGCAATTTTGACTGATTCACTGCTCTGTGTTACATTTAGTCATTAAAGTCGAGTGTGCAGAGATCTGAAAGAAGCCCCTCCAACTCTGATATCTGACTTTTTCAATCGCTCAGATTTATGCTTGTGTTTGTTAGTGTGAACTCAAGCCTTGCTGGTAATGCTAATGAAGTTTCAGCTTATGGAATGTGTGTGTCGAGCAGTTTAGAAGAAGACAGAGAGTGATTCAGAGACTCAATGGATCTATTGTGGCTTGTTCTTCCCCATCAGCAGTGTTGTTGGCTGTCTTATTCTGACTTTTAGAGTTGAGCATTTAACTGACCTTTCACATCCTAGTTTTTGTAGATTTTGAAATCTGTTATGATGATTTGCCAAGAGTGATATATTGCAAAACAGAGAAACTGTATTTTCAGCCATTTCACAATATTCAGAATATTTCTCTATTTATATTCATATTCATTTTTATTTATGTTCATGTATATGTACCCATCAGCAGGTTGGAGGTAATTGAATATTTGAATATCAGTGGTTTAGTTTGTGTAAAATAGGCCTATCTAGTAGCCCTTAATTCGTTTGGCATTTTTTGTACAATAAAATCTTTACTTTTTAAATTGTGTTCATTGAACTGTTTTGAATGTAATTTGTATTGTGATCGGGAACAACTTGATTAAGTTATTATTACCTAATCAGAAAAAAGAGAAAAAGTAATTTTTTGAAATAACTGTGCGGAAATTGAATGCATGCATTGCACTGGGCAGTATAGTGTAATTAATTAAAATGTTTTTTTGCGGGTAGGGGGGGTGAATCACGAATAACATCTGCTATCACCGATGGACGATGGCATCGTCTGTGGGCCCGACCCTAATATATATGTTGCACATGTTGCTTGCCAATAAATAAAGTGTTGTCAATTTATGATACTTTGTCATCTTTTCATTTTTTTATACTTAAAAACATTGTTGTTTAGAATAGCTGAATAACCCCAGTGGGTCTGTTTAAAGCCTTTTATTTATCATGTAGTAGTATTTATTTCTGCGATCGGTATCGGCCAATACTGCTTTCAGTGATTGGTAATAGGCAATGTGACACCCTTAAAAAAAAAAAAAAAAAAAAAAAGCACTGTGAAGGTATCATAAAAGTTGTCCGTAAGAGTTAAACACATTTCGGGGCGGTTTCCTGGACAGAGATTAAGCCTAGTCCTAGAATAAAATGGCCCTTTAAACCAGATTAACAGAAATCTGCTTTCTCTGTCATGGTTTAAAATAGTCCTAGACTTAGTATAAGCTGATTTCCTGGAGGAAGACTAGAGAGATATAATATAATATAATATAATATATAATATATATATATATATATTTTTGGTGCTGTTCACTTTATTATTTTGATTTAACACCATTGTTTCTGGTTCAAATGTGATTGCTTCATGTTAAATTGACTTGAAATGGTTACTGGAACTCACTTGATGTTTTCATTTTGAAATAACATGTTTCAGTCAAGTAACCCAATCAAATAGGACTTTCACTTGCCATCATGCTTTGCACCGGGCTGAAGTTTGGAGAGTAAATGTTGAAAAAGTGTTATTTTATGCATTTTTTTTAGAAAGATGAGAATATGGAGAGACTTCTTACTGTTTAATGTTCTATTATGTAAAAGTTTTTGTTATGTTAATGTTTTTTTTGGAGATTACCGTTGTGGTGAAGTGTTGAGCTTGTGCTTGGGTTGAGGACCTGCTAACAAGAATTGTCTTTTTTATATAATGAAGCAACCACTATGATAGTGCTTTGGATCAAACCAGTATCATTTCTAGTCTGCCAACACCGATTATCACATGTGTAAATAGTTATGTTTAGTTTGTTGCTATGTAAATGACAAAACAAAAGCATTAATAATCATATGATTATTATATATGTAGAATTCATCTATTTAAAAAGAATTCATTACAAACAGATTTCCAGGCATTTCTATTTTTTTTCACAGCTGATGTATTTTGCTTGCTTTACAAGAAATGTCTCTTGTTTAGTTAAGTTTTTATATTGTCTTTTTTGCTGCCATTGTTTTCCTTGGATTTGCTTCTCAGTTCCATGCAATTTTAAGCTTTTCTTGGTTCATTCCATGTTTTATAGGCAACCTCTCTCATGCTAATTCAGATTTGCACAGTTGGTTTTAAATTAATCTGGTTTATTTTAATTCAAGACTCCATAGTCCAGGTTTTAGTAATCTGTACTTAATCTGTGTTTCAGAAAGCCATTTTTTAAACCACGATTAACTATTCTGGATTAAGGCCTATCCTGGCTTAATTTAAACCCTGTCCAGGAAACCGCCCCTTCATATCTTCTGATGCTATATGATAGATTTGTGTGAGAAACAGATCAAAATTTAAATCGATATTCACTAAAACAATTTCCTCCTCCAGTGAGCTGTTAACCACTGAGACCTGATCAGTGAGTCATACTTGAGAAAAAGCTCATTTTAATTCATGAACATTTTCAGACCAGTTTTGTGAACTAATATTCAAATATAGTCATACAAGTTTGGAACAACATGCGGGTGAGTAAATGATGATGGAATTTAATTCTGTTGAGTCTCCTTTAATGTCACAGACAGTAACATTACGATAGAGAACTAAAAACTTGGATGATTACGAAATATGCTATTCCCTTTCTGTGGCCACAGTTGTAGGTATCATAACATTAAATCTCGTTTTTATCTTTTCAACACGGTGTTCTGTTAAGATCAGTGTGCATTTCAAAACATACCCCGTATTCTTGTATAAACCTAGATAAAGCAGGTGAAAGTAAGTGACACACAATACCGGTGGGAGTTAGAAAGATGGCAGCTTTATTCAGTCTCAACACCTTCTGTTTGCTTTGCATAGGAGAAGCTGTTCAGTAACTTAAAACCACCTCAGTTAACAAAGGCCATCTGAGTTCTATACGTGGGTTAAATAAATCAGGCATGTGTTTTTATTAGGTTCCTTATTACAGAAAGTTTCAGTTTGATTGTTATGATAAGGAAAGAGTCATGTGTGCACTGTACTCAAGCAAGAACCTGGCGTCATTTCTAAAATAAATCCAGCAGTAGTTATAGCAACTGCTTTGCAAATACATGCTATGAGTAAGTTCCGATGAAATATCACTTATTCCTTGTTGCCGATTGTGTATTTTTATAATGAGTAACCAAGCAACTGGATAAAGGAGTGAGGCAACTCCCTAAACTTATATGTGATCTTTTTTTTCCCTTACATGAATGAATTGGCTGTTTTACTTAGGAAAAACAGCCAAGAGGTGTCCAGCATACATGTGCACTCTTTCAATACTGTTTAAAAAGCATTCCAGGATGCACCTTGTGAAGCTGGTTAAGAGAACATAAAGATCTAGAATCAAAGAGTGGCGACTTCTGGTTGAAAATTTGTCACTATATAATTCCCATACTTCCATATGTGTTGTTATATAGTAGTTTTGGTAAGTTTACAATTATTCTAAAATGTATAAAGAATTATTACATTTGTAAACTTTTCACTGGCAGTGTAGCCATCTGGGGAAACAGCAGATCAGTGAAGAATGTGACATGAGAGGAAGCGTGAGGGTGCTGAGAGATACCTTTTCTCTGACCGCATACACTCAAAAAAAGAAAATACTGGGTTGTTTCAACCCAAATTTAGGTCAAATATGGACAAACCCAATTTAACCCAAAGGCTGGGTTTGTCCGTAGTGACCCACATTTGGGTTGAAACAACCCAGCATTTTTTAGTGTAGTGTGAGCTCAACTTGGTTGCATGTCAGTGGTTTGTGAATAGGACAAAGATAAGTTTAAATAAAACTATTGTGCAGATGTGTAGGTCAGTGACTACTTACTAATACTGTATGCAGGGCTTAACAAGAAGCACTGCCCGATGACCGGGGGCCAGCGTGAACATTGCTTGAGACAGTAGACAGATCGAGCTAGTGTTGCATTGTCACGAAAGTTTATCATTTGCATGTGTAGCAAATTAGCTCAAAAGGAAATATGAATAATTAATTGGTAGCTGTAAGAATTAAGTTGTAGCCAAATTAATATCACAATCTACTAACCTGTTTGTCCAGTGAAAACTCAGTGTTAATTGTTTATTAATTCTAAGAAATAGGGATGGGCGATAAAACGGTATTGTATTTATCGCGGTATACCTTTATCAATAACAATAGAAAAAATGTTTGATATAATGCTTGATAGTTTCACTTAAATGCATTAATATGTAAATAGACATGAAACCACATAAGTTTTTGGTTGCATGAACAACCCTCAAGCATGTGCCATCCCTGGATCATAAACAGCCTATCATATATCTTGATAAAGTGCTACGAGTGAAAGTAAACAGTCAGTAATTTAACAAGTTGCATTGATGTGGTGTTCGGTTGAGCCATCGCCATGTAACATCAGAGCACATGAACACATGCGAAATGAGTGCTGCGCCTGCCAGTGATGTGGAGTTTGTGAGTAAAAAAAGGACATGGATTAATCTAACAGCCTATCACAGAGCAGAAATAAATGCGACAACAGCCAGTCAATGCGTGTTGCTAATAAGTTTGCATGTTCTGAGTGCCGTAGTTTCGTCTACTACACAAACTCAAACGCGCGTGACGCTCATGGTGTTTTCAGCATCTGCGACTCAATATATAAAGACATGAACTTCACAAGAGTCACTTCACGAGCTTTTTACTGTTTCATTTGAGGAAAAACTACTGTCAAATACACTCTGAAACTAAAAGATCTTCACAACAAAATGTCAAAATAAAAGTCCGGTTTAACTTGAAGAAATTATGACAAATATATTACCATTGTGTACTAAAATGTAATTCTTAAAGTAATGATGATAATAATAATAATAATCAAAAATGTTCACAATTCTTGTGAACCTGTGCTCACTCTTGAAGACAGACAGGGAGTGGGCTAGAGTTACCGAAAATGTGCTGTGGGAGTCTGTAATTATTTACAAGTATTTTGTCATTAAAACGCAGTATTTTGTCATCATTGTCAAGTATTTTGCTATCAAAGCATAGCACATCATCTGGGTCTTCCAAAATTCTCTCCATGGTCAAACACCGCTGCTCTTCACCTATAATTAATAAATGTAACGGCATTCTCAATCAAAGCTATTTTAATGTGATTTTTACCATTGTCGTTCAAAAATGATTAAAGTTAGGACACCAGTGGGGATATCCTAAAATTAAAGGGTTAGTTCACCCAAAAATGAAAATAATGTCATTTATTACTCGCCCTCATGTCGTTCTACACCCGTAAGACATTTGTTTATCTTCGGAACACAAATTAAGATATTGTTGATGAAATCCGGTGGCTCAGTGAGGCCTCCATTGCCAGCAATGTTACTGCACCTCTCAAGATCCATAAAGGTACTAAAAACATATTTGAAACAGTTCATGTGAGTTCAGTGGTTCTATCTTAATATTATAAAGCGACAAGAATACTTTTTGCACGCCAAAAAAACAAAATAACGACTTTTCAACAATATCTATATGGGCCGATTTCAAAACACTGCTTCAGAGCTTTACGAATCGAATCAGTGAATCGGGGTGCCAAAGTCACGTGATTTCAGCAGTTTAGCCGTTTGATAGGAGATCCGAATCACTAATTCGAAACAAAAGATTCATAAAGCTCAGAAGCTTCATGAAGCAGTGTTTTGAAATCGCCCATATAGAGAAATGTTATTCTGTAATATCTGTTTGGTACCCATGGCAATTTCGGTTAGAACCTGATGTAGGACAAAAGCTAAGATAGGATTCTAAAGTTCGGATCTTTCTGTTCTACATTACCCTGTTCTACATCGGGGTGTTGGTTGCAGTTTGGGGGTACTTCCGACATCTAGTTTGTTTGTTAGGTTAGGGTCTGGTTGATCATTTATGGAATATAACAAATAGTTGTGTCTGATCTGTCTCAGTCACATGTTTTAAGCCTTGCCAATTTAAAGTGATAGTTCACCCTAAATATCATCATTTATTCACCCTCAAGTTGTTCCATCATTTACTCACCGTCAAGTTGTTAAAACCCTGTATGAATTTCTTTCTTCAGCTGAACACAAAAGAAGATATTTTGAAGAATGTCGGTAATCAAATAGTTGATGGGGCCCTATTGACTTCCATAGTATTTTTTTTTTTTTCCATCCTATGGAAGTCAATGGGGTCCGTGAACTGATTACCCATATTCTTCAAAATATCTTCTTTTGTGCTCAGCAGAAGAAAGAAATTCATACAGGGTTAGAACAACTTGAGAGTAAGTAAATGATGACAGAATTTTCATTTTTGGGTGAACTTAAACATTCAGGATCAAGAAGATGTAAAAGAGAACTCAATTAGGTACTCACAGGCTGTTTGAGAAGTGTTGTGTGTGCAACACCTCCATCTGAACTGCAAAGGCCATCACATTTTTTAAGCAGCAGCTGAAGATGCACCTCTTTCACAAGCACTTAAACATCCCACACCCTTAAAACAATCCACTTTCAGTTACACTTACACACACACATTGTATATTACAAATATAGTTAGCTCCTTGACAAATTGCTTTGCTCCTCTCTTGTAAGGCATTTAGGATAAAAGCATCTGATAAATGCATAAATGTAAAAGTACACACCCGAAGCATGCATGTGCCCAGAAAGCTGGATCTTAGACAGCATGCAAATACTGAATTGAGTTCTTTTTCACATCTGCTTGCACTTGAACAGATATATTCACACAAAATTATGTCAAAATGCCCATATTGGCAAGTATTCTCGTAAACATAGTCTATTATGTCTTAAGTGAACCTAAACATTTGAGAAATAAAACACGTGTAACAGTATATTAGATCCATGCATAGGTCTTAAAGTGACAGCAGCCTAATATACCTGCTACTGTTTGTTTTGATCAAACAACAAAAGACAAAAAAAATAAATCACTCACTGCTTTTGACTGAATAACTTTTGCAATTTTAGTAAGGATTAATCTATATTTCATTTATACAGTGAAGACAGAGTTATTTTACATTTAATTACTTTATTCAATTGAAAACAATTGTTAGACCTGCCTGAAAAACCTAAAAAAGCACTGTTTATTTCATTTGTACCGTGGTTCTGTTCTATTTATTTGTGCTGTTGCTCATAATTTGATTATTTGTTCTTAATTTATTACTTACTGTTTACCTGTTTTTAATCATATTTGAAATTTATATGAGTTAGGTTAGTAGTTTTTGGTGTCATGACGTATTTATTAAACAATGAAAACAATAACTAGGTCTATTTCACGTGGGGCCAGTGAAAATTTTGGCAGAGCAAGTAATAATTTGAACCATTGTTACGACTGGGCCAGTATAAAAAGTGTTGAGCCCTGTGTATGTAGTGTATACTGCTTACTATTTAGCAATTTTTTAATAGTAAGTAAAACAGTGGACATTTTTATTTTACAATTACAATTTTGCATTTGGCAGACTCTTTCATACAAAGCAACTTGCATTGCATTCAAGGTACATTTTTAAATTTTATCAGTTCTTACTTTACCTGGTAATCAAATCCATGTTGCACCATGCTGTACTGGTAAGTGACACGCATATATATTTTATATATAATAAACCTTACTGCCGGTACATCCATCACACTGGAAATGGAGGGTCTAGTTGAGCACATTGTATTGTGGGGGATACAGTATTCCACGCAGTGTTTGTATTAGGCCACAACGGGACTAAATGTGCATTGTGTTTTTATTTTTTTTTCTAAACCACTGGATGACAGAAACTCACCGCAGCACTTTTCTAAACATCCGCAGTTCACTATACACCAGGAAATTTGGTTGATCTTTGATGCAAATGTGGGCACAAACCTAAAGATCTGTGTTGAGTTGATCTAATATGTAATGTTTTAAAATCTTTTAGATTTATATAGCAAATGAGAATTGTTAAAATTACAAAATATATTTTGAGACAAAGTTCTTTTGAATGATTTTCAGTTTTGTTTAAAGTAATCCAATTTAAAAAAAAAAAAAAAAAAACAGAAAAATATGTAAAAATATTTGGGGTAAAATCTAGCGTGTCCACCTTAGAGATAATCACCATATTTATAATGAAACCATCATATTTAAAAATGTGATATTAGTAATAAAAATATAAATTGATCTCCGCTCCGTCATAGCATTTTCAAGAATAAATTCATAAATATTTGGATTTAAAAGGTTTAGGGCAGTCCTACTACATGGCATTTTATAACCTTAGCTAACCTTGCCTTGTCACAAAAATATCAAATTATCAGATTTTTATATGATATGCACTACTTGACTTTGATTTGGTGGACAAAAGTGTCATTAATGCCCTTCAGTTAGAGCAGTGGGTCATTACTGAAATTATAAATTCATAATAGATGAACATTTTTATTTTGTTGTTTGTACAAAATAAACTGATTGTTCTTTCATAGTTTTTATACAGTGCAGAACCAGAGGGGTGTCTGGGGTGGCACTGGACACCCCTGGCATCTGATTAGCCACGCCAAAATTTATTTTGCTAGTTGCAGTTTCATTTTACATGTCATCTTACTAAAAGAAGCACTTATTTTAGCCTTTAGCATGAAAACGTGACATGTTTTGTGTGCAGCATCACACTACTTGTCTGGTGTGCATTATAGCCTATTTGAAGCAGGGCTGCCAACTCTCACACATTCACCACGAGACTACACAATTCTGTCCTCATGCTCTCACGCAGTGGAAAAACATCACAGAGCAAAGAGGACAGTGCAGGTTAATTTTGATATGAAACAAAGTGTCAGCTTTCAAATTCTGTAAGTTTTATTACGAAATTCAAATACTGTTTCTATGCTCTTTAATGTGGCGTGACGGATTGCTGTAGCACCTCAGTTCAAGCGAAGCGGGAGTGCATTTGAACTGATCGTCTATTCCTCTTTACTACTAGTTATAGCACAAAATAAACATGAATGAACATCTGAGGGTATGTTGAAAGAAACAGTACAACTTACTGAAATGTATTACGTTTCATGTAATCGCTCAATCAGTTTCAACCACGGAAAGGCATCAGTAAAATAGCTTGTAAACAATGTCACATAACGTCATATTTACTTCAGAAAAGCCATTCAATGACCTTAAACTCTATAGGTAGCTAGAAAAATTTATATTACATATTTGCACTATATTACATATTTATTATATTTTAGTGCTCTCAAGTAGGGATGTAATGATTCACACAACTCACGATTCGATACGATTCACGATACTGTTTTCACGATTTTTTTTAACAAAATGAAATTGAAATGAGATAATGTCTTTTTATTATTTCTCAGACAAAATGCTGCATATTTCTTTGTGAAATTGAAATATCTTTATAACAAAACTAAATAGAAATTTTAAAACAAATCCTAAATCAAATAAATAATACAAATATAAGAAATCTCTTCATATGAGTACATGAACAAGATGTTTATTTGCTCTATTACAGGTTGAACTATCTGTAGCCATTTAAAATGAGAGGCAACCACTGCATTTTAATCACAATTCCAACAAAGATGCTGCATACATGCAGCATGAGCAGTTTTTAATTTAAATTAGATTGTACAACATACAACACTTCGTTACAACATAAGTGTTTCGAAATTTCAGTGGTTCACCAGTTTGAAACACGTTCTGAACCACTGATTCGAAACAAAAGATTCGTAAAGCTTTGAAGCTTCATGAAGCAGTGTTTTGAAATCGCCCATCATTAGATATTGTTGAATAAAGTAATTATTTTGTTTTTTTGGCACACAAAAAGTGTTCTCGTCGCTTCATAACATTAAGGTTGAACCACTGTAGTCACATGAACTGTTTTAAATATGTCTTTAGTTGCTTTCTGGGCATCTGAAAATGTTAATTATCTTACTGGCAATGCAGGCCTCACTGAGCCATCAGATTTGATCAAAAATATCTTAATTTGTGTTCCGAAGATGAACGAAGGTCTTATGGGTGTGGAACAACTTGAGAATGAGTAATTAATGCCAGAATTTAAATTTTTGGGTGAACTAACCCTTTAAGAAATATTTATGTGTGTAGTGTCTGTATATTTATATTATATAGAAATAATAATATATTTTTAAATATAAACAACATGCATTTGTGTGTATTTATATATGCACACAAAAATATATGTACACAGTACATATATTGTATATTATATAAACACAAACTTTTTATTTGGATGCGATTAATCGCGGATCGTTCGACACCACTAAACTCTTACATAATTTGAACTAATTTGAATTTAAGTTGAACTCAGAAGTTGGGAGCCCTGTTTGAAGTATTTTTAAGGTTTAGGTTTCCTGAACAAATTTTACAGAAGTCACTTTAAGTTAACGTTAGGTATTTTGCTTATCAGACGGTTAATCGGATAAGAGAAATAATGGAGTTCCAGTAGCCTAACATTCATCTGTTTACATCTCTGCCAATAATCCAGAAACTTATTGTTCAGTGTCATGGTATATGAACCCCCTGAGTTAGCCTGGCCACCCCATGTATAAAACTCTATTTCCGCCACTGTTTTTATAGTCACTGAACAGCTGAGCAGTTCTGTTCTGGAAAAACTAATGCCTGGAGTTAATGTATAGCTTTGCTCATATCAGTTAATGTTCTAAAGAAGCACATGAGATTATGTGACTCTGAGCAGGTGACTGGCTCAAATGATGATGGTTGTTAAAGAGTTTATATGTGAACAGACTTTCTATTCTCTAACTTCTCTATCTTTATTTAGCTGCGGAAGAGTTTCCCTTTTTAGTTACCCACTGATATTTGGCAGTCATCTTTATACACAGTTCATTCGAGGAATAAATGCTCTCAGCGTTGTGTTGTCAGAACTCAGAAGTTGTCTCATGAAACTGTAAATTCAAACCTATAAACGTTTAACGTTATCTTTTGCTTTGACAGCTGAAATTTCTTTAGGTTGGTTTGTACTTTTAGTTCATAATCACATTGTTTCGGTAGATTGCTTGTTTAAATGGGTTACTCATTCAGAGTTTTAGAAATAATGGTTTTCAGGCCCTGAAAACTCCTCCCACAATCCTGGACTGTAGTTTGTCCTTGTTTCTCAGAGGTTGCGTAGCACTTAATGTAACGCATGGCATATGCAGATACATCACATGACTATAGAGAGACGGACTAAATCAGTCTTGATCACTTTATTAAGCTGTTAGTCAGTGGTTACCACCGGTGTTTGACATTAACTGTCACATTCTAAGCCTGGTTATCTTCACTCCTTTTACCCCTCTGTGTGTGGAGGAAAGGCTTCTGTACATGTCATTCAAAACACATTTTCTAAGTTGAATTAAATAAAAAAGCCACACAGAATAAGTTTTTATGTCATTAATCTTCTAGTAAAAATTTAGAAAAAAAAAAGTCCATTTATCCTGCTTATTGCATGATTAATACTTGCAAGGTTTATACAAAAGTTAGTTGTTTTTGCAATTATTATAATACAATATTAATTTGTATTAGAATCAGTAAATTGCCACTGTTAGGATTTGCAAATGTCATTGCATTGGAAACAGTATCAACGCCCCCTCGCTATGAGTAAGTGTTTTGAAAACATTATCCATATAAAACTGTTATTTACAGGCAAAGCATTATGAAATTATTTACTTGTGGTTTGTGATGTAGCTGCTGTCAGATCCAATACAGCTGACTGCTTCATCTTTCAACAAAAGTTTCTTTGCGAACTCTCCATTACACTGTGCCTTGTTTACAAAATCTGCAGTCAGATTCTCCGAACAAACATATAATCCTCTGACAAGATCCATGACTCCAAACCATCCACTTGTTCCTGATACTGGGATCCTTCTGAAGTCTCTACAGAAATGAGCAAATGAGCTGTTTAAACTGGACACGTGAAAGTGAATGTTTCTTTATGCATCCATTTACTCTTCCATTTGTCCTGTTGTCAGCAGACTCAAAGACTTGAGTATGTCAGAAAGTGAACGTGCATCTGTATCCAGTGTAGACAGCTTCAGTGATTTATAATTGGTTCTATTTTCCTTTTGTTGCAGCGCTAGCATCTAGTGTAGGCAAGTCAGCCATGACTGAACGCCAGTAGGCGGGGCCTATGGTGCGACGATGTATAACTATTCGTCGATGACGTCTTGCTCTGTATGGTTGGGTATCGTTTTAATTTTAACGATTCCGATTCCGGTTCTTAGCGATTCTCGATTTCGATGCCAGTATTTTTTTTTATGGAGAGAAAAAAAAAAAGAGCAAATACTTCAAGAATAATGTTTTTACCTTTTATTCTTGCCACATTTAGGCTATAACCAGTAGGCTGTAACTGTTTTTGTACCTGAGTGTGAGACGCTGCTAGTAAAAGTATGCACGTTATTTCAAATGTTTCCAAGCGCGCCTATATTCTTTTCAGAATGCCTCAAGTGCACCGCAGGTCATGTAACAAGGTACCGTGTGCAGTCATTGAAAATAAGTTATTTTTTATGTTCTTCACCGAAAATGAGCCAAGGCCAATGAGTTTGTGTTAGAAGAAATAATAAATAGCGTATTTTTTCTTTTAGCAACCTTTAAAACAGGGTCCCACAGACCCAAACACCTTGGATTTAACAAGCTACAATAACAACAAGACCAGTAATACAATTAATTACCTTTTTATTTAAGTAAAATTAAGAAAAACATTAAGAAAACTTTTGCTCAGTGTTCCCTCACTGTTATAGACAGGATTAGCTACTTTCCACCTCAAATGAACCTGAAGCCTGAAGTCCTTGTTGAGGGGTTGCCTGTCGGGCTTGTCTATTACCCCCCATAAATTATGTTTATGCTTATTAGGATCAACAATTCATTTCACTACGTTGCTCTGAACAACCATAATAAGCGTTATGGACGTGACCGTTACGGACGCTTCATATTAAATCCTATGACTTTGCTTCTTTATTGCTGTGGTCTGTTTCAGGCTTACCGTATATCAGAACATATCCAATAGTCGCAACACTCTTTGTGCTTTGTTAGTTTTAATATGAAAAAGGTTCAACTTTCAAATTCAGCCGATTTTATAACAAAATTTAAACAATAGATGTCGCTCTTTAATTGCCTATAGCTACGGCGCGTGACAGATTAGCTACTGCAGCGCCTCAGATCAAGTGGATCAGGCGCACATGAACCGATCTTCTCTTCCTCTTGCCAGTTACAGAACGAAATATGAACATCAAAAGGTAGGCCTATATGATACAGTACAACTTATAGAAGAGCACTGTGTCGCATAGGACACTTCCCTCGGAAGTTTTTACCTATTGGTTAAAAAATGAATAGCCTATTGATCACAATCCGCGCGATCAAGCTGACAAAATAAAAAGATTGCAATAATTTTGACTTGAAATAAAGTGTGATCATTTAGACGAAACATAAAACTGACATGTTTGCGATTGTAGCCTACGTCAATCGGTTCACCTGACTGTGGGGAAAACATGCGATTTTAAACTGCTTTATGATAAACATTAATATTTGTCAATGTATTTTTGCAAGCAGTTCTGTAAGAAGGAAAATCAGGGTCTCTGAATTGATTCTTGAACAACGCACACACTTTGTCAACATGAGAAATAGGTCTAATCCATAACCTTTTGCAATACAGAGTATAAAGTTTAGTAAAAAGTTGATAAATTGTGCAGTCTTACCATACTGGTATCCCAGATTTCAATATTTGGTGGTTTAAATGCCTGCTTGAGATCTCTGTGAAAGTTTTTTAAAGCAGTCTTCTGTGCCGCTTTCAGACCGGTCGCATCCGTAACGGAAAACTGTCACATCCGTAACGTTGTTTTTTCCTCATTTATGCAAACACGAAAAAAGAAATACAATTATTATTTTATGCTCTGTGGAGAGCCAACCCTTCTTTATTCGGTGGGCAGTATTACTTTTGGTTCACGCAGTGTAATTCACAGAATTCTTAAAAAAAAAAAAGGTTGTCACCCAAAACTTGGTGACTTTTTTTGTCACGTCCGTAACGCTGTATATTTCCCTCATCTAAAATATAAAACAATTGTATAGACTGACATTTTTCTAATGTCTGGACTCCTTTAGTAAGTGATTATGAATATATACAGTGGGTACGGAAAGTATTCAGACCCCCTTAAATTTTTCACTCTTTGTTATATTGCAGCCATTTGCTAAAATCATTTAAGTTCATTTTTTTCCTCATTAATGTACACACAGCACCCCATATTGACAGAAAAAAAGAGAATTGTTGACATTTTTGCAGATTTATTAAAAAAGAAAAACTGAAATATCACATGGTCCTAAGTATTCAGACCCTTTGCTGTGACACTCATATATTTAACTCAGGTGCTGTCCATTTCTTCTGATCATCCTTGAGATGGTTCTACACCTTCATTTGAGTCCAGCTATGTTTGATTATACTGATTGGACTTGATTAGGAAAGCCACACACCTATCTATATAAGACCTTACAGCTCACAGTGCATGTCAGAGCAAATGAGAATCATGAGGTCAAAGGAACTGCCTGAAGAGCTCAGAGACAGAATTGTGGCAAGGCACAGATCTGGCCAAGGTTACAAAAAAATTTCTGCTGCACTTAAGGTTTGGGACGACCAGAACCCTTCCTAGAGCTGGTCGTCCGGCCAAACTGAGCTATCAGGGGAGAAGAGCCTTGGTGAGAGAGGTAAAGAAGAACCCAAAGATCACTGTGGCTGAGCTCCAGAGATGCAGTCGGGAGATGGAAGAAAGTTGTAGAAAGTCAACCATCACTGCAGCCCTCCACCAGTCGGGGCTTTATGGCAGAGTGGCCCGACGGAAGCCTCTCCTCAGTGCAAGACACATAAAAAAACACCTGAAGGACTCCAAGATGGTGAGAAATAAGATTCTCTGGTCTGATGAGACCAAGATAGAACTTTTTGGCCTTAATTCTAAGCGGTATGTGTGGAGAAAACCAGGCACTGCTCATCACCTGTCCAATACAGTCCCAACAGTGAAGCATGGTGGTGGCAGCATCATGCTGTGGGGGTGTTTTTCAGCTGCAGGGACAGGACGACTGGTTGCAATCAAGGAAAAGATGAATGCGGCCAAGTACAGGGATATCCCGGACGAAAACCTTCTCCAGAGTGCTCAGGACCTCAGACTGGGCCGAAGGTTTACCTTCCAACAAGACAATGACCCTAAGCACACGGCTAAAATAACGAAGGAGTGGCTTCACAACAACTCCGTGACTGTTCTTGAATGGTCCAGCTAGAGCCCTGACTTAAACCCAATTGAGCATCTCTGGAGAGACCTAAAAATGGCTGTCCACCAACGTTTACCATCCAACCTGACAGAACTGGAGAGGATCTGCAAGGAGGAATGGCAGAGGATCCCCAAATCCAGGTGTGAAAAACTTGTTGCATCTTTCCCAAAAAAGACTCATGGCTGTATTAGATCAAAAGGGTGCTTCTACTAAATACTGAGCAAAGGGTCTGAATACTTGGGACCATGTGATATTTCAGTTTTTCTTTTTTAATAAATCTGCAAAAATGTCAACAATTCTGTGTTTTTCTGTCAATATGGGGTGCTGTGTGTACATTGAGGAAAAAAAATGAACTTAAATGATTTTAGCAAATGGCTGCAATATAACAAAGAGTGAAAAATTTAAGGCGGTCTGAATACTTTCCGTACCCACTGTAAATAGACGGTTTAATATGTTGCTATTAAATGCATTTTTTGAGCGTTTATATTTCAAGTTTTAACTCCAAATGTCACGTCCATAACGCTGGAACTGCCCATTATTAGAACTACACACATACTCTTAAACACACAAGTTAGCAACTGAGAGACATGTGCGAACACACTGCTCAACAAACGCTCCATACACAATAAATAATGTTTATAACGTTGGGGTATTGTGCCACCTTTCTAGGATCGGTACAACATAAACATTATCCACATGCACACCTACCATATATTACTTCATACAGTTTTAAGGCCTTGAACTCTCTTCCCATTTCGGCCCACAAAGTTGTACTGCCTGGATAGGCCATGGTCTAGGAGGAAGGTCATCATCCTTCTTGTGGCCTCGTCAACAGTTGCCCCCCCTATGTCAGTCATAGCTGCAACCTGAGGGGGAACAAAGGCAATACAAAGCAAAATTATCTACAGCATATTGCTCACTGAAGTAAACCACTAAACATGAAAGAACTTCCAGAAGCATGGGTGTGAGCACACCTGGGAAGTTTCAGATCAAATTCACTGCTAGCCCCCCAATAAAATTGAATTGAGTTGCACTACCCTAGACTTAACATACATACCAGTTCGGACATGAAGTTTGGGTTTGCCAGTTTTTCTTCCATGATTTCCACATCCCTAACTGTCTTTAGGGGAAAACCCTCTGGGGTCGAAGAGACGGTGGTGCTAATGTTGCCACGCTGTTTTACAAGCATTTGTAGCATCCTCCCTTGGATTTTTTGTGTCTCTTTCATCTCAAGAAGTGTTAAGATGCGAACAAACATGATGTCCCTGATTTGTCTTTGAGGGGTTTCTGGTGACGTGGTGACGTGGTGATGGGTTGAAACATCGGGTGGAAGAAGGGGTGGAAGTGTAGGCCTAGCAGATGGAGGCAGTGGAGGTGAAAGACCTGAAGGTGGATGGAGGCGGTGGAGGTGTCAGCACAGATCTGAGGGTGGATGGAGCCGGTGCGCTGTAAAAAAAAAAAAAAAAAAAACACAACTTTGAAATGACTAATTTTGTTGTGTTGGTTCAGCAAAAATCCACACTGTAAAAATCTTGTACAACAAAAAAATCTTTTGGCTCAACTACAAAAGATTTGCTACAGAATAGTTTTCTCCAGAAAACAAATAATGTCAAGTTGACTCAACTAAACTTTTTTTTTTTGTTGTTGTTTTTTTAATTATGAGGAGGACATTATGAAACTTTCAGAATGTTTTAAAGGTTCAAAGATCACTTTGAAAAGATCAAGGCAAATTTGATTTCTCATGTCATGACCTCTTTAAAGGTTTTATGCCCACCATATACGTTAATATATATATAAATTCATACTGAAACCGTTCAAGGCCATTTTAATTGCAGTTGGTAGTAAACCATAGTAAATACATAAAAATATGATGACAGCAGTCCAATATAGAGTTGAAAAAAAATCAGGTATTCTGGATAGCTGCTTAAAAAAAAAAAAAAAAAAAAAAAAAAAAAAAAAAGTGGTGATAAGAAAGTGGGGATGTTAGAATAGTGCCATTGTTTTGACTTAATGCATTGATCTTGCTCATCATGCTTGGTTATTTTATACTGGGTTGCTCGCAAAAGTGAGAATGTAACAGGAAACCACAGTTACACTGTGATATAAGTCTGTGTATATGAGCTAGTTTCTGTTATTTTTATTTGCTCTGCATTGCAAAATTATTTCCAACAATTGATAAAGTTTTGTACTTCTATTAACCCCAGTCTTCTAATATTATTTTACTGATTCCTGCAAAATGGGGAAGGTTTTGCATGGCTAAAACAACTTTTGTGTGGTATAGCTAGCAGTCAGCAACAAGATGATGACAGGAAGGAAGGCCATCGCAAGTGTGTATAAAAGGACCCAATTATTTCTTGCGCATATTTCGATTTACGACTGGAAACAAGTTCACAAGTTCTGTGAATTCAAATATACAACCATTTGCAAAGACTATAGTGTACTATGTTTTTTGTCCGCATTGGTTTATTATTGTACTTTCAGACAAATATACTCACCCTAAAAAGCATGTAAATACAAAATGAACTGTGATTGGTCACTTTACATGTCGTTCAAACATGTCTGCCTGTCTAAGTAGCCTGTTCTTGTCCAGAATAATCTGCAAGATTGGACTTAACATGCATTTAAAAATAGGTAGCGTGAATTTTCCTTTCATGCTGACTTTAAAGTCGTCATGAAACGGAAGTTGTGATAATCTTTTCTTCCCCATTGTGATGTATATTTGAGAGAAATAGGTTTTCGAAAAAGAAAACATGTAGGGTGGCACTTGATTTTGTCCCATCGGGAATTGATTGGATGGTTGTGGCTGATTGCGTGATCTCATGTGATTGACAGGTTGTCCCGCCCTCAAACTAGAAAACATGTCATCAAAGAAGAAAAGAGAGGCTGGGGAAGCTGTTTTGAATAAACCACATGAATTTTTAACAGTGAATGAATTTAAAAATATATGTGCACGAATAAATCATTTATACTAAACATATACTATATTCCATAAAAAAATAAGAATTGACCATTTTGATATCATGGTGACTTTAATGTGTTAGTCTAGTTATTTATGTATCATTATTCTGTATTTATATTTCATTATATCATTACATTATCATTATAATATTTTTAGTTAAAGGGTTAGTTCACCCAAAAATGAAATTTCTGTCATTAATTACTCACCCTCATGTCGTTCCACACCCGTAAGACCTTATAGAGTCTGATAGCCCCTCCCCCTCTGCAACGTAATTAAAGCTGCGACAGTTGAGTGCATGAAGTGTCCAACATTCTACACTTCATTTTTTCCGTTAATTTAGTGCATCATCCGGGTATTTAAAGTGCACTTTTTCTTTTTGGGATTTTCTGTGTGAACGCACTACTCGCACTATTTGTACTTAAAAACGTCATAGAATAGTGCACAAGTACGCGAAAATGGATGCACCTCTAGTGATGGGCGAACGACATATCTAGTGATGGGGTTTTCAGTCAGTTACTTTCATTCACTAATGCAAGCCAGATGTTGTCCATGATAGATAGTTCCCTTCCCCCTACCGCTGTAATGTAAACAGTCCTGCCACACCCGTGGAAACAAACTCGAGAGCTCCTGGAATCCTTGCAGTCAGACGAGACATGTGGTCCTGATCAGGGTGTTTCTGCTCCAGCTGTCAGCTGTTCTGAGAACTAAATGTGCTTCTTTTTGTAAATACAAGAGGATTAAATATTGCAGGCGGTTGTAGCAGTTCACGGTTGCTGTGTTGACTGCACAGCTCCAATGTCACGGAGTTTGGAAAAGTTTCTTTTAAGGAGTTTGTACTCTGACAGTAAATTATGCTGAACTCGGGAGGAAAATGAAACTCGTGAGTACAGTTACAAGTGGTTTTTAACCGTTGTCCTGATTTTGCAATATTGCATAGCTTACTATACGTTGTTGCACTCTTGTAACTGTGAATATTGAATTGTTTCATGCATTTGCTAACATGTACACGTAAAAATTTGGTGAAAACACTTAATGTATTAGACTTAATGTATGTATATTTTAATGGATAAGTTGGAGCAGATAGTGAAGGAAAAGCAGTCAGCAAGTGTCCAGCATGCATGGGAACTTTTTCAGAACTGTTTAAATGTATTCCAACATTCACCTCATGAATTAACTGAAGAATTTTCGACAAAGCTAAAATAAAATATCAAATTACTTTAACATGTATTCATTGATACTTATATACTTACGTATTTCCCATATTTCCATTTGTGTTATTTTACACTTTTAATGACTTTACTATTCTAAAATGTGGAAATTTAGTTTTAAATGCAGTGAGTATTCGTTTCCAGTCCTTTTTACTGAATGTTTGTGTGAAATCATGTATGGGAAAAGCAGTGTTTATTTTAGTAATAGTAGTTATTTTAGTAGCAGTGTTATTTTTTTAGTTTTAGTATATCATTATATATTTAATTAAATACATAGATCAACTAAATAAAATTGAGAAATGTAGCTTAAGATTTATTTTATTTCAAGTAATGGAAATGTTTTTTAAGTTTTTGCTACATTAACCCTTTGTTAATGCGTATTAGAAAATGTGGGATAAAAACATGCTATTTGTTTGCCCAGCATGCTTTGCCTGTCTGTGTATTTAGATGTCTGAACAAGTTCAACGTGGAGTGCTTTAAAAATAAATGTTCTTTTGTCCTTTCTTTTACAGGACAGAGATTTATGAAGAGATTCTAGGTGTGCGTCATATTTGGATTGAACTTCTGGAAGTTGTGAGCCAGTCTTCCCCAGAGCGCTTCCCTTGTAATGAGCATGGTCAGAGAAGGACTTTGTGTTTCATAGCAGTGTGTGCCTATGTCGGATTCTCCATTACGTTTCAACAAGCTCAAGGGCTGATATGAATAAAGTAGAGTCGTGGTCAGAGGAGGAGGTCTCGCTCTGGCTGACTGATCAGGGCTTGCAGGAATACTCTGAACTGTTGCAAAACTACGACGGACAGGCTTTATTAAATCTTACCTCGGATGACTTCAAGAGGGCGTCCCTCTCCAGGGTCACTTCAGACGGTGGTCGTTTGCTCCTGGAAAAGATAGAGACTCTTAAGATCGAGCATCACATCGATGTCCACAAGAATGAACATGTCAATGGGCACATGGTGTTGAATCATAACGGGAATGCTGGGAGTGCCGGCAAGGCTCAGCGGAATGGCATGGTGAATGGCTTCCACAAGGAACTGGTGCAGATTTCCATTCCAGAGCCAGCTTCTCCGCAGTTCCCTCCCGAATGGGGAAAGACCGCCGTGGCTCTTGTCTATGCCTTGTGCTGCTTCGTCTTTACCACCATCATTATTTCTGTGGTCCATGAACGTGTGCCTCCTAAGGAGGCAACTCCACCGCTCCCTGACAAGTTCTTTGACTTTTTTGACCGAGTGGAGTGGGCTTTCTCTGTATGCGAGATCAACGGAATGATTCTGATGGTCTTGTGGATTATACAGTGGAGTCTCTTAAAACACAAGTGAGTTTTCCAAGTGGGAAGAATCTTGTCTGAGATTCTTTCATAAATGTTGTTAATGGACGTGTCTCACAAAACCTGCATTTTTCACACCAAATTCAGTAGAAATACATAAATTAAATTTGGCTGGTAAACAGTGTAGAGAATTTTTAGACTTTGACTATTTATATTACAATTAAATACAATTTTCACTTAAATTAAAGTTGTTATTTGTAATTATTTCTTAAAACAAAATGTCTTTCTGATTACTGTTTTATGAATATTATTCAAATATTTTCATTACAAACACCATTTTCATAAAATTTTATTCTCACACTATTCTCATTCTCTTTTCCTATGACAATTTTTCCTACGTACAATTTTACGTTTTGTTCTCATTGCTGTTATATGAATTAAATATTATTTTAATATTTCATTGACATTTAAGCATAATTTTCCCTTAAATTCTTATTACCATAATGCAAAAAAAAAAACATTTATTTATTTAAATGAAAATCTGTAAAACAAATGTATGGAAGTTTGTTTCCGCCATGAAATAAAAAATAAAAAAGGTAATTGCGACTTTTTATCTCACAATTCTGACTTTTTTTTCCTCAGAATTGCAAGTTATAAAGTCAGAATTGCATGATATAAAGTAAAAATAGCTAGTTATAAAGTCAGAATTGTGGGATATAAACTTACAATTGCGTGTTATAATGCACAGTTGTGAGGGGGAAAGACTGATGTTTTTTCTCAGAATTGTTTATATCTCACAGTTCTGACTTTATAACTCGCAATTGCATGTTATAATGGACGTGTCTCACAAAACCTGCATTTTTCACACCAAATTCAGTAGAAATACATAAGTTAAATTTGGCTGGTAAACAGTGTAGAGAATTTTTAGACTTTGACTATTTATATTACAATTAAATACAATTTTCACTTAAATTAAAGTTGTTATTTGTAATTATTTCTTAAAACAAAATGTCTTTCTGATTACTGTTTTATGAATATTATTCAAATATTTTCATTACAAACACTATTTTCATAAAATTTTATTCTCATACTATTCTCATTCTCTTTTCCTATGACAATTTTTCCTACATACAATTTTATGTTTTGTTCTCATTGCTGTTATATGAATTAAATATTATTTTAATATTTCATTGACATTTAAGCATAATTTTCCCTTAAATTCTTATTACCATAATGCAAAAAAAAAACACATTTATTTATTTAAATGAAAATCTGTAAAACAAATGTATGGAAGTTTGTTTCCGCCATGAAATAAAAAATAAAAAAGGTAATTGCGACTTATAATGCACAGTTGTGAGGGGAAAAAGACTGATGTTTTTTCTCAGAATTGTTTATATCTCACAGTTCTGACTTTATAACTCGCAATTGCATGTTATAAAGTCAGAATTGCGAGATAAACGCAATTCTGAGAAAAAAAAAGTATCTCATGCAATTTTGACTGGCCCGGTTTCACAGACAGGGCTTAGCCTAAGCCAGGATCAGGCCTTAGTTCAATTAGGGTATTTAAGTAGCTTTTATAAACATACACTACAAAAAAACATTGCTGGTGTGCCTCTTGAGACAAAACAATGGCTCTGACATATTTTAAGATATGTCTCAGTATAAGTTGCTTTCAGTTAAAACAGCTCAAACATGCATTTTAGTCTGGGACTAGCTTAAGCCTTATCTGTGAAACCAGGAGTACAACTCACAATTGTGAGTTTATATCTCGCAATTCTGAGAAGAAAGTCAGAATTGTGAGGTATAGTCAGAATTGCGTGTTTAAAAACTCGCAATTGCGAGAAAAAAAGTCAGAATTGTGACTATATCTCGCAATTCTGACTTTATAACTCGCAATTACAAGTTTAGATCTCGCAATTCTAAGAAATAAAGTCAGAATTGTGATATATATAAACTCGCAATTGCGAGAAGAAAAGTAAGAATTGTAAGATAAAAAGTCTCAATTACCTTTTTTATTTTTTATTTAATGGCGGAAACAAGCTTCCATACACATGACTGTAGTTCACTAATATGAATCTATCACCACATCTTCCTTCCACAGATCAATTGTTGGTCGACGCTTCTGTTTCATCGTCGGGACGCTCTACCTCTACAGGTGCATCACCATGTACATTACTACTCTTCCAGTGCCTGGCATGCACTTCAAATGCTCTCCAAAGGTAAAAACAAAACAAAAAATCACACTTTTTCCCCCCCCCTTTTCCCACATTATTTGTTTTCTTTTTAACATGGTTACTTCATAATCAGCACAACTAACTTTTTTTTTTCTCCCAAATTTTTTTTCCCATATTGACAGAGAATAGTGACTCCCTTTAAACCATACAAAAAATCATAAATAAAAGTCCATGCTACTCATGGCTAATATTCCAAGATTATATTCCAGTTTTTAGTGAGAAACAACCTGAAATTGAAGTCATTATTCAGTGAAAATCTTGATGTCTGGATATCGCTATTCATATAATATAAGAACAGCTGTGCACAAACTGGAGAACATTAAACTGTGTGTTTTCTGCTGCAGTGAATAGTGCTGTCATTCTTGTTGGGTATAATTTTTTTTTTTTTGTTTAATATTCTTGATCAGTTTTGTGTCAATAATTTGTGTTCAGTTACAAGAGTAAAAAAGGCCATGTAATTTTCCTAGATCTTGTAATGATTGATACTGTAATTAGATGATGCTTGTAACTTGTAGGAAAGATTACAAAATGTTTTTTTTTTTTTTTTTTAATTGTTAGAATTTACATTTTTATTTTCTGTATTTTCATCCCAGAACCATTCCAGTTCATGTAACAGGATGGGTCAGGTGACCAGCTATGTTTTGATGTAAGGAATTTGTGACTGTTCTATAAATGTCCTTAGAGCAAAGGTCACAAAGGGACATATTTCACATTGAATAGAGAGGCTGCTCATGGAAAATGTGAAGTGTGCTATTTTCATCTGTTTTTCTTTTAATATGTTCAGGCAACCCATTTTTATTGAGGGAGAAATGAGGGATAGAGCGTTAGAAATATTGTTGATAGGATTTTTGGTACCTAATATATAGTACTTTCATGGGATCTGCTTATTGTTGTAGATATCCCGTCAATATAATGTTGGTAGTTCCTTATCGATACAGCTGGGAATGTGGGGGTGTGAATTAGTGTATAATTATACATAGGGTTGGGTATTGTTTGAATTTTATCAATTCCGATTCTGCTTATTGATTCCGATTCTTAAAAAAAGTTTAAGAAAAGTCAAACTTTTAGATATCAGACATGCTTATTCTGTGTCTTTTTGCAAAAACATTCTATTGCAGCTAAATACCATGAACAAAAATCAGCAGCCTAAAGAACAACTAACAAATAAACTAGTCTAATATAAATTTCACACATTATTAAAGACAAGTATACAGTCAGTAATACAATAAGAACAAATAAGCAAATTAGCAATTGCACAAATAAATACAAATGAAATCGAATGTAAAATAATACCGCATTGTTTTCTTTTTATAAATAAAATATAGTTTAATCCTCATGAAAGTTACAAAAGTTATTCAGTCAAGCTTAGTGAGCGATTTTCTTTGTCTTTTATTCTTTGATTGGCAGCAGGTTTATTAGGCTGCTGTCACTTTAAGACCTAATGCACGGATCCAATATACTGTTAAACATGCGTTTTCTTTCTGTTTATGTTCAGTTAAGGCATAACCGACTGTGTTTACGAGGATATTTTGACATGATTTTGTGTATATTTGTCCGTTCAAGTGTAAGACGACGCGAAAGAGAGCTCAATTCAGTATTCGCGCACCATATGAGAGGCGGCCTTTTGTGTGCGCGCTCCAGATGTGCCCAGAACAGAAAACAGCGTACAAGTGCCGAATTGAGTTCTTTGACATCTTCTTGCACTTAAATGGTTTAAAATCACATTAAAATGTGCACACAGGAATTGATAAGCGGAATTGAAATTATATAACAAATGTCTAATTTCTGACCTTAAGTATCTGATTCCAGAATTGGAATCTATTTTCGATTCCCGAACCTGTTTATACATATGTTATGTTTCGGGTCAATTGCCAGAAATACTGGTTAACCCAGGATGTTTTTTTAATTAATTAATTAATTAATTTATTTTTTAATAAATTTTGCGACTATTTCTTATTTAAAGTCATGAACAATGCAAAGTTTTGACAACCTGAGGTGTCAATGTGAATGTGTATATGAAATTTTTGTTGTAACTGTGATGTTAACGGGTCAATTTGACCTGCAAATTTCATGGTTAAAGACTGGTGCACAGACATGCAAAAATGCGTTTTTATGTATTTTATGTCAGTTTCTCAACCTCTGGGAGTATTTACATTTATGCAAATTGGCAGGCACTTTTATTCAAGGAAATGTACGCTGCGTTTAAGGTGTACATTTTTATCAGTTCATGCATATGAATTTTGCTGGGAAACAAACACACACACACACACACACACATATATATACATATATATAATTACTTTTTAATGTGAGAAGTATTAATGTTAAAGGTTAACTGTTTTACATGAATTTTTAATTTTTACTTGAATTGTATTGAATCAAATTAGGAATCCAATTTTAACACAATCCATTGATCAATTTTTTTTTAATTTTATTTATTTATTTATTTTTTTAAGTTTATTTAAAGTGCAGCCACACAAACTTTTGGGGAGTTTTGGTTTATTAAAAAAAATATGTTTTGGAAAAACATTTAATTTTCCTCAAAGAATTTAAAGTGAAACTATTTTCCCCACCAGTGGGCCTTTTTCTGGACTGTATGAATCCTAAAATACTGCACCCACTAGAACAATGAGTAATAAATGAAGTGATTGTTTACAGTGTCGCTGCTCTAGTGTTGCTATGCTGACAATCCACTGGTGATCCTTTCGCAACTGTGTGTGTGACTAAATGTGGTTGATGAGATGCTGTGAACACATACTAGCTACGCAAGGCAGGAAATCCACACCACGGGACATGCAGGAAACATTTATCATCAAGCCCAGCAACTTGTTCACTCTTGTTAGAACCTGCTTTCCTGTTGAAGGCGTTTGCTCAAAGAAAGCCTAGACATAAATGCCAAGAACTTTGCTTTCTAGGAGCCACTTGTTGCTTTTATATTGCGTCTCAAAGGGGTTATTTGTTGTTTTATGCTCTCGACTGAACATGTGCTGAGGTTGTAGAAACACATTGGGTCAAGAAGTGTATAAAAATAGATTAGGAATTATGGGGGATTGTCATGATGCTAATGCTTGTTTGTTTTTTCTGGCAGCTGTATGGTGACTGGGAATCTCGGATGCGGCGGGTGATGAAATTGATCGCAGGAGGGGGTCTGACCATCACAGGCTCTCATAACTTGTGTGGCGACTACTTGTACAGTGGCCATACAGTCATGCTCACCCTCACTTATCTCTTCATGAAGGAGTGTGAGTGAACAATTTGAGACAACACCGCCCCCTAGTGGACAGTTTAAACGCAAGTTTTGATTATACAGTGGTACCAAAAAGCACTGGGATATTAAGACGCATTTAAAAATGTATGAATAGTATTGCATTAGATAACGATAAAATCAAACTATTTTGGCATGAATTTTAAGCACAAACACTTTTCAAGCAAAATATTCACCTAACAAGTTTAATTTGTAAGTGGTATCTTTCAACCCTTATAATGCATGCAAACTAAGACCGAACACATTTTGCATTTTTTGAGGGTCAGTTTGGATCAGGTGGAACAAAAGCTTATAAAGCAAGTGTAACTCAGTATTTGTCAACTAACTATATTGCATCTGATCAGCAATTTCTCTTAAATGAGTGAATGCATAGCAATTTCAAAGTTTTAGCCATGTTACCATGTTATTACCATGTTATTACTATATTAAACCCTTTTTTATTTTATAAAACTTTCTTTGAAAGTTAAAATTTTATATGAATTATAGGAAAAACATGTATTGTTTTTTTTTCAATACTCATGAGAAATTTTATTTGAATATATAATTATTATAATTCCACTGAAATCAATGAATTTAATTAATTTCCTTTGAACTACTCAAAAATTGTCCAAATTTATGAAACGTATATTCTTTTTCTAACAAAACAACATAAATATAAACAAAATATATTCATTGCACTTGTATAAACTTTCACTTTCAGATGAAAAAGATTATCAAATTTTCATGCTGCAATGGTTCATGTTTATCAACAATATTCAGTCCCAAAAGTTTGTGAGAGATATGGAAAAGAGGCTAAAAATATTTTACAAAAGTATTTTAGAGACAAAAAAGTCTGCAAAACATCATGTGCAAAGCCTCGGTTGATACCTGGGTCAAAATGGACCTGCATTCAAAATGGTTATATCTCTTAAAGGGTTAGTTCACCCAAAAATGACAATTCTGTCATTTATTACTCACCCTCATGTTGTTCCACACCCGTAAGACCTTTGTTCATCTTCAGAACACAAATTAAGATATTTTTTGATAAAATCCGATGGCTCAGTGAGGTCTGCATTGAAAGCAAGTTAATTTACACTTTCAATTTCCAGAAAGGTACTAAAGACATATTTAAAGCAGTTCATATGACTACAGTGGTTCAACCCCAATGTTATGAAGCGACGAGAATACTTTTTGTGTGCCAAAAAAACAAAATAACGACTTTATTCAACAATATCTAGTGATGGGCGATTTCAAAACACTGCTTCATGAAGCTTCGAAGCTTTACGAATCTTTTATTTCGAATCAGTGGTTTAGAGTGTGTATCAAACTGCCAAAGCCACGTGAACCATTGAAATTTCGAAACACTTATGACATAACGAAGCCTCGTTTCCTGAAATCACGTGACTTTGGCGCTCCAAACCACTGATTCGAAACAAAAGATTCAAAGCTCCATGAAGCAGTGTTTTGAAATCGCACCTCACTAGATATTGTTGAATAAAGTCGTTATTTTGTTTTTGGCGCACAAAAAGTATTCTCGTCACTTCATAATATTAAGGTTGAACCACTGTAGTCACATGAACTGTTTTAAATATAACATTAGTGCCTTTCTGGGCATTAAAAGCGTTAATTAACTTGCTTTCAATGCAGGCCTCACTGAGCCATCGGATTTCATCAAAAATATCTTAATTTGTGTTCCGAAGATGAACGAAGGTCTTACAGGTGTGGAACAACATGAGGGCGAGTAATTAATGACAGAATTTTCATTTTTGGGTGAACTAACCCTTTAAAAACTCTTTTAAACAATCTAAAATTTAAATGATATATTTTGATAGTCTTGTCTCATTTGCAAAGTTTGGTTCCTGTACTAAAAATTATTCTTTTTTTAAACAAATTACATATCTCTTTTGGGTTAAAATGGACCCAAATGCATTATGAATTAAAAAATTATTCAAAATGTAGACGAAAAGTCTTGCGACATTGTGCTTGTCAATGTCATTGGATCTTGTTGATAGTTAAGTCTTTCCCCGCCATTGACGAGTTATCTCGTCTTTTATGACAAAACGCTTCCCTGCCATTGACTAGATTTTACGGCTTTCTGTGTTTTCGCTGAAATACACTAGGGGGCGCTATGACACATCTTCTGAAAGTGTACAGTATCTCCAGATCAAAACACAGGCAAAAAAGTAGCAGAAACGAACAATCTCTTATAAAAAATAATGCAATCATCAACAATAAACAGCATATTAAAAAAACGGCTAATGTAACTGAGTGAAGTGCTTTGGGGGTGTTGATGGACTCTAATTAGAGTTAATGTGATGAACTACACCTGTGGTTACTTACTACTTCACTTTACTGGAGAGAAAAAAAAAAGAAGCATTCTAACATTCTCTGTTATAACACTCCCTAATTTTCTTGCACCTGACAGATTCTCCTAGACGGTTCTGGTGGTACCACTGGGGCTGCTGGGCTTTGTGTGCAACAGGAGTGTTCTGCATTCTTCTTGCTCATGACCACTACACGATTGATGTCGTTGTGGCCTACTTCATCACCACACGTCTCTTCTGGTGGTATCACACTATGGCTAACCAACAAGTACGTCTGCCTGTTTTGATGTCAACATTTCCATCCAGAGCCCTTTGTCAACCTACATAGTATTTTAACCTCTAACCATCTGCATCTGTTTTAGGCTCTCAAAGAGACATCCCAGACCAACTTTTTCACCCATGTGTGGTGGTTCAGATTTTTCCAATACCTGGAAAGCAGCGTTCAAGCCGTCGTCCCCCGCAGCTACCAGAAGCCCTTCTCGTGGCGATCGCTGCAGTGGGGTCACGTAAAGTACACACGGATAGACTCGGATTGACTGACGTGCAAACGGTCCATTTTGGAAGTTGGTCTCCAAAACATGTGCCCAAAGTGCCGGAACAAGCCTGACATCGTAGCTAACCCCTTTAACTAACAGACTAGTCATCCAAAGCTTCTCATTCCTTTGTGATGTCCTCACAGGATTGGTTTTTGGATGTAAAACTTAGCACGTATGGGGCTAGGAACAATAGAGAAACCATGGTCAGTGATAAGCAAGTGGTTTTCTGGGCTTGCGATGGCCTGTAATTTCATCCTACATTAATAAAAATTCATTAAAAATGAGCCAGCAAGCTAAATGAGAAGTGGAGAAAGAAAGCGTCTCCAAGTATCTTTGCCCCTGTTTACAGGCACAAAGCCATCTTCTCGAGATATTTTTGTTAACTCAAGTAAGCAATTTATTGACACATTAAATATTGCAAATCTGAGTAACATAAATCAGTTTTGTACATTTTTCTAGTCGTCTGCTAAACAACTTGTGCTGTCAGAGAAGGTTTATATGAATATAATTTTTATTTTTTGAACTAATTCTTTGTTTTTTTACTTCGAGAGCTACAGAAGATGTATATTGGGATATTGGATAATCTAATGCTCCTCAGTGCCTTAATAGTTCTAGCAGTCAACTGTAATAATCTATTTATGTTCATTCAAAGACAATTTCAGTGTTTTAGACTATATTCAGGGTGGTCGTGCTGTAACCACCCTTTGCGAACCACGTATGCTTGAAACAGAACTCACCTCATTGCCCGAATGTAACAATCCTGCTCGCTTTGAAAGAGTATTTCCATGAGAGTGTCAGCAAAGCTAATTTCGCTGACCATGACCATTTCTCTGGTGTTGTTTTCGGAATGTATTTATTTATGTTTTTGTTGCGTATTTCCATCTGGATCCTATTTTGTCAGACAGCTGGTGCTTTATTGCTCTTACTGAACTCCAGGTCTCTGGAGGTTGTTTGAATGAAAAGAACAATGTGACCCGATCCATCCTTTCCGCAAGCCAGAACAGATGTTCTGTCCCACTGACCACCCAATACAACAAGCTGCTATATTGTGACGTAATAGTAGGAGATGTTCGTCCAATGACAAACAAATAAATTACAAATATTAGCACAAAACAGCTTTGCATGATTATTTGATTTTAATTTTATTTTTTTGTGACTGTGTGAATATTTAGTCAGAATTGTCAAAATCATCAATGTTTCTCATTATCTTAAAGTTTAACTAAAGGCTTATGCTTACATGCTTGAAAGTTGTTCCTATGAAACTATGGAAGCTTGTTTCCGCCACGGAATAAAAAAAAAAAAGATAATTGTGACTTTTTATCTCACAATTCTGACTTTTTTCTTGCAAATGCGAGTTTATATCTCACAATCTTGACTTTTTCTCTTACAATTGCGAGTTTATATTGTGCAATTCTGACTTTTGTCAGAATTCCGTGATATAAACTTGCAATTGCGAGTTATAAAGTCCAATTCTGAGGGAAAAAAGACATATATCTTACATATATCTAATTCTGATTTTATAACTCACAATTAAGTTTTATTTTTGTTTTATTTTTGGAGTGTTTCATATGGAAGCTTGTTTCTGCCACTGAATAAAAAATAAAAAAAGGTAATTGTGACTTTTTATCTCACAATTATGACTTTTTTTTTCTCAGAATTCCGTGATATAAACTCGCAATTGCGAGTTATAAAGTCAGAATTGCAAGATATAGTCGCAATTGTGACTTTTTTTCCTCAGAATTACGATTTTATATCTTGCAGTTCTGAACATAATGACCATAATGAAGAAGAAAAAAAAAACCATAATGACCGAAAAATCCCTTTATTTATTCACCACTTTATTTATAATTCAACTGTTTCTTGCATTTGGCACTTGGCAAATGATAATTTTGGACACTGGGCTTATGTACCCAAAAATGTGAGAGAAAAACCCTCAGATTTTGAATGTGCAGTTTAAGCAAAAATGAACTACACCATTTTTTTTTTCCCTACAGCAAAAATGTTTTTTATTTTTTTTATTTACTGCATCCCCTCTTTTTATTTCAGAGTTTTGAAGAAATCGTAGCAACACAGATTTAACTTTTTGAGGGGAAAATAGGTATATCTTTATATACAGTGCTGCTTGAAAGTTTGGGAACCCCTTGCAGAATCTGTGAAAATGTGAATAATTTTAACAAAATAAGAGAGATCATACAAAATGCATATTATTTTTTATTTAGCACTGTCCTGAGTAAGATATTTTAAATAAAAAAAATGTTTACATATGGTCCACAAGACCAAAAAAAAAAAGCTGAATTTATCCATTGATTCTTAATACTGTGTGTGGTTACCTGGATGATCCACGACCGTTTTGTTTTTGTTGTGTGATGGTTGTTCATGAGTCCCTTGTTTGTCCTGAACAGTTAAACTGAGCTCTGTTCTTCAGAAAAATCCTCCAGGTCCCAAAAATTCTTCAGTTTTCCAGAATCTTTTGTATATTTGAACCCTTTCCAGCAGTGATTGTATGATTTTGAGATCCATCTTTTCACACTGGGGACAACTGAAGGACTCAAACACAGCTATTAAAAAAGGTTCAAACATTCACTGATGCTCCAGAAGGAAACACGATGCATTAAGAGTCAGGGGTGAAAACTTTTGAACAGGATAAAGATGTCCAAATTTTTCTTATTTTGTTTAAATATCTATTTTTTTTTCTCCATTTAGTACTGCCCTTCTGAGGCAACAGATGACACTTAAATGTTTGCCAGAAGACAAATTAAGTACAATACTCCTTGATCTTCAAATTCAAAAAGTTTTCACCCCCGGCTCTTAAAGGATTAGTTCACTTTTAAATAAATTTTTGCTGATAATTTACTCACCCCCATGTCATCCAAGATGTCCATGTCTTTCTTTCTTCAGTCGAAAAGAAATGAAGGTTTTTGATGAAAACATTCCAGGATTTTTCTCCATATAATGGACTTCAATGGACACCAAACGGTTCAAGGTCCAAATGACCGTTTCAGTGCAGCTTCAAAGGGCTTTAAACGATACCAGACGAAGAATAAGGGTCTTATCTAGCGAAACGATAGGTCATTTTCGAGAAAATTTTTTTTTAAATGTATATGCTTTACATAAACAAATGTTCGCCTTCTAAGTGCTTCCGCCAAAACCGCATTTCCGTAATCTCCAAAAAGTTTACGCTGTATGTCCTACGCCTTCCCTATTCAACTTACGGAAAAAATGTAACTGGCGCTGCGTTCGTTCCGTAAGTAGAATAGGGAAGGCGTAGGACATACAGCGTAAAAAATGAAAGCAAATATGCTAGAAAACGGAAGAATTTTTGGGACCTGGAGGATTTTTTTTTTTTTTTTTTTTTTTAAAGAACAGAGCTCAGTTTAACTGCTCAGAACAAACAAGGGACTCACGAACAACCATCACAAAACAAAAAAACAGTCGTAGATCATCCAGGTAACCACACACAGTATTAAGAATCAAAGGTTCATAAACTTTTGAATTGGGTCATATTTATAAATTTTGCAATTTTTTTGTCTTGTGGACTTTATGTAAACATCTTTTATGTAAAATATCTTACTCAGGACAGCACTAAAAAAAAAATGAAATGCATTTTGTATGATTTCTCTTATTTTGCTAAAATTATTTACATTTTCACAGATTCTGCAATGCAAGTGGTTCACAAACTTTCAAGCAGCACTGTAACCCACTAAATTTGTTTTATACATATATATTTTTTTTTTTACTCTGAATTAATACATTTGACTTTTTTTTTTTTTTTTTTTTTGTGACATTTATCATTAACTGAAAATTCCCCCTGTGGTTAAAATTAACATCTTGATATGGTCTTTGGTATCTCAAGAGTTATGCAACTAATCTAATCTAATCTGAGAGTTTGGTTTCACACTGTCAACATTAAACACGTCTATAAACGATGGAGAGAACACCACCTTTGTTCGCTATACACACTATAAGTGTGCACTTTTTCCACACTTGGTTCATTTGTTTCCTCTGCACAATATCTACAACATTTACTGAGTTTGGACCCAGAGTAACACATGTAAGTAGTTTTTCCACTTAGATCAGGAAAATGTTTTACCTGCTTTGCATACATAATTATTTGATAGTGTAATGTTTGTACTGGAATGTTGCTGGTATTAATACACGCACAAACTGATCAAAAGTCACAGTAAAAACTAACTTTTTGGGTTACACTTCAAGTACTGAATGATATTAATTAACTACATGTACTTACTATAAGGTTAGAATAAGGTTTGGTTTAGGGTTAGTTGCATGTAATTATGCATAATTTATATTTTTATTACTATAGTAAATATATGTAAAGTATAACAAGGACACTGTAAAATGAAGTGTTACCATGTTTTGTATATTGCCTGACAAGTATATGTTCTGTGTGTCTCGGTGAAGGATGGCACGTAAGAGTGTGCGCTGTCATCTCAATGGTCTGGAGATCTCGCTCATAGCTCTCTTTCTACTGATGACAGCAGTGTCAGTGGGGCTTATTGTGGTCTTGGCCCTCAAATTGGATTCGGAAAAACGTAATTACATGTTTTTAATTCTTCTGAACAGTACACTTGATTTAATTACACTTAGAAAACAAGATTCTATAGGGTTCTATGTAGACCCCTAGGGTTCTTGGCTCAATTTTAAACAATCCTTCAAGCCAAAAAGGTTCTATATAAGGAGAAATGTTTTAAATGATTGCATAATACTTTCATGTTTAATGAGTTATTTCAATTTGTTTCTAGTGACAAAGTATGTTTACGAGCTTTAATTCATAAAATGTCATTAAAATTAAAATAAATTACAGCTAAATCCATAAAATGCTCCCATGATGGGAATTCTAAAAGGTTTTATATATGAAGCACCTGAGAGAACCCTTTAAGGTTCTACAGTATATAGAACCTTAGAGTGTAAAATAAAATTTTATGTCGTATACCAAAATTAATTTTTCTTGAGGAATAATTTTTATCGGAGAGTGCAGAAAATGAAAGCAAGTGCTAGTGGTCTTAGATTTTGAATCCCAACTGTAGTTTTTCCATTCATAACCTTTGAAACATCATATTGTGTCCGGTTTGAAGAAGTGACACCAGAGGAACCAAACCCCACAGTAAATCCTTCAGAGAACCCGTATCTGATCGGTGTGGGTCGCGCAGACTGCACCGGGCCTGTGGCTGATTTGCCTATGGTTAGTTTCATTGCTCTTAAGTTTTTTTCTGTTTAGTTGATCATTTGATTTTACTCCGAAGCAAATCTATTGCCTGTTGTTCTGTTTGATTATTGGTGAGGCCTTTATGGAAGTTGATATTCATCAGTTGTTAGAGTCTGATAATGTTTATGGCTGTCCATTGATCAGATGTAATGATAAGGGACAGATAAGGCCTTTATGATTGTTGTGAATGCTTATGTTTTTGCATTTTTCTTCATGGAAAAGATGGGTTATGCCAATACTGAGCAGACGGCGAGAGGGATCCACACACGTCTGTTCAGTAGAGCCTTCATTGTGGATGATGGCAGTAAAAGAGTGGTGTTCGTGACTGCAGACATCGGCATGGTCTCTCAGAGACTGAGACTAGAGGTAGTGCACACTATCACTGTCATTATTATGGGTTTGGTCTTCTGTATTCAAGGTAAATGCTTATATATAAAGCACCTCATTATGAAAAATTGCATATGGGTCAATTATGATCAGGTCATTTTTTTTGTTTTGTTTGGCTCTATTAAAGGCACAATATGTAATTTTCGCCATTAGAGGTCGCTTATTCAAAACAAAGGCGTAGCTTGATGATGCCGTGAATGGGCTTGGAATCATGGGAGTTGTCGTCTTCACTTCCACAGCCAATGGAAAGGAATCCGACTGACCCGGGCAGAAATCATGTTCATGGATAAGCTAATGTATTAAAGTTTTACTAACGTTACGGTGTTATGAAACAGGGCGGGCTGAGAGCCACGGGAGTGGAATGAGTCCGCTGGAGCAATTGCTAATGAAAGACACCTGCGATACACACCGATCTTGAGTTCAGCAAAGCTTTTATTATGCTTATGCTGCAGTTGGTGGCTTCCGCTCTTTGTATGTGGGGTAATGCAGCACCATTTTACATGGTTAAAACAATCATACTAAATACATTTGAGTGTGTTGAAAGTCATGTTATAATGCTACTCAGTGCGTTCGCTCAGTGGCTGCTATGAGAGACCTGTTGCACTTTGCAGTCATCTAGATCGATATTAGTAAAACTGGAAATCGAAGGTAGCAAGGGTATGGTGTCATTGACAGGTGACGCAGTTACACGGTGTCCTGCCTGGTTAAAATTGCTTATTTCTCTGGATTTGAACATTTTTGGAAACTTTGGGATAATGTAAGTACACAAGGCAACAAAATATATAACATTGCTCTAGTGTTTTTTTGGATATTTTAATCTAAAAATCTTACATATTGTGTCTTTAAGTTATTTCAAAAATGAAAAATGTCAAAATTAATTTTGATAAATTTAGCAAAATTTATTTTGAATCAATTTTTACTCAGAAATTGCTAGTAAACTGGACAAATTACAAAGAAATAGCATGTGAAATGGCATGAATGTGATATATATATCTTTTTTCTATGGCAGTTTTTTGAGGGACCCTGACAATAAAACAAAACATAATAGTCCTGTTTAAAAAAAGCCTTATATATAAATGTATATATTTCTAGATAGCTATACCACCTATATAATATAATAATATTTATTATTTATTAATATGTTATACCACTTGACATTTTTGGAATCATTAAATCAAATTTTGGTACAAATTTGTATAAACAAAATTAATACAAGGATCTTCCAAATCTCAGAATCTGATTCATGTGTTTCAAACTAGACTTTCTCCTTATGATCATCCCTTGCATCTGTTTATTTGTCATTGTCTCATACCATTTCAGGTTCTTCAAGAGCTAAAGGCGAAATACGGAGATCTGTACAGACAGGACAATGTGGTCATGAGTGGCACGCACACACATTCAGGCGTGGGTGGCTATTTCCAGTACACACTCTTTATGATCACCAGTAAAGGCTATATTAAGCCGTCTATACAAGCCATCGTCAGTGGAATAGTCAGGGTATGCTTTTACCGGCAAACTCCCGTTTGAAATACATTCATGATATGTTAACCTATATAATGCTTTGTACTCTTTAGGTTAAGCCATGTAAGTGCCTTTAACATGTCATTGATAATGATTTCTATCCTCTTTGTCAGAGTATTGATATAGCTCATAGGAATTTGAGACCTGGGCGAATTTTCATAAATAAAGGACAACTAGTCGACAGCAACTTGAACAGAAGCCCACATTCATACTTGAACAACCCTGAGGAGGAGAGAAACAGGTTTGTTTGTTTACTGATAAGTGCTCATATTGATCCAGCTGCAGTTTAAAAGAACTGAAATCCCACCAGTGTCAGAAACTGACTTTTACTATTAATATTATTATTATGATTATTATATGGTAACACTTTAAGGTCTTATTTGTTAACATGAACTAACAATGAGCAATATATTCTTAAAGTATTTATTAACAAGTGTTAATGCTAGTTAATAAAAATGTTCTTGTTAGTTCATGGTGCATTCATAACTGTTAACTGATACAACTTAAAGGGATAGCTCACCCAAAGAAATTCACCCTCAAGTTGTTTCAAACTTGTATGAATTTCTTTGTTCTGCTGAACACAAAGGAAGATATTAAACAGTTGTGGGGCACCACTGACCTCCATAGTATGGGGAAAAAAAAATACTGTGGAAGTCAATGGTGCCCCACAACTGTTTGGTTACAAACAAACTTTAGGATTAATAAATGCTGTAGAAGTATTGTTCATTGTTAGTTTGTTAATGTAGTTAACTAATGTTAACAAATGAAACCTTATTGTAAAGTGTTACCTATAATATAGTAATATTATTAGTATTAATATTATATAAATATAATATTTGAATTTTTACTGTCATTTTATGTCAAATTCTGATTTTTAATATTTAACATTGAATCATTTGAAAAAATCGTAATATGGAAATTAAAACATTAATTAATTATAAAATTAATTACAAAATCAAATCAACATGAAATACAAAAGTGCCTAGTGGTTAGTGTGCCGACACACGGTGCAAATGCATTCACGGCGACCCGAGTTCGATTCCCATCTCAAGGTCCTTTGCCGATCCCGCCCCCCTCTCTCTGCCTAGTGTTTTCCTGTCTGCTCTCTACTGTCCTCTCCAAATAAAGGCACAAGAAGCCCATAAATATAACTTTTAAAAAAAGTAATAATAATAATAATGCACAAGACATAGACGGGGTTAGTTGTCACACATATATTCCGGTGACTTAAAAAGGTTGAAACTTGTTTTCTAAACAAGATATAAATATAAAAGTATAAATCTGTCTTTCAAATTAAAATTCTAGTATATTTATATTTTTTGTAATAGCTCTAGGATAAAACAAAAAATGAACAGGCTGGACATTTGTGACATGTTATAATTTTATAAAAAAAAATGTTTTATTTTTTTTACCAAAACATGCTTTTTATGGACCCTTTGATGACATTTCCAATTATTAACATCATAAATCTAGCAAAGTTTTTGATATTTTCATTAAAGGGTTAGTTCACCCAAAAATGAAAATTCTGTCATTAATTACTCACCCTCGTGCCGTTTTACACCCGTAAGACCTTCGTTGATCTTCGGAACACAAATCAAGATATTTTTGTTTAAATCCGAAGGCTCCGTGAGGCCTACATAGGGAGCAATGATATTTCCTCTCTCAAGATTCATAAAGGTACTAAAAACATATTTAAATCAGTTCATGTGAGTACAGTGGTTTAATATTAATATTATAAAGCAACGAGAATATTTTTGGTGCGCCAAAAAATCAAAACAAAATAACGACTTATTTAGTGATGGCCGATTTCAAAACACTGCTTCAGGAAGATTCGGAGCATAATGAATCAGACAATGAATCATGATTCAGATCGCGTGTCAAACCGCCAAAACTGCTGAAATCACGTGACTTTGGCGCTCCGAACTGCGGATTCGACACGCTGATTCATTACGCTCCGAAGCTTCCTAAAGCAGTGTTTTGAAATCACTAAATAATTCGTTATTTATTTATTTTTTTTTGGCGCACCAAAAATATTCTCGTCGCTTTATAATATTAATACTGAGCCACTGTACTCACATGAACTGATTTAAATATGTTTTTAGTACCTTTATGGATCTTGAGAGAGGAAATATCATTGCTTCCTATGTAGGCCTCACGGAGCCATCGGATTTAAACAAAAATATCTCAATTTGCGTTCCGAAGATCAACGAAGGTCTTACGGGTGTAAAACAGCACGAGGGTGAGTAATTAATGACAGAATTTTCATTTTTGGGTGAACTAACCCTTTAAAAAATAATTATGTACATTTATAATACTATACTTTGTGTTTTCTTACCTTGGCATTAAATTTCAGAAAACTACTTAACGTTGCTGCGTGAGTGTTTCTAATACAACGGCTGAGGAAGTGACAGCAAATTTGACATCTTTTTCTCTTCTGATCAACATAATCAGTCTCTCATTATTTTATCCGTCTTTTGGAAAGTCATGAAAATGGTATCATGGATTTGATCTTTTGCTATTTTACCAAACGGGAATGCAAAAATTATATTTTTGTAGTTTCCATTCACCATACAGAAGTTAAACCCAAATACAGCGCTTCTGAGAACCCCGGGAATATGAAAACGGTCCATTATTGTATGTTGTAATATTATTGTCACATTAGCATTTTTGTGGTTTCATGAATTGTTTTGTGTCCCAAAATTGTTTTACAATAAAATGTGTGACAACTAGCCATTAGCTTTTTCAAAACCACTACATATTTGCTACACAAAACAACAGTCGCCTCTGAGACAGTACAGATTTCTGACAGCTGAAAGTCACTACAAGTTGATTTATGACTCTGTTTTTAACCCAGATATGAATTCAACACAGACAAGCAGATTGTCATCATGAAATTCACAGATCTGGATGGGGATGGTATGGGGTTGCTCAGGTATGATATACCTTTTACATCAGAAAATCAGTGTCATTGCAAACAGAGTAAGATCTTAGGGTCTTCAAGTTAATTGACTTATGCCAAATATACAAAATGCACTGATAATTACTGCATTGGTAATCGATATATTGGTTTTGCATCTGCCCTCAGCTGGTTTGCTGTCCATCCCGTCAGTATGAATAACACCAATCGCATGGTGAGCTCGGACAACCTCGGCTACGCCTCCTATGCCTTCGAGCAGGAGAAAAACATTGGCTTTCTACCCGGTGAGGTAAAAGGTCTTAATTAGTCCTTCTCCCTCTGAGCTCAAGGTTAATTGATTGTCTTTATTAGTTGTAATATACTCAAAGATTACACATGGACGTTTGCCACTCAATAAAGTCAATAGTTCCCATGAGAATGCTGTAAACCTGGAGGAAGTTTAATGAAGATGGTTAATTAATGCTGTTATTATGACAGTAAAAAAAATGGAAGAGAACATTTCTGATGCTTATGTTAGCAGTTATCTTTATTAGGCTTTTTGAGTTGTGGACAGTGTGAAAACATCTCACGGTCTGTTTACCTCCAGGGTCCTTTTGTTGCCGGCTTTTCTTCCAGTAATCTTGGAGATTCATCTCCCAACATTCGTGGCCCTGTCTGTGTGAACACAGGAGAGAAGTGTGACTACCTTAACAGCTCCTGTCCCGTTGGTGGCGTGAGTTATTATTATATACATACATATATCAACAGGATTGTGCACCATTTACTGTCAAATTGAACTGAGGATTGCTTTAATTTTTACACACAACATATGTGGTATTTCCAGAAACAATATTTCAATGTCACCGATCACTATTTTTATTATTATTTATTATAATTTATTATATTTTTAAGTTCAACCTTGTATTTCAAAATGATTGTAGACACTTGGAAATATTCACACACCAGTTCTAATTCACATGTGACTTTCAACAGAAAAAAGCTTGCATAGCTTTTGGACCGGGTGAGGACATGTATGAAAGCACCAGGATCATAGGAGAGAATATGTATAAAAAAGCAAAGGTGTGTGTCATTTGTCATGTTACTTGATCATGATGAGTATCAGTGTGGCATAAGTGTGTTTCTTCACCTAGTGAATTTGCTCTGCAGGAGCTGTACAGCAGTGCAAAGCAGGAGTTGCACGGGCCGGTTTACGGCGCACATCAGTGGGTCAACATGACCGATGAGACTGTCCCATTAAACTCCACTCATACAGTGAGTACAGGGTTCCTGTGCACAAAATACGGGGCATGTTGGGCTGCTTTAGAAAAGAGGAAGAGTTGTTGTAGTAGAGTGTTGTTACCATGCTGTCATTTTACACCGGACTGCTTCACAAACGGGGGCTAATCGACACATGCTAATCGATGAGTTGAATCAACTCCACAGCAACTACATAAATTTACCCACTAACCATTCAGAAACATCCAGATGCATTCTAAAAGTTGTAACTTCTTCCTGAGTCTCTCCATCAGTGTCCGGTTTGAACAATGTAAGGCTGAACACCGTTACTGACAATCGTCATTTTGGCTGCGTGAGATTCTCCAGCTTTGTTGTTGTTGTTGAGCAACCGAAGTGTGAGCTGTTAAACTCCGCCCTCTTCTGGAAAGGGGGTCGGGAGCAGCAGCTCATTTGCGTTGAAGAGGACACACACAAAAACGGCGTGTTTTTGCTCACACCCAAATAGGGGCAAATTTGACAAGCTATAATAAATTATCTGTGGGGTATTTTGAGCTGAAACTTCAGACATATTCTGGGGACACCAGAGACTTATATTACATCTTGTAAAAAGGGCATTATAGGTCCCCTTTAAAGTAAATCCAGTCTATTTGGAATCATGTTGATTTTATACATTTAGACTTAGAATTATATGTGTAAAAACAAGACTAATGTGACTAGTGAGACACTTACCAACTCCTGTAAACTCGGTACCTTTACCATAAATTCCATGCAAGGATACTAGGAAGGTATGTGACATAATGATCCATAAAGAGTTGTTTGCATTGAACAAACTTCACACATAGGAATTATATAAATTAATCTAAACAAGTATTGCTACCTCAAAAGGACAATTTTATACAACTTCAAAATCAAAAAACCACACATACTGCATAATTCCTTGAAGTACTTTTAACATTAAATACAAGCCTTGTAATTCTTTTAATCCTCCAAAATGTCTTGCCTCATAGACTGAAATTGTAAGTGCATCACCGAAAACACAATTTTCTTTTGTTTTTCCAAACTAAAGAGTGAAAATGATCTTCTGTGGTTAGCTGATTGTCACCGATGCTGTCTGTAGACCTGTATTCAGTGTACCTGTAAAATTAAGTGCTACCCCTGGTAAAACAGTTGGTTTTTGTGATGTAAAAAATTAAACAAAGATAAATTATAGAACATTTGCACCTTTAATGTAAAAATTAACCGATGCAATGCCACTGAAAACCAAAGTGACACAATTCAGTGAGAAAAATAACTATGTGCATAAGTGTACACACCCCTGATTTTACACTTAAGATGAAGCACCCTTTGAACCAGAAGCGCACTGTAGAACCAGAAAACTGTTCAAACTTCATGCTGACACAGTTTCTGTCACCAGGGACGGACGTGTAAACCTGCTCTGGGTCACAGTTTTGCCGCTGGTACAACTGATGGAGGAGGCGAATTCAACTTCATACAAGGTGAGGAGATGAGTCTCATAGACAAATATAACTATGTCACACACTTGGCAAGTACTTTGCCAGTTTTTATTGTTGATTACATAATTTATAATTATGGTTATTTTTTCTTGTGACCAGGGGATACAGATGGAGACCCCTTCTGGGATGGCATAAGAGATGCGCTTGTGGGACCACCGTCCAACGAGACCACAGATTGTCATCGGCCTAAACCAATCCTCTTCAGCACTGGGGAGGTACGAGGACAAGTAGTGCTCATAAATAAAATCTTTTGTTATTATTAGCATATAACAATGTGCCAAGCACTCCAGGCACTTTTTACAGAGTGCATGATAATGGGTAATGGAAAGAACTCATAAGACATGCTTGATTGTTTTATTTGTTTTGAAATAATAACAGTGATTGGTGTTTTCATGCAGATGAACTCACCCCTCCCTTGGCATCCAGCCATTGTAGACGTTCAGATCATCACTATTGGCTCTTTAGTCATAGTTGCAGTCCCAGGAGAATTTACGTGAGTTCTGTTGATTCGCAAAAGCAGGAGCTGTGTTAATATAGGAAAAAATGACTCTATAACCAGCCAATATTGTTCAACTTAATTTGTCTTCAATGTTCTAGAACCATGTCAGGGAGAAGGATACGGGAGGCAGTCAAAAAGGTGAGAACTGCATATACACGCCTAGTCAAAAGTTTGGAATTAATTATGATTTTTTTTTAAATGTTTTTTGAAAGAAGTCTCTTACGCTCTACAAGGCTGCATTTGTTTGATCAAAAACTGTAATATTGTGAAATATTACAATTTAAAATAACTGTTTTCTACTTTATTTGGATTGAATTGAATTGAATTTATCTAAAATTCATTTAATATCATTCTAATATGCTGATTTGTTGCCCAGTTATTAATAATGGTTATTATTATCAATGTTGAAAACAGTTTTTTCTGCATAATATTTTTGTGGAAACTGATACATTTTTTTTTGTAACATTATAAATGTCTTTACTGTCAATCAATCAATCTTTATTTCTTTCTTTCTTTCTTATTTTTAAATCTTACTTACCCCAAACTTTTGAGTGGTAGTGTAATTTCCACAAAAATATTAAGCAGAGAAAACGTAAATAAAACTACAGTCTCATTAATCTCCTTTTCGTATATTTAATATATTCAATATATTCAATATTTAATGGAATCAAACCTGCCACAACAGGTTGACACACCATTTATGAATCTGAATCTGAATTATATTCTTAAAAAATTCTTAATTTTTTTTTTTTTTTTACTGTATTCAGTTATGCTAAATACATGTTTAACAACATGCATCACATGACTTTAATAGGAGTTGGAGGTGCAAGAGTCTTTCAGTAATGCAGAGGTGGTCGTCGCTGGTCTCTGCAACATCTACACCCACTACATCACTACATACGAAGAGTATCAGGTATATATGCTTCAGTTTTAGTTGACCATTGACCACCATTGACCATCATAATAAAGTCATGGTTTTAACACAGTGCTCCAAGGTACAAAAACATGTCAAAACGAGATGACAGACTGTGTTATTTGCACTGTCTTTTCAAATGGTCTTCTTCTGCTCTTACAGATCCAGCGATATGAGGGCGCATCCACCATTTATGGCCCTCACACTCTCTCGGCTTATATCCAGCGCTACAGAGGACTGGCCAAAGCTATTGCTCATGTAACTCTCCACCTTTCATTGCCTTGCAGTCATTTGTAACTTTTTGATGTACTGAAATGATCTGGCTGATCTCACGAATTAACCAATCTTCCACAGGGAACAATAGCAGAGTTGCCAAAGGGTCCCGAACCCCCTTTCTTCGATGAAGACAAACTTTTTAATCAAGTGAAGGACCCCGTGGCAGATGTAGCACCAGTTAACACCACCTTTGGTGATGTCTTAGAGCAAGTTAACCCTGTCTATAAAGTGGTAGGTCAATAATTGTGATGTACATGCGGTAAAGGTATGGTCACATTTACCGCTGTTTGACGGAATTTTGTGGGCGAAATCCAGTCATTTTAATAGGAATCAATCCATGCATTCAAAAGTTTTGCAAGAGGGCGAATAAGTTGCCTTACGCAGAAAGTAACTTCTGTGTCGGCAGTGCATCAAACATCACTACACTTTTGACAATGAACCTGCAAAATTTCGCTGAAATATCACTAATGTGACTAACATTTTACTGAAATGAGTGAACTAATGAAAGCTAAGCTTGCAACATACTTAAAGGGATAGTTCACCCAAAAATGAAAATTCTGTCCTTAATTACTCACCCTCATGTAATTCCAAACCTGTAAGACTTTTATTCATCTTCGGAACACAAATAAAGATCTTTCTGATGAAATCTGAGAGCTTTCTGTCCCTCCATAGACACTTTCCATATTAAAACTAATCCATATCAATTGAGTGGTTTAGTCCAAATTTTCCAAATTTCTTTTATTTTTTTCAAAGCGGTAGTTGCGTAGACTGTCAATGAAGGGACAGAAATCTCGCAGATTTCATCAAAAAGATCTTCGTTTCTGTTCTGAAGATGAACGAAAGTCTTTCACTTTTGGAACGACATGAGGGTGAGTAATTAATGACAGAATTTTCATTTTTGGGTGAACTATCCCTTTAAGCTTGTTATTATAAATTGACAAGATTTATTTTTTTCTTAAGGGAGAAATCGCATCCGTTACATTTGTTGCTGGAAACCCAAGACACTCTGGAGATATTGTGAGTTCTTTAGTAGCAGTAACCATACAGTAATCTTTTGCAAAACATGCTCTTTTATGCATGAGATATAACTAATCTCTGGTGATTATGATATCAGAGAGATACGACATTTGTCACAGTGGAGCTGTTTCACAACAACACCAACACATGGGAAATAGTTCACACGGATGCATCATGGGAAACAAGGTAATGTTGTTTGTACATACTGTAAACAGTATATGCTGAATTTTTTTTTTAAATACTCTCTGTGCTAATGTTTATATCATATTGATTTGTATAATTCTATACTTTTACTTTGAGCTTGTGTTAATGAAGCCGTCTTAAAGCTGACATTATCTCACAAGGTCTGTCCCTCGATAAGGCAAACGCTGAGTCAAGGTCTTATCACTTATTATATAGCCAATTCAATCCTCAGGCCGAAATCCATGTATGATCCTATAGGAATTGTAGATTCGACAGTCTGTACATGTATACTGACATACCTTGCAAAAGCAAAACGAAAGTATTTCAGTAACACTGGAACTGAGAAAATGGCTTCAAAGTTTATAGAATCACTGTTGATTTATTTGATATCAGTTTTGCTGAATCTAAGCTTAAGCCAAACCTTTCTGTCACACAGAGGGAGAGCGCAAAAATGTTCAGGGAAAAACTGTAAAAATGTTAAATAATAAAAATTACATACATACATGGTCTACTATAATATAAAAGCAAAAATTTATTTTGTGTATGTGTGTGTAACCAGGTTTCACTGGGAAAAAGGACTTGTCGGCCGGAGTCGGTCAAAAGTGGAGTGGCACATCCCGCTCACAGCGCAGACAGGAACCTACCGGATTCAACACTTTGGACACTACAAACAATCCGTGGATAACGGCACCATCATCCAACCATATGTGGGCACTTCTGATGATTTCAAAGTCACCAGAAGTTTTTATTACTTTTGATCAGTGTATCACTGAAGAAGAATATTAGACGCTGTAGAAATATTAGCTGTTCAGTGCTCAGTTAACAGGTATCAATCTGTAAACTAATGTTGTTGGCTAAGGTAAACTTTCATATGCAACAAGAGTATATGTCAAATGCACAAACATTGACATTTCTGCCTTTTTATTTCTAAGGTGAAATAGTTGTTAAGGTAAAGTAGTCTAAAGTAAAGTTGTCTATCTGTTCCAGTCCTATCTTCTGATTGGCCTCTACTGCTAAAATACACAATATACAATATTCACAATACTGTAGAGCACACATAGAGGCAAACTATTAAAGTTATGTAAGTAAGTCTTCTGAATGTATTTAATAAATCATGTAGGCCTATAAATTTGAATTTGTGGCCTATTATTTTAATTATGCAGCATTGTTTTGTAAAAGTAGCAAGCACCTTGCAAGCGGAGAACAAAATGGCTCAGTATAACGAAAAGAAAAAAAGAAAAAAAAAAGGTGTTTTGAAGAATAACCAGTCTTATTATTATTATTATTATTATTATTATTATTATTAAGTCTAATGGGTTTGGAATGACATGGGGTGAGTAAATGATGAAGAATTCTAATTTTTGTGAACTATCCCTTTAAGAAATAATGTGGTTTTTTGATTCATCTAACATCTAGACTACTTAAAATAGCTTTTAAAAAGTGTTTTAATACATGGTGGTATTAAAACACTTTTTAATGTTTTAATTTCGCCATGTTGAAATAACGTGACCTGCAGTGTTTCACTAAACGTTGGAGAGGGTCCTCATGCTCATTGGCCAGTTATACTATTGCATTGGCCGCCTCCTCTGTAGATACAATTTTAGCGTTTGTTTGGTGACGTGAAGAGCAAAAATAGGGTATGGGACACAGTTATTATCGTGCTTCATCAGCGGAGACAACGGGAGGATCACAAAAAGCGACAAAACACGAACGTAAACATCGTTACGTTCGCGTTACACAAGGTGGAAATATTTGATGGAGTAGTGATGCCCAAGTTGCAGCTTTTTGTTGGACAGGTAAGGGGGTTAATTGTTGTGTTTTCTTCTTTCTAAAACTCGCTAGTCAGTGTAATTTACATAAAAAAACAGAATATGTTCCTGAAGCGTTGGTCAGAGCAGCGTCAAATACCATTGTGGTATCGGAACAGCGATGCTAACGCTAGCTATAAAAACACTAGCCTACTGAATGACCCTTTGACAAATGTGCAGCCTGTACATGATATGTTAAAAAATGTGTTGTAGGATTTCATGACACTTCAAAACCTGTCACAAACAACACACACACACACACACACACAACAACAGTAGATGTTTAGAAGTGAATTTGGTTTATTTGATGGTTAGTTGATTTACTGGAATTATAATTTCACAACTCTCTTACTCTGTAGCACTATGAAGCTCTCAGCTTATTTTTTCCTGACGATGCCTGTCCAATTCTCCCTCCAGTTTGCTGAGACAATAAATTATTTCAAACAGTCTATGATCGAAAAACAAAGTTCATATAAACAGAGTTGGAATTCAGGTATAAAAATAAGTTCTAAGTGCTACACAAACTTTAATACTGTCACCTGTAAGGCATCTTTATATTTAACAAAAATGTGTCCATGTGTAGGGTGAATTCAGGTTGATTGGGACAATTTTTTCCAAGTTATCTCAATGGCAAAAAGTGTCCCAATCACCCTGAATTCACCCTATTTAAACAATGCTCTCCTATTCCCCACTTACAAAAAGAATGAAGTGGGAAATTTTAGTAGCAAGCCTGTAAATATCTTATAAAATATAGCAAAACTACTAAAGAACCAGATACAAAGTGTCACCCATATCGAAAATAATCATAAAACATGCAAATACATATGTATGAAAGCATATGATCTGTTAAAACTCTCTGTACTTGGGTGTTAATGTAAATACTGAAAGAAAACCAACACAAAAACAAACTACTTTAAATACAACTTAGTACCAAAGATTACTAAAGTAAATGTCTGGATAAAAGTCCATAGCACAAGAGGGTTTTACTGTGTGTTTCAAAATTACCTATATTCAATTGTAATGATTTAGTGTTAAAGGCAATCGTTCAAAGGCAGCATTGAATAAGGGTCCAGCCTAAATTTCAGTAATTAAGATCATTTAAAAGCTAGTAAAAATAATAGATTTGACTGGGTCACCATTCTGGATGACCACAAATTATGACACAAGTAATGTTTTAATCAAGGCAATTTATGCCTTGACAAACAGCAATAAATCATAAAACATAAAAATTGACATTTTTCTAAAAACATTTGGGATTGAGTTGTGGACAGCCTTCAGGGGCCAGATGCATAAACATAGCCATTATGTCAAGACAGTGTCTTAAGATCTAATATGATCCATTAGCAGTTAGTCAAGAGGCAGTCAGTCTTATTTTTTGGTATCAAAGTAGGCCAATCTATATTTTTATGTAACTGATTTAAAAAAGTTATGAACAGCCTTAAAGACAACAATTTGATGTCTAACTTGTAAGACTAGTCTTAGCGGTTAATGCAACCAGCCCCAGGTTGCCCTCTTCCTGAGCTAAGTCAAAAGTTGACTCATATTCAATATCGCAAAAATGCTCATAAAACACTTGGGAAGAAATAAAGGTATCATAACTCTGAACAATCACTACTAAACATATAAACACGAAAGAATACATAGAACAGATTAACACAAAAATGACTGAGACTGTTAGTTAGGGGTATTAAAACACTCCATATCCATCCCCACGGGCTGCCACAGCAAAGGCCGGGTAACCCTCGTAGGTTGCATAGGCAGTCAGGTCCTGGCCCAAAGAAACAGCCTGTTTCAGCTGGGTAGCAGTGGTGCTGGCAATTGTATAACCTGTGAAACCAAAAGGAAAAGATTTAGACCAAAATAACTGTTGAAAAGCAATATATATATGTGTATATATATATATATAAATTGTTTTCTTAATCCTACAATGCATATGCAGACCACTTCATTTATAAAACATAGTAATAAATGATTAAAAAGAGAGTGGTTACAGTTAATATACTACATTATAACAGAATTAGGATCACAGTAAAATAAGTATCAGTCTTACAGACCTCACATACCTGGGAATGCAGCAGTGACGGCCGCAGCAGCGGAAGTGTCAGCGCCCTCTGTCTGAACACCAAGGATCTGCAGAGTGTGTTCTGCCGCATGCAGCTTCGCCTCATCCATTGATGCACAGAGCTTGGCGGGGGTGAACGGGTGTCTGTTTGGGCATACAGAGATCAACAGTGGTAAAATTGCTAAAAATGTATAAATATATTGTATATGTTGTTGAGAAAAATACTGTATAGATTAAGAGATGATTTAAAGGGTTAGTTCACCCAAAACTGAAATTTCTGTCATTAATTACGCACCCTCATGTCATTCCAAACCCGTAAGACCTTTGTTCATCTTCGGAACACAAATTAAGACATTTTTGATGAAATCCAAGAGGTTTCTGGACCACCCTTAGGCATCAACGTCATTGCAAATTTCAAGGCCCAGAAAGGTATTAAAGACATTATTAAAATAGTCCATGTGACTACAGTGGATCAACCTTAATGTTATGAAGCGACAAGAATACTTGTGCGCAAAAACGAAACAAAAATAACTTTATTCAACAATTTCTTCTCTTCCCTGTCATTCTTTAAATTATGTCTTATTAACAAAATTTGGGAGGAACATATTCAAATGATCTAACTAATCATCACTCCAACCAGCAATCAACATGTCTACCCAATCAGCATGAATGGAGACCTATATATATATATATATATATACGCAGTCGACTTCATAACATTAAGGTTGAACCACTGTAGTCACATGGACTATTTTAACGATGTCTTTACTACCTTTCTGGGCCTTGAAAATTGCAGTGACATTGATGCCTATGGGTGGTTTAGAAACCTCTCAGATTTCATCAAAAAATATCTTAATTTGTGTTCTGAAGATGAACGAAGGTCTTACGGGTTTGGAATGAAGTGAGGGTGAGTAATTAATGTCAGAAATTTCATTTTTGGGTGAACTATCCCATATAAACTGAGTTTATATTCACAGAAACTGAGAAGTGTTGTGTCCATGCATTGCTACATGTCCCATCTGACTTAAGAGTGTTAATTTATGGCTACACTTCAGTTCATTTGGATACTTTTCATATCTCTGAGATTCTACTCTGAGTTCATAATTGTTACTGATGAAAATACTTTAGTGAAATTAATGTATTGTATAATCACCATATTCTATTACCTTGGCTATAATAAAATGACATTAAAAATGGCGATCAGGAGGGGCAATAAAGCTCAGACATGATTTTTTATAACTCAGAAACAAAATGATGGTAATTCCGACATAATGTGAATGCATCAAAGGTGAGTATCTGAGGTAATGAGATATCTTGGAGGGTAGAATAACTTTCAACTTTGAAGCAGCCTTCATGTTCTTCATGCGACTGTAATGCACAAAAACCTATCTAGGCAGGCAGCTCACTAGGTTTTAGGTAGACACAGTTAATGTGAGTATGGTTGAAGCAGAGGTTATGACGTACATATTTGGATATTGAGTAGCCAGAGCAGGGATGGTGACTTTGTAAAGGAACAGTTGCCTCTGATCTGGTCCAATAGCAGAGTGAAGCTGGTAAACAGGTTGCCCCCAGTTATTCTTTTGGCAAATATCCTCCAAAATCTGGAAAAACAGGCAAAATGGTCCTTGGAGAAATGTTTCTTGAAAACGTCCTCCTTTAAAATCCACAAGTGATCTTTTCAGTGAGGTTATGAGTGTACCTGTGGGGCGTGTTTGATGCCTTGGGGCTTCAGAGTGACTGGGTTCATGGGCGTGAGCTCCATGCCAGGAAGAAGATCATACAGTTTGTCTTCAGGGCGTTTGTCTGTCTTGAGTTGGTATGTGGCGCAGCCACGACCCACGCCTGCATAGGCGAGGTATCCTCGCCCACCCAAACCACGTACGCCCGCAGCCCCTACAGGTACATTCATGTAAATTTCTAGGAATGCAAGAAGGCATTAAGTCGAATCAAATCACCAGAAATCACCCAGGTTTCAATCAAGACTCATAGAAACTGATCATCATAAAGATATATTCCAAGCCAGCACATTACAGAAGCTGCATCTTTGATTCTTTTGTCTGATTATAACTTTGATAGATTTGACAGACTTGATTTTTGTACCCCATCCATTCAGAATAATATATTATTTTCACTGGACTGTAATATGCAGGCATGGATAACAAATTCAAATGCTAGATGGGACAAGCAAACTATCAAGAACAGTATAACAGAATATATCATGTTTACTGTATGGTCACATGCAAAGAAGATGCAAATATCATACGTTTGAACTGCCGTAATGAAACATTATGTAAAGATCTTTCATAACCAAGTAATTTGGCCTCTTTAAAGTCAACATGAAATTAAAATATACTCAATTTGCTTCCTGATCTTTTTGTGCACAATTCATCAGTGCATGTTATTCCAAATAAAATAAATACTTATTATACTTATTCTTATTACTTATTTTTTTATTAAAATACAATAAAGATTCAGGTAATTTCAGGTACATGTATGTAACACACACTTACTGACTTTATTCAACCAATAAGGTTCCTGTTGTTTTTTCTTCTCTCATTTAATATGCAATTTCACTCAGAATTTCACATTATGAATGTAGAATATAATGTTTTTCATGTTGACTTTAATATGCTTGTATTCATTTTGTTTCTTATTTGATTTTTTTTTTTTTTTTTCAAGATATAAATTGGATCTTTTTGGTCATTAATCAGAACAATTTTATATATTCATTAAAAACTACAGAATTTTTAGCAGATAATTCAGAAGCTTGATTAACAATTACAGAATGAGAATTGTTTGGAGATGATTATCACACCTTAAATTGCATCTAAAACAGATTTCAACAAATTAATCAATTACCCACCTCTCACAGAGGGTGAGCGCACCAGCCCCCTGGTACTTATGGGCCCTTTGGTACTGGGGAAGCGGAATTGATTCGGGATGGTTGTGTATGCATGGGGGGCGTAGAATATTGGTGCTCCTAGGTAGGCAGCTGAGGGGTCGTACATTTGGCCCACAGTGTAAGCATAGTCTCCTTGGAGCAGAGTACCGCCACGACCCCCTGTGCCTCGGGTGTACCGTACATAACTGTCCTTATCCACAGGCTTGGCTAATGTGACCTCAATGGGAGAGCCGTCAATGACCTGGAGGGAAGTCAGAGTTTTTAATACAGCCTTATTTTGTAATCATTAGATTTTCCTGTAGATTAGATTTCAGTTAGGTTCACCTTTCCATTCAGTGCATTCATGGCGCTGATGGCATCTTCTCTTTGAGAGAAATGAACAAAGGCATAATCTCTGATCTTCTTCACCCTTTCAACAGCACCTGTAGATTTGCAAACACTCTAAATATTTAAATGAAATCACAAAACAAATGAATTTCTTTAGACTCAGAAACGGGTTCTTTTTGGTGCTTGCCAAGGTAAGCATCATAAATATAATTATTCAAAAAATATTTGAACCCAACCTTAAAGGGATGGTTCTCCCACAAATTGTCTCCCCCACGTGTCGTTCCAAACCTATATAACAATTTTTCTAACATAAAACACAAAATGAGTAATTTTTTGTCTGTACAGTCAGTGGGGTCCAATGTTGTATGAAACAATGCTGTTAAATGTTGTTTTGACATTCTTCAAAATATCTTCTCGTGTTCCTCATTAAAACAAAATCAGCTTTGGAGCGACATGAGGGCGATGACAGATAAATAATGACATATTCATTTTTGTTTGAATTATTCCTATGAGTGTTTAACTAAAGTTTAATACTCATAGGAACAGTTTTTTTTTTTTTTTTGCTATAAACATGAATGAAACCTCAGTTCATGCAGCTGGTTGAGCTGGGGTATGCTATTACTTTTCTAAGTGAGTGCACTTCTGATTTTCGCCTAGCAGATGATATAACGGGTGAAAAGAAAAAAATCCCAAAGACTTGCATAGAAGGAGCGACCCGAGCTATATCCAGAGACCAGAATGTTAAAGTGACTTTTTATTGTTTCAACAACTCACCAGGTTTGATGCTGTTAAATTCTTTCTCGATGGTCTCCTCTGTAGTGGGCAGCATAAGATTGCGAACATAGAGGATCTTCACTGTGGCCATGGTGTCCTCGTCTACCTCTACTTCAGGTTCAGCCCAGTCGACTGCAATGGGATGACCCCACAGTTGAATTCTGCCTGGAAAGAGATAGTGAATCTGTGTCATTGGCTATTCTTTTATCTCTCACTCACCTCCTTTGGGCAATGAACTAAGTATCTTTGCACTCAACATGAGTTCGGCCTGAGAGAAATCAATAAAATCTTGTCTAGCTTTGGAAGCTGATGATTGCTTTGAAAAACGTCTGTACAGTATATGTGTTTTTTGAACAAGACAGTATAATATTATACTATAATAGTAATATACTATTATAGTATATGTGATGTGTATAACTTAAATTATTTGTTGTATTGAGTTTTACCTGGCAGCAGTTTCCTCCTGGCCATGGCGGCAGCTCTATGACTTTCATACTCCACAAATGCAAAACCTCGGTTTTTGGTTTTGTCAGCAGCACTTGGATAAACGATGACATCCATGACGCCATCTGTCACCTTCTTCATCTCTGCCAGGATCTCTTCTCTCTTTTTGGTCTTTGGAATGCCACCCACAAATAGACGACAGTTGTCTACACTTGCACACACACCCAGAAGTCTTCCATTCCTTTGTGAAGATGTGTGAGAATTGTTCATAATTTTTTTGGTTACAAAATGCTTCATCCACTAGATGTCCACTTTGAACACCGACTCACCGGATTTCATAGTTGTTGAGCTGTTTCATGGCATTCTTAGCCTCTTGTTTTGTGGAGAAGGTAACAAATGCATAGCCTCGATTGTTGCCATTGAAGTCCATCATCATCCGTACTTCGTAAATTTTGCCAAACTGCAGAGACAGGTGAGCTTAACATTTTTAAAGCTACACTAAATGTGACATTAAAGCCTATTTCCACCTCAGAGTGAAAAAATATATATGTGTAAAATTCTTAAAATAAGAAATGGTCACCTTATGAAATATAAAATGTAATACATTTACAATTGCAAGATATAAAGTTATGATTACATTTTTATTGATTTATTTATATTCAGAGGTGGGGACAGGCTTGCAATATCCTTCTATTTGGTGCAAGCCATTATTAATTTTAAATGTTTTTTAGATTTATTTTATTTATTAAAAATTATTTTTGTTGACTACTTTTCCTCTTACTTTTTCACAGAGTGGTACCAGTTCATCCTCAAAGAGGTCTCGAGGAAGCTTTCCCACAAAAATCTCACTGCCTCTCTCTGGAGGTGGGCCTTCCCAGCCAGGAGGTGGACCACCATATCTCCTCTGGCCATTTTCCTGGGGAGAAAACAACTGTGATAAATCTAATACACATGTTAATGTGCACACTGAGATCACCACAAGGACTAAGCAAAAACATAAATGATTATGGTGACCTCAAAGACGGACAAAGCATTGTACTGATCCACAGACATATGCTGCTTTTTTACAGATGGAAAGGAAGGAGTTTTTCCATTTCCGCCACATGATGGTGCCATACTACATACAAAAAACTGCTAAAGACAACCAGACAGATATACTGTCAGAATATCTGGATATTCTGGATGGATATTTTGGATATGGATATTATATACCAGCGACACAGAATTTCAGTCTCAGATTTCTCAAGTAAGAGTCAACTTAAGCAAGTGTTTCTATCCCATAATCCCACAGTGGCACCTGTCCTGTTACCTGAGGCTGTGGTAACTCCTACCTGGTGTATGTGATATCCTGTGCGCTGGATCAGAGTGCGCAGCGCAGCCTCTTTCTGCGTGCCAGTCAGTCCATCCCCACATTTTTGATTGGTTTCCATTGTGAGTGATTATCAGCAATAAATCAGCAAAATTAGGGGTGCTCACTGAAATTAAATCAAAGTTCAAACACACATAAATGACAGTGCAAGATAGCATACTCTTGCTTTAAATCTGAACATGATAAGAAGCCAAGACATGTTGCTCGCGGACAGGTTCAAAGGTAAGTTGTCCTAACCATGCCCTTTTGAACAAGTCTGATCCATTACTAAATAGCCATTTTTCTCATTCATATATAAGTGCATTTTGTAAAAACTCTGTCACAAAATATCTGATCCAGGTGGAGGGGAAACGTGTGCATTTGGTCTTAATATAGGCATGTAACATCTTCATTTAATCATTGTCTCTGATCAAAGTCTGTTTGAACTGTATGAAGAAAGCTTTGGGTATATATTGGCTTTTTATCTGCTGGACAGTGTTGGCAAGAAAAGTGGGGAAAGAAACATTTTCCTCACCTCCAGTTCAAGGACCGAGGTGTAATTATTAACTGAAGAGAGCAAATCAAAACAGCAGACGATCATTGAGTCACATATGTTTCAAGAGGAGACATCTGTGCCCTGCCCTCATTTCACACCTTTTTTCATCTAATAAAAATGTCTTCCCTCAATGAGAACTTAGAAAATAAAAAAAGCATAATTCTATTATTACATCAAAAGATTGCTCAGACTATATAAATAGCTCAGCGCTCAGAAGACTTTAAAGGGATAGTCATAAATGAAGATTCTGTCATCATTCGCTCATCATCATGTTGTTCCAAACCTGTATGACTTTCTTTCTTCTGTGGAACATAAAAACTGTTTTTGTCCATGCAATGAAAGTCAATGGGGGTCCAAAACAACATTGGAGCCCACTGACTTTCACTGTATGGACAAAAACAGGGACTCTTTTAGAAGACAAAAGAATATCTTCTTTTTCAAACTATCACTTTAATTTCAGTAACTTACAGTATGTCATAAATGTTTCTCCTTAGGAGAAATCAAATTATGAGAATATATATCTAAATAGCAGCTCTGACCATTTTATTTAATTTGATGCTAAGTTCACATTTAAATATATGACTTTTGATTACAGACAGCAAATCTGAGCACAGTTTAAGACATGGTTGGGATCTCTTCAGACACCCGATGGAGACAAAAGATTACTAAGCTCTGTTTCCAAGGAGAAAAATAGGGCAAGCAGGAGACTTAAGCAAAATGTAAGCACAATTCCCCATTTATCTTGATCTAATATTAACAAGATCTCCTTTGTGATTATTCTTGCTTTTGAGATCAGAGTGCTATCAAGCGTGATTGAATCACACGGCCACAGGTCTTTAAAATCATCAGTGGAGTGTCTATTTGTCTTTGTCTTTTTCAGCTTCACTTGATCAAAGGGAGATGCTGAAGGCAACAAAAGATGGTGAGTACAGAATAGGGGTCAAAGGTGACAAGACTGCTAGTCATTTTCAAAAGCTCTTCAGCATCTGGATGTAATCATGGCAGCAATGATGATACCATGATCTGTCTCTCTGTAAGTGGCTCAAACAAGACAAAGGAAAGCTGTTAGCTGGCCTGCATTTGGTTTTATATCAATATATAGATGGATGCATGTACAGTAGTGGCCAAAAGTGATGTCCGGCCTAGGAAAATGGACATATTCACCCTTTGTTCAAATATTATTAAAATGTGATTTTGTACGAATATTGCATAGCTGTGCTTAGAGTCAAGTTTTATTTGTGATAACGCAATGAAACATGCCAAATTGTGTGAACATAATTTTTGGCCAGAAATTATGAACACATGCAAAAACAAGAGAGAACCAACAAAATATTAATAACTGATTATGTTGTAGTTAGTGCATGTTTTTCTTCTTCTTTTGCTTATTAAAACCTGTAGCTGTAGTTTGCCTTTTTTGCCAAATAATTTTGTCAGATAAATACCTTAACCAAGTTTAGAGTTTTGTTCTTCCCTCATATTGAAAATATTTAAAAAAATATAACATATTTTCCTCATATTTTGATGATTTAATCGAACTTGTAGAGTCATTAAAAACAAATATCCCCTCTGGACATCACTTTTGGCCACTACTGTATATACAAACAAAAATTATACCAGTACTCTAATACATTTAGGCCTACACACATACAAAGAAGCACTTAGTTGTTACAATATACTGTTTTTAAGTCTTATCTTGCCTAGGACATTCAAGTGAGCAAAGATTGCCATTGGTGCCCTTTTAAAAATAGGTGCATGATGCCACTGTGTACACTTTTGAATTTTTGTCTATTTCTTCTTTTCATTAATTCTACAATGCAACAAATCTAACCAGCAGTGACAGCGCTAATGTGTTCGCCTCTACAAATTCAATAGCTCGCACAAAGCACAGAGGGTTTATCCAAACTGAAAAGACTTGTAACATATGACTCACTGAGTGAAATGCTATTACTGCACGCTTTTGCAGTTGGTGAATGTTGCCTTTTATTCAATCCATACAGTGCATGAGACCAAAAATCACAAAGGACAGTTTTCTTGTAGCTCAAACATCAGGGATATAAGAGAGATGGCTGAGCATTAGGAATCCATTAAAGAGAGCGTTTTAAGACAGTTGGGAAAGGACTCCATTAGTCTGCAGTCCATCCACTGCTCTCTCCTGGACAACCTGGTTACCGTTTGCATAAACAAGATAACTAGACGTGCGCTTATCATGCCTGGATCTCTGGCTGCTTTTCAGCCCATGTTGACTGAGGCTAAATACACTTGTTCTGAAGGCCATTGTGCTGGACAGAAACTGCAATACAGGTACAGGGAATATAATATTTGTTATTGCACTTCAATTGCAACTAACGCTAACCCTAACATTAGCTGCCTGCCTCTGTATTTAAGCTTTTAAGAACAATGTCATATGCACTGTATCTCCCACCACAACCACACTGTTGCTACTGTTTAAAACCATCTGTGGCAGTTTCAGTATGGCAGTGTTTAATGAAACTGTATGATGGCAAAGTACCATATGCTGAAGCATTTTAGTAACAGCAGTGATTAGCTTTGGGCTTATGTCACAGGTCACCTCCTTAAAACAATACTGAAATTAACATGTGCATGTACATATGTTAAAATGTCACAATTGAAGAAAGGTTAAAGGTGATGAGTGGCTCGTTTCTGCATTATAAACACAGATGAAGCCTACACAATAGAGTTTGCACTGTTTAATCTTATAGTTTAATTATCTTTCCTATAAGTAAACTGTGATATTTACATAATTAGTCAAAATAATGTGTATAATTTATTGGTGACCCGTTTTGTATTGTAGTATTTTGCCTAGACAGTGTCCTTACAATCATACTGGACAGTTGCAAAATACAAAATGATTAATTGCATTGCGCAATTAAAAGCATTAACAGAGCCATGTGGACGAGCACATTGTTTTCTAATGCCACTACCTGAAAAGACTCCTTATGTCTCACTATTTGGTATTAAAGATGCAACTTACCTGAGCAATTTCAGAGATCACCTCCCGGAAGACTCAGACCCTCATTCTGCTGAATTTGGCAACGTGTCACTGGGGTGATTCTGTAATCACATCATATCAAACTCCAAAGGTTCACTGTCCTGGAGCTGTTTTACAAGCCGGCGTGGTTAAACGTTAACCAGCTCTATCTCTGCCTCTCGCTGTAGGCCAGCCCTTTGACCAGGAACAGCATGATTACGGTTCGCCTGCAGCAGGGAGCCTCCTGAGCCAGAGATCATGCTGCAAAAGGAATTGCTCTTTTGTTGACCCAAATATTAATAGGTTTTGATGTCTTTTAAGTATCTCTTATTTTCAGCCTTCTGCAGATCATACAACCAAATAAATGAACAAATATATCGAAAATTAACATATTCGCATCAATTCAAGGGGCCTGGGATTAAATTTTTAAGGCGGGCCCCAGCAATTCAGCAGTATATTGACATGTTTTTCTGGGACCCCCACGCCACATGGCCCGGGACAATGTTTAAAGTTGTTCTTACCGCTTACGGTCCTGATATATTCTATTCGTAAGGTGACATTTAATGATTAAATGCACCATAAGTCGCCATTGTATCTTAAACAGATTGTACACAAAAGGGTTTTGTATAAGGGGGCCACAAGAGGGTGCTAGAGGGTCCATGGAACATTTGAGAGCGAGAGAAATGAAAACTGTTTTCGAAAATGTATACATACTAGGGTTGTCAAAGTCAGTATATATACTACTGTTCAAAAGTTTTATTTTATTCAGCAACAGTGTATTAAATTGATCAAAAGTGACAGCAAAACTAAAATTATATTTAAAATAAATGGTGTTCTTTTGAACTTTCCTAAAAAAAAAAAAAAAAAAAAACAGTTTCCACAAAAATATTATGCAGAATAACAACAGTGAAAATAATAAGAGATGTTTCTTCAGCTCCAAAATTAGAATGATTTCTGAAGGATCATGTGACACTGAAGACTGGAGTAATAATGCTGAAAATTCAGCTTTGCATCACAGGAATAAATAAAACTTAACCTAAATAAGAGTAAAATATTATTATTAAACAGTAATAATAGTTCACAATATAACTTTTAATATATTTTTGATCAAATAACAGCAGTCTTGGTGAACATAAGAGACTTTCAAAAACATTAAAAAATCTTACTGACCTCAAACCTTTGAATGCTCATGCATATACATAATCTCATATTAATATCACGATTTTTCTCACAGAGTAAATAAAAATAAAGGAAAATATATGCTTTTATATTTTAGGAACAGAACCATTACAAGTGATCATCATTTTTGAGGATCTTTTCAGAGTCTGAAAATTCATTCACACGTCTGAAAACACTGACCAAATGCCACGTTTTTAACTCCTAGATTGTCCGTTCTTTCCAGTCAACCCCAGGTATTGATAAAGTAAACATGCTACTGCTGTCTTGTTGTCATGGCCCACTGTTTGCTATACCGACTTGTTTGTTTGACTTTGATATGGGCAAGTGGTCCCATGGTCCCTGTGGTCTCAGGACAAACTCTGCTCTGTACTATGTACTATATAGCATCTGCTGACCTGAATTTTACATGAATATAGCCATAACTAACGTCCAACAGTGAAGTTCACCAAGCGTGTATTAACTAAGGAGGCGTCCTTTCGTTTAGTCTATAGTAAAGACTAGCGGCTAGGTTTTATTTTCTATTCATTATTTTTGATTATGTCAGATTCAGTCAGTCAGAGGTGTGAATGGTGATTCATTCAGTAATTCTGTCTATTCATTCTATACAGAAACTCTTTGCCTCTTTAAATGCAAATGTGGCTGTGGAAAGACGTATTGTCTTAGACATATTTAAAACAGTTCCACAGATAGTAACAAAGAGGATATATGTAGCACAGCAAAAAGCATGAGAGCTATTGAGTCTTAAAAAGCTTCTTTTACTGAGTGGTATTGATTCCTGTTTGGTCCATACGCAAATTGGGCTTTCTTTACTCAAGCTCTGTCAGCAGCCATCCACAATCATTGTCACACACACACACACCATAAAGCTCTACACAACTCCATTTCAATAAAGTGTGTTTTTTATACTATTTTCTAAATTAAACAGGCAGTGCTCGTGAATTCCAGTGAGAGTGTCCTGACTGTGTCAGAGATGCCAGCATCATTAGCTGGCATCTCTGACACAGGCGTCTATGTGTGATGACCTTTGACACTTTAACCCTGCTCCGTATAAAAATGTGTTGTTTGGTAACACTTTATTTTGATGGTTCACTTTATACATTCTACTAATTATAAGTAACTTTGCAACTACATGTCAACTCATGAGAGTATTAGTAGACTGTCTGCTTAATATCTGCTAACACATAATTTTGATGCTGCCCCGACACACATTCTACTGATTATAAGTAACTTTGCAAGTACATGTTCTACTAACCCTAACCTAACAGTCTATTACAGTCTACTAATACTCTAATGAGAGTTAGTTGATACAGTTGCAAAGTTACTTATAGAATGTCTGAAGTGGAAAATCGAAATAAAATGTAACCTGTTTTTCTTATAAACAAAAGCATGCAGGTTTGTAAAATGCACATCATGAAGTGCAAATGTCTAGTTCTTTTGTTATTCCAAAAAGGAAGCATTGAAATATTTAAACTTTTTTGGCTAGACCATATGCGACCACCAGAACGGATGTTATCTATAATGTAACCACAACTATGAGTGCAAGATGGGAATTACCAAAATGTTTGCGCTAAAACGTTAATCTTTGAACACTGCTTCTGTAAAATGGGTGGTAATGAATAATTATGTCCAAAATAATTATATTATAATTGTTCAATAACTATTTACATAGATTAGAAAACCAACACCGCATCTTTTAAACATATTGACTGTCATTTGTTTTGTGTATACTGTGTATTCTTACATGCATTATTCATTCACTTAGCCATGGTGAAATTCACCATGCAGGTGAATAAGCGGAGGATAACGGCTGTTTATTACAGTCCTCTCTGCTCGGCTGATGTTGTGCCCAGACATAGTGTACTGTAGCTAATAGAAGAATTTCCCACTGGAATGCTAACTAATACATTTAGCTCCCTCTTCATAAGCATAAGAAGACTCAATTACAGACATGATTGTTGCGAGATCAGCTGGGAGTGAACTTCAGTTCTCTCAAATCTTTATCTGATTTAAATTTAGGTTAACTATACATTAATATACTGCATGTGTGCTGATAGGCACGATGATAAGAAGAAAGCCATAATGTAAGATAACGAGTGATTTTAAATCTATTTGAGAGCAATTATATCAGCATAATGTATAGTACACTCTTAAAAATAAAGGCTTTTTATTGGCATATGGTTTCATGAAGAACCTTTAACATCCATGGAACCGCTCCATTCCACAAAAGGTTCTTTATAGTAAAAAGGGTTATTTAGGTTTTTGAAATTTTCTTCACTACTGCATTAGTGCATTATATGTATGTGAATTATTAACTCAGCATGCTTATAGAGATCTGTTTCAAAAGGTGGCTTCCTTAACCCTTATGTGCTGTTCGTTTGGGGTGTACACTCGTGCTGTTTGGGGTCTCCAGAGACCCCAGGCAACACTTTACTCAGTTTATTAATGTTTTTACTTCACTCTTGTGCAGTTTTTGGAGGATTTATGATAGTTTTTAAATTTATATAAATAAATTAAAAAATATTTTTTAAAAAATAGATTTTTATACAAAAAAACGTTTTTTTTTTTTAATGTAAAATTCACTTTATAAAAGACACACATTTCTAATTTTCATTCATGGGGATAACATGGATAATTTGACATGGTTTAGTGTAAGATTTTTGCCTATCTTTTGGAAAATGCAGTTTTAAAAGTAAAAAATGATCACTTTAACCAGTTGATGGCTGCAGAGCTCCACTATTTGCTATTTGACTAACTGAAAGACATCTTTTCACAAGTTTTTCCAGTTGGATTCATATCTACATATTATAAAAATTACTTTTTGTCAAAGTTTAAAAAAAATCTGTTTTTCAATAATGTTACATTATGATTTTAATCAAACCTGAACAAGATGTTACAAAGAGAAAAGTCGGAGTCTTTAGAGTTTATTTCAAACATCCGTTTTTCATATAATTCTACAAATTTAATCTACACTTCAGTTACCAAATAAACAACAAAAATGAACAGAAATGAACAGTTGTATTACATACTGAGTACAAATACACGACATGAACATCAAAATGCAATGAACTGAACAGCAAACAAATGAGCAAATAAAGCACATGGATTCTGTGTGTGTGTGTGTGTTGCGTGTGAGCATGATCATTTTGCATTGTGGATGTTTTAATAAAGTGTGTAATTTCCGTCTATATGTGTTCAGCGTTGTTTCTGATTTTGAGGATGAATTTTGTCCATTTTCTTACAGCACAAGTGTGATTTTTTTTTTTTCACACTAACATAAAAACAGATCATTCCAATTAATTTTTTTATTTGTAGATCTGGAAAGTATTGACAACTGTACAAAGTCTCATGCCATTTGGAGAAAGATAACTTTTTTTTTTTTTTTTTTAATTTCAGCAAATGTCATTTGAGGTTTGTAATATATGCATCAATATACTGTTTTATTTGACAGTATGATAAATATAGAGGTTTTTAGCATAGTGGTTGAATAACCCTTGTACCTTCTTAACTTCTCCCGTACTCGCTTTTGCTGTTTCCACCTATGTCTGCTCACCTTTGCCTTTGAATGCAGTCAAAGCAACAACCCACTTGAACCAACTAGTGATATGAGCCAACATATTCAACTGGTAGATTTCTTTAAAAAGTAGTGATTTTGTGTCACTATGAAGAGCATCCTCACTATTGTTAAAGCATCCTAACCATCCTGACAGTCAATACCATGAGTTTTGGGCATTTACTTCCATTCATACACATGGAAATGCAGAAGACCGGAAAACACAAAAAAGTTTCTACTTACTCAAATCTAAATTGAGTGAACTCTGCCCTGAGAATCCATACAGCGAACAGAAGATCCAAATGTCACAGATTAACCAATTATACAACAATGCAAAGGCAAAGAATAAAAACTTAAAAAATGTTTTGACCATACAATGAAAGTCAATGAGGTCCAAAACAGTTTCTTTATATAGACATCTTTCAAAATATCTTTAATTGTGTTCCACAGAAGAAATATTATCATACAGGTTTGAAAGAACATTGAGTCAAAATGAATTAATAATAGAACAGCAATTTTAAAAAGTGATTTTTCACTATTATTTACAACAGGATCTGCTTTTTCATGGGTTTAAATAAAATATTTTTTTTATAAGAGACAAAAACAACTTTGTGCATCAAAACCACTCTTTTCCTGGTAATTTGTTTTTTTTTTTGATTTTCAAAAATCAATGAATTTGCGACAGCTGAATGTAACATTTTTGACAAGCCAAACATATCAGTCTCTGAGTAACATGTAAGCCACGAAATAAACTTCATTCCGTAAAATAAGTATAATGAACTACCCAAAAATCAAGCTTAGTTCACCCCTCACATGTTATTATGTCCGTCAAAAATGGGCTGTCCATCAAAAAAGGCTGGCTGTCGGTTGGAATATTAGAACTAAATATATAGACATAACACACACACGGGTATCAGTCACTTCACTGAATACTTGCCGGCTATAAAATAAAAATTATTACCTTATGATCCATCTGTTTTCAAATCCACATCATTTGAATATCACAACTTAGATGTCTGTCAAGAAATAACGTGCACAATAGTATTTACGAGAAGCAGAGGTCCAGCGAGTACACGCATTTCCTGAAAAAAAAAAAAACACACAGATGTTTTGAATGCGTCAACGCTTTCTGAGAAGAGGGAGAAAATGATGGCCTCATTGGCTTCAACATGATGTCTGTCAGAGGCAATAACATACATAATACATAACGCACGTGAGTATAAATTTGCTTTTCATTCGCTGAAACACTGCATGAGAATAAATGCCAATTCAATTGAAAAACTTGGCCAGGTTAGTGAACATTTGACAGACATTTTTTATGCACGAACTACACATTCTGATTCAAACATTCATGATTTGAATATTTTCAATACATTTTTATTCTTGACTGATCTTTTTTCCATAATTTTGGCAATAGATGAACTGTTAAATGAGCGATCTTGAGACGAGTCCCGTAGTTGTATAATTTGACTCATATGCTGATGTAATATATATTATAAACTTGACAGTTGATTTTTATAAAATGTAGTTTGAATACTATCTTCTCAGTTGTTTAAAAGAATAAGGCAATTATCAAAGTTTGATCAAATGTTTAATTTTCCATTAAAATATAATACATTTTACACGATTTGTTACATTTAATTACAACTTAGCAGATTTTGACTCATTTACTTCTACTGCCTTTGAAATATGGTTAAAGTGTATTGTTGAATGTACTGACAAGCATTTATGGTAATCTAAAATATGCTTTAATGTAATGATAAAGTTACAATTTATTGCTTCTAAAATACATTAAATGTAATATCAAATAAGACATTACAGTTAAAATTGTAATCATGTACTTAACATGTGCTATAGCATGTTAGTCAACACATCAAAATAAGTGTACTTAAAGCAGAACAAAAGAAATGATGATTAAAATGTACTGTACAAAGTTAATGTTTAAGAAGTGTATTTAAGTGTGTTAAGAAACATAGTCATGACTGTCTTTAAGTACACCTTCGTGCCCCTAACATTATATTATAAGTACAGCTTTTTAAAAATATACTTTTAAGTTTTGAAGTGCACATTCAATATAGTTAAGCACGTCTTTTTCACAAGGGTGTCCCTTTAGGACTAGCTAAAAATTCGTAAGTGACCCTCATGATTTAATGATTATGTCTGATAATCATTAAATCATGAAGCTGACCTAACATCATCTTCCAAAATTGCACCAACTCTGATTCATAATATTTTATAAGATATACCATTCGATGTATCAAGATATGTCATATAAAGAGGTTCTTTCCATTTTTCTGGTGCTACACACTGGAGCTTACCTATCCTGACAGCTTCTTATTGTTTTGTCGAAACCAGTCTGATACAAGTGCCCTGACCTTTTCATCCGTACACTCGCTTCCATGGATATAGACACGGTGGTGGGGTGAGACAGGCACTCAAGGACCTCTGTTGAATTTGAATATCTCTACAGCCTGAGGGCTGAGTAACGTTTTGGAGTTGCTGCTTTAGGATTACAATGACCATCTGTTGCCCTCCCATTTGTTCTTTCTTAGCTCTGTGAGGCGAAAAATTACATTTGAATTTCAGAGTTATTGGCGTGAATGTTTTGCATACAATATTGGCACGGCATCAAGACACATGACACACACACCCTTAGAAAGCACACTATCATATTAGAATGATTTCTGACAGATCATGTGACACTGAAGACTGGAGTAATGATGCTGAAAATCACATTAATTTGTTTAATATTAATAAAACATAAATTATGTATTTTTAATATAATAAAATAGAAAACTGTTCTTTCAAATTGTAATAATATTTAATCAGATAAATGCAAATCTTAGTTATTCTTCATCATCTTCATCATCTGCATCATCTTCTGTGTGTTCTGTCAGCTGGGTCCAGTCTCTGGGAATTTGTGTGAGGGCACTTGAGAATCACATCCTGGCAGGAGTAAGATCCAAGCACTGCAGCTTCAGCGGATGAGAGAGGTGTTGAAAAGACGAGTTTCATCCCCTGGCAATTATAACAGCCAAGGAAGTAATCTGTTCCACCACAGGAGATCAGAGTGAAGATGGTATCCTAAAAATAAATCCATGTCATTGAAGTCCCATCGAAAAACTGCAAAATAACAAACAATGCCAACATCATGATGACTTGAAGCAATATTTCTGTCTTCAACTCTCTTCTGGGGTACAAAGGAATAGTTCAAAAACTGTCATTATTCACTCACTTTAATATCCTGCGGAGAATATTTGAAGAATCTTCATGCAGCTTTCTTGCATTCAACAACATTTCATACATGCCTGTCAAGCTCCAAAGAGTTTGGTTCCGGTTCCATCTTCCTGAAGCCAGTGGATTTTTTGAATAGGTTTTTGGTTAAATATGGTCTGTGGTATAATATAACGTAGCGAGTTAGCTCAAAAGGGGAAATATGAATAATTAATCATAACTCGTTATAATTAATTATAAATATTTGAATCAGTTAATCGAATTAACTTGATGTAGCTGAATTAATATTACAATCAATTAACTCAGTATTGATCGTCTATCAACTTTTCAGAAAGGGTATTTTCCCTGGCCACAGAAAAATATTGCTTTCTTAGCTCGTAGCTGTGATCTTAATCATTATCAGGGACATTGGTTTTATAAGCAGATCAGAATCAACTCGCAAGAATGTGCACACAACTTTTATTTAACTAAATCATGAACACATAGCTAGACTAAACACATACACAGACTTACAATTCACGCATACATAGGAAATGAGAGATGGGGAAAGGGGCTATGAAAAGAGTCATTTGACAAGCTGGAAGAACCATCAGTTTCTCACTCTAAAGCAACTTTGTTAACAAAGAGGTTCAAAATCTTAATACTTAATCGCTGTTTAGTGTTCAAACGATACTTGCAAATGTCTTAGCTGTTGAGGAGCGTCCCGATCTGCAGGCTCAGGAGAAATCCTTGATGGTTCGGTCCGATGGTGCTGAAGTTCTAATCAATAGCCTATCTTCTGCGTTGAATGAAGAAAATGACGACAAACTTTGTGCTGTTAATTTGACCCTGTTGTGGTTGAGGAAGTTGCGCATGGCTTGAAGTGAGTGAGGCCTGCCAGCCCGGCTCGGGGGCCGGGTGGGATCTCACATGACAGCAATCCGTAGTATAAGCAGGAACAAAGAGAAGAACCAGAAAAGACCAAGTGTGATCTGCGTGGGGGCTTTTTAAACTCTCCAGAAAGTCGACACCTTTGAGTCTTGGCTTGACCAATGAGAAAGGTGCAATTCTCTGGCGGGAGATTTCCTTTGTTTGAAAGTGAGTTCATTTGCACGGGGGGAGTAAACTAGTAAGTTTGTGTCCATTTATACTCTGATAAATATAACAAACGTACAATGCATTCTATGAGATGGTGATGTCCACCAAAGTGTGAGTCATTAAACAAGGAGTAATTTGATATTAAACATCACCTAGATGAAATACATTATCTAGTAGTTCTGTCATCATGCATTCATAACACTATACAATATACAAAAGAACAATATACAAACAGTAATAATACACAAAATGTACTGGGGAAATGCATGTTCCTTCATTTAAGCAAATTTGTCAATGAATTAGTGGATTTCTATGGGCTGCATGTCTGGTTCTTGTATTGAGAGCAATCAATGTGCCGAGTGTCTTTGAAGTGTTTGATTGAAGCAGAAGGGTGATAGCACTCAGTGGGGAAGCCAGACATTACGGGGCCTGCATGGCTAAAGGGTTGGAAGAGTAACTTTTACAATTGTGTGTGTTTGACTGATTCAGATGCTACAACAAGCTCAAAGTATTTTTACATTTTATTCTACAATATAAAATGCATCAGTAATACTCCCTTGTGATTTTTTAAAGCCTTTACTTGTTTTGAAAATGCGGTTTCTAATAATTGGTCAAATGGGACTACAAATGTTGTCATGGACATTAAACACCATCACACCGAATAGGAAAACTCATCAATGCACTAGTCCGCTTTCACATCTTCATTATGTTTATAGTCACGCTCTTGCAAACTATTCTAACTCAAACTTTGAAGGAAAAATGTTTTTTAAATAAAGACCAAAAAAAGCTGTTGGAAGCTTAAAGAGGACCTATTATGCCCCTTTTCAAGGTCTTGATTTTTTTGGGGGGGTCTACTAGATTAAGATTTTTGCACTTGAATGTTAAAAAAACACATTATTTTTCATATATTTTACATTATTGCACATCCTCTATTGCTCTATTCTGTCAGTAATGCTCTGTTTAGTTCCTGTCTCTATGAAGCCCCTCCTTCCGAAAAGTGCAATGTGCTCTGATTGGTCAAGCGCTTTGAGCATGTTTTGGAAATGTCACGCCCCTTACCATAACTGCGAGTTTCAACACACTACTAAATGCAACTCAAGCAAGCCCTGCCCCTATTTTGCGTAGCCTATGCCTTGTGTGGGAATTATTTGAAGGGGTGGTTGATTATGATTTCATTTTTTTAACTTTAGTTAGTGTGTAATGTTGCTGTTAGAGCACAAACAACGTTAAGTTGCAAAGTTACGACGCTCAAAGTTCAGTGCAAAGGGAGATATTTTCTTTTGAAGATTTTTTTGTTTAAGAACTACAACAAATGGTTGGTAGGGACTACAGTGTGCTTCTTCCCAGGTAGTGACATCACTAACCCTAAAATCTACATAAACCCTGCCCCTGGGAACATTTAACAAGAAGAGATGTTGTAGTAGAGTGTTGTTGCCATGCTGTCATTTTATGCCGGACTGCTTCACAAACGACGGGTCAATTCAACGCTGGATTTACACAAAAGTTTAACATGACGGCACATGCTAGTCAGTGAGTTGAATCAACTCCACAGCAACTACATAAATTTATCCACTAACCATTCAGAAATGTCCAGATGCATTCTAAAAGTTGTAACTTCTTCCTGAGTCTCTCCATCAGTGTCTGACTCAGGTTTGAACAATGTAAGCCTGAAAACCGTTACTGACAATCGTCATTTTGGCTATGTGAGATTCTCCAGCTTTGTTGTTGTTGAACAACCGAAGCGTGAGCTGTTAAAGCTCACACCCAAATAGGGACAAGCTATAATAAATTATCTGTGGGGTATTTTGAACTGAAACTTCAAAGACACATTCTGGGGACACCAGACTTTACATCTTGTAAAAGGGGCATTATAGGTCCCCTTTCAAATGAGACATAATTTTCGGAAGAAAACTCAAGACTACAATCAAGGTGTTTCAGGGAGTTCTGAAACAGTGCTTACTGATATAGAGAATTACTCAGTGACTTTGTACTTTGTAACTTTGCAGAACTTTTTAATGCTCAAACAGCAACATTACACACTAAAGAAAGTTGAAAATGTAAACAAGCATAATAGGACCACTTTAATGGTCGTGATGTTGAAGTAATGAGACTGTAGTGTAATTAGTTTATAGCCTAAGTTTAGTTTTTTAGTTGTTTTTATTTTTTTATTCAGGTGAACATATTTAGGCTTCACAATTCATAAGATGTGTTTATTTGTGAAGATTATCATGATGAACAAACTTTTATTGGTCACAGAGCTTATTTTATCCAATAAACCAAAAGCCAATGGAAAAATCTTATTGGGTTTTTGTCGAGTGAACAAGAGTGATGCTAACTTCCAGGATGGTCTACAAAAATGTCATAACTGCAGCGTTCTAAATGTGCTGCAGTTATGTGCATAAAATATGTAAGAGACTCACTCCCTCACTTTTCACTGGGCAAATATAGGCTTCTGTACAGTATATATCTAAATGCTCTTCAAATTCCTTTTTATTAAAATTAGCATGTCAAGTTTAGTTATAACACATGGGAACCAATGGTGTTTTGGCACCAAACTTGGTGTGATTCATCTGCATGCCTTAAATTTTGCTCTGTTTCTCACATAAAGCTATATACCTTATGCAGCCCCGCCCCTTTTTCAGTACTGCGCTCGTTGTGTTCTGTCTTCCAGTTTGTATTTCCACAGCATGAAGGTAAGATCTTACAGATTTATGTATGAACCGCTCGTTTTAAAATCTTTCCGGTCTACTGACATTTGTTATGACATCTGCTTCAAACATGACAGTGCTTATGATAACTTTCGTTAACTCTACAATAAGTAAATCCACTAGCTAAATACTCTTGACAGCGATGCCATAGAAATATACAGAACTACCGCTAAAACAGAAGTTTAAAAACAATATTCTAAAGATGGCCGTGCGCTTGTTTCTTTGGCGCTATTATGTAAATGACTTCAAAATGCTTGAAATGTAGTGCACAAGTTGTATGGACTACTTGAATGGACATGAGGGTGAGTAGACTACATTTTTGGATGAACTATCCCTTTAAGTGCTCTTCTGCATTCGTATTGAGTAAATCTGTACTTAAGACACCCAGCCCCCTCCTTTCCATCACAGTCTCTCAGCAACATCAACTCAGGCAGCGTCTCCTCCTCCCTCCATTTAGATAAATCCCGCAGTAGAGGCGCACGATGACATAAACATCATTGATTTTGCAACATCCTGTCTTCACTTAGGGACGCTCTACAGTTTCGATGAGAGAAATCGTATGCATTACAGGAAGACCATTGACTGTCAGACCATTGAATGTCTGTCTGAAAGCTGATACTCCTTCCCCTGGAGAGCTGCGGATGGCATTGCCTCATTGGGATGAGATAACCAAGCATGCTCAAATTTTGTGAATCACAGCAGGTTTTCCCTTGTGTGACATAAACAAAGCAAAGAGAACAGAAGTCAAGGTGACCTGATTAGTCAGACGGAGAAGAAAAATAACTGAACAAACAAAAAGGGCTATGTTGTTTTTGCGAATTAATAAAGTCAAAATTGAAAACTGACCCAACAACATAATTGTTGTGCACTAAGGTCTTAGTCTTAACCATCTGTATGGTTGAACAGTGAAATCTTTTTCCATATTACAGACCAGTGGCTTTGTAAAGATTAACTTTTACTTTTTTTGGATGACTAGGTATTGAACCAAGGCCACAATATGCATATTATATTTGAGATGTTTCCATTCAGAGGCTGGAAATAGCAGCTTTCACTGAGTGCAAAAGATTGACTGTATTATAGGCCACCGGATAAAGTAAAATAGGAGAAGAACAAATTTAAAGCAGCATTTTTCCCCCCCTTGTACTTACTCAGAATATTACAAATTTAGCATCAGTGACTCTGGTTAGATGGTTACATAACTATATGGGTAGACCTGAAGAAGTGATGAATGAATGACTGAATGAATAGACAAATGGAAATGTATTAGTTTGTGTGGTTTTTGATTGTTACTGAAATCTAAATAACATTTTTATTTATGTATTTATCTATAGTTTGTTTTAATTATTATAAAATCACTTTTTCATTGATTACAGCTAGTTGTTTTTCAAGAAGACTTTCTAGCCTGCATCTGTACTGTATGTGTCTGAGTGTATATACACACTAAGGCACGTCACCAATCATATATGATTGACTCTATTTGAGGCTCGATTCGATTGTGTGTTAAGAAAGCGTTTGCGGAGTGACCATAAGCAGGTCTCTCTGGGGAAGGAGGGAGAGGAACATCTAATTGGTTTCTCAATGAAACAATCGTCCTAGTCTGCAGGAAGGGTGCGCACGGAGCGCAGCTGCTCTGTGGTAAAGTGAATCTTGACTGATATAGTTAAGACATCATTCCGCGGGAGTTGCGTTCAGTCTTCTTCTGTCCAAACTTCAAACATGAGTGAATTAGACGAAGAATTTGCCAAGATGCTGCTCATAAAAGAGGAGAGGATAAAAGAAATGGAGAGGCTGCTGTCGGCAAAGGAGCGGGAGGTGAATGAACTGAAGAGAAAGCTGCACAAATGTCAGTCAGTTCTGCCGAGCGCTATTGGACCCAGAACCAGGCGCGCGCAGGGCATCTCAGCGGAACCGCAGACCTTGACAAGCGAAGCTTTGCGCAAACACCCCAAGTCGGACAGGTAAGAGCCCTTCATTTACTATCTATAGACGTGTTTTTTTGCATCGGTGTCACCACCAGACTGTGAGTGGATGGTTTCCGTCCGAGTCGAGTCTCTGTTACCCCGCAGTGTGACTGTACTACTACACTTAGATCAAGATTAGATTTTCACACGTGACTACACTACACTATCCCAGTTAACAAAAATATGTTCTAAGAACGTTTGCTAACGTTCCCATTAACTTTGAGACAACCTTGCCAGAACGTTAGGGAAGTTCTGAGAATGTTCTCTGTTAGCAGGGATACTGAATACAATTTTATACGTGACTATACAAACTATATACAAGATTTTGTCACATTGTATGACTATAGGCTACTATACTATACTAAACCTAGTAAGTATGTTATCTGGAACTGAAAAAAAAATGACTTTAAACTTTTGATTATTAGTATCAAACACCCAAAAACAGTTTTCATGCACTGAATGTGAACAGAGTCAAACTAGTCAATCCATGTTTTACTGTATAAGAATGAATTGATTGTTAGACAAGTAAGATTGCAGCATATTGTTTACTGGTGCAGAGTGGTTGCTAAACTTGATTGATTATACTTTTTCTGTGCTTGATTGTATTGCAAATGGGCATCACCATAGTATTCTTTGGAAAAATCAGTTCTTAGAAGCAAGTAATGAGTCATGAGTACTTTTGAGTACTTAGTAGTGTATTGTAACTGCTATTTATTTCTCTCAAGTTTTAGTACTTTTTAAAATACAACTTGTTCTTTCTGGGAATTATATGAATGTAGCACATGCTTTCTTAATTGTCATTAAGTTAAATACATCCATTTTTGGAAGTGTGGGTTATGGTTAGGGGTTAAAATGTTCTGTTTTACTTTCAGCAGTTTTGCATCTAACTTGTAATGGATAAAATGAGATGCAGGTTCAATGTGGGTTAAGTTTTTTGTTTTATTAAAGTGTTCAAGCTATGCATCATAATTAGCTGACACTAATGTGTATAATCTTGGTCCGTAATGCCTAATATAATGCATTTACATAAAAGTTCACATCTGGTCTAATGCTCTTAGACCTAAAAGCACTCTTTCACACTTGCTTAATGTCCAATAGGCCTTCTGTACAGCCCTAACCTTGTTAAATATTTAATGCTGGTTGTTAAATATTGAATGTCATAGATATTCACTGCTATATTTAGGATTCATATATTATAACTTTCAACTTTTCCTGGAAACACGTGAAATGTCCCACATTTAGTGAGAATAAGTAAACCCCATTTCTGTAAATGAATATCTTTATTAACTTCTGGGAGCTGTGGCTTGCTGAGTATGATTGAGATTTATGCTACATTTTCATTTTGCTTTGGAAAATAATAAACAGAAGTACAGTTTGGGGTTGTAATAAGCAGGTTTGGTAGTTCTTTTAACTACTGGCTGCCATTTAAAATAACTGAAAAGTAAAATAACTTCCTGTTAGTAGCCACTAGATGTCAGTAAAATGTCATCACCTCATGAAGGATTGATATTAAAGCAATGAGGAAACTGTAACAGGCACTAAAAGATGCACTCAGGCTGAAATCACATACTTCTCTACTAAATAGTAAGATAGCATGTGACAAAATAAGTATGTCTGAATTCACAGTATGCTTAAAAGAGTAGGCTAAAAGTACCCGGATGACCTACTACTTCCGGCGAGATTCTGAAGTGTGAATACGATAGGCGGCCATCATGACGGTGGACCCACCCCATGTTGGATAAAAAGCTTTTTGTAGGCCACTGATATCACTGGAGTGTTCATTACATATTATTCAGTTTAAACTTTTTTTTTTTTTTTTTTTTTTCAAAAGTACTAGCCTATTATTTTTACGGGTAAAAAAATACTGTGGTATATTGAGGTTTAAATTAAGCTCCTCTAAAATATATATGTAACCAAGTTATGTATAAAATGTAAGGTATGTTAACATTAAATCTCAATTAAATCTACCATTTTTCTCTTTATGCTTACCAATACTGCATTTATTTGATATTGTGAAATATTATAACAATTTAAAAAACTGTTTTCTATTTTAATATATATTTGACATGTAATATATGTAGAATATGGTATAACATTATCAATGTCTTTACTATCACTTTTATTACATTTAATGCATCCTTGCTGAATAAAAGTATTATTATTATTATTATTTTAATCTTACTTAGCCCAAACTTTTGAATAGTAGAGTTTCCAGAAAAAAAAAACAGCAAAAAGAGTTTTCAACACTGATAATAATAAGAAATGTTTATTGAGCAGCAAATCAGCATATTATATTTTATATATTTTTAATATGTCTTTAGATATTTCTTCTTTCTTAATTCTATTAAATTGTAATAATATTCCACAAAATTATTAGCATTTTAAACCTTATAACATTTACCATTTGTTCTTATTTTAATATAGCGTCAGTCATATACACTGTACGTTCAGTAGTCAGGTTTTTGTGACTGATAAAAAGCGATCTCTTTGACAAATACTGCCCGCCTCTCCTCTGATCCTGTGTGTTCTAATGTAGAACTCCTTATATAATCAACAAGCTGCTTGAAAAGCACTCGAGAATGGAAAGTGTGTTATCTTTCCTGTGCTTGTCCTGCAGATACGGGCTCAGGCCTTCCACATTAGCATCACATCTCTCACGTCCACATTGGCTCAGACACTTTGATCTGCGCCTGGTCTCCAGTTCTTGTAAATGGTTTGCGAGAACGACAGAGCCTCATCAATAGTGCTTAATTGGTCTTTTCTGCTATGCATGATAAATGGGATTCACATTCATTTTAGGGCAGTGCTCATGAAAATCATTTAAAAGGAAGGCATGGACTAGATACTGAATAATGTCCCTAGTGAGGTTTGTGTGCTACATTGTGGGTTTCAAGATTCAGGACATTTATTAACCACTTTATTAACAGGCTTTCTGCCAAACTAACAGAATGGTATATATAGAACAAGAAAATGTTGTACAGTGTAGTGAAAAAGATATAACAAATATAACAGTTTGATTTCTACAGCTTAATCCGCATATTATAATATATATAAAAAGCAAATCTTTTCAGCTACTGATGTTATTGTAGAATTATGCTATTTTCAGCAGTTTGTGTTAAATCTTTAGTTACCTCTCTCTGGGTATGTTGCAGATTTTCTACACTAGAGGGCGCTTTTGATCCTATTTTAAAAGATTCTGTGTTCTTGCCATATAGCATCTTTTACCTTAATAATTATATGTAAATATATATATATGTGTGTGTGTGTGTGTGTGTGTGTGTGAGTGGACTAAAGGATATATATATATATATATATATATATATATATATATATATATGTATCCTTTAATATTTTAAATTAGATTTTATTTTATTTTTTACATCTGCTTTCTTTTTCATTTTAGTTCAATTTAGTAATTTTGTTGTGTTTTTCGTCATTTTTATTAGTCATTTTTTTTTAGTTATGTAAATACTTCAACTTTAAGTAAACGAAAATGATACATGTTGCCTTCGCAACTAGCTGAAATAAAATGAATTATATATGTGTGAAAAGCAGGTATTGTATAGAATGCCTAGGGAATATATAGAATGTGTGAAGTTTGTAGGCAGATAATGAAATATCTGGTTTTTGTGATTATGTTGCATGCTTTTCCTAGGAATTCTATACATTACCTAGGTATCATACAGAATGACAAGCCGGCTGGCCCTTTGGCATTGTATAGAATGCCTAGGAAATGTGTGAAATATAAACCATTCATACATCATACTTTGTCTACAAACTTCAGGCATTCTATGTATTCCCTAGGCATTCTATACAATGCCGGATTTCACACATTGCCAGTAATATATTATATATTACTGGCAATGTGTGAAATCCGGCATTGTATAGAATGCCTAGGGAATATATATATATATAATTTTAGTTTTATTTAATGATAATTTGCTATTATAATATTCTAGGATTCCATGGGTTTCTAACAGGCTTTCTGATAGCGTAATACACAGCAAGTGTACAGAGGGCAGACCAGTGTAGCAATTTCATTCTCAGGGTAAAATTTTTAGCTTTTTTCCCCTCAACCAGACGGTGGGGCAGTTAATGAGGTGACATGGAGCACCAGCTGGTCGTGTGTTAATGGGAAGGATCCAGATGATGTCAGGGGTTGTGGAGAGGAATCATGCGGTAGAACTCCAGAGCATCATCTGGACATACAGCTTGTTCTGCACTGATGAAGTATAGAAGTATAGCTGCATAGGTTGTGTAAACAAATGCCACAGAAGCTTTGTGCACATGGACATCATTAGTGTTGTATTTAAGTGTCACTGTACAGTGAGAGGCTGCAGTAAATGCACATCAGTGAGATACTAATATATAAACTTAAAAGATCCCAAGCAGCATAATTGCAACAGTGTTAAATGGTGTTGGATTCCTTCTGTCTGTAGACAATGTAAAAAAAAAAAAAAATTAAAACTTTTTTTCAAAAACTTCATGTCAGATCAACTTAGATAATTAATGTGGTTCAGATAACATAATATTTTGAGTTTTTGTTGATTAAACCAATCGCCTTCATTGTATTAACTCTAATTTTTAATTTCAATGAACTCAAAATTTTAAGGCAACCAGGTTACCTTTTTTAAGTTAAACCAACAATTATTTTGTGCAGTGTGTATATATATATATATATATATATATATATATATATATACACACACGTGACATTTTGGTCATATACAGTAATTTTCACTTCTGTTATTTAATGAAAGCGATTCTTTGATATTGAAGGAATTTAATAAGTTAAAACTCACAAAAACAGTAAAATTGACAGAAATTGTATGTATCTACAGTTAATCGACGCTGGAATCCCTTTTTACAGTGATAAATCTTAAAAAATATAAAAAGCACGTTTAGTTCAGGAAGTGTTTTTTTTTTTAAATAGGAAATAAGCCTTTAACAAAAAGGTCTGCAAACTAACCGCCGAGATATCGATGAGAAAACAACAAAATACAAGGGTGGCACATTTTCTGCCTATTTTCTGTGGCCATGTGTGTATTTAATTTGATGTCCGATTTGCACATTTTAGGTATAAATCGGTAAACAACAACAACAACAACAAAGACATTAAATTTCAATTGGGAAAATTTTCGCTTTGATTACTGTAAAGGAACTGTTATTGAAAACTATTGTTTAAATGTGCTCAAGTGCGGGTGTAAGGGAGCGCACTTGAAAGCTCTCAGCGGCTGTTACAGGTGCGCGCTCGAGTCTTTCCCCATTGGCTCGTCAGGGATCCACGAGCATGCTGCTCTCACTGCGCGCTCATGGCGTTCCACTCGCGCTCGACGCGCTCCACAGCTGCGACTGACGTATTTGGACAAAAAATTAATGCCCTGTGAAACTTCGTCTCCCGAATGTGATGTCTGCTGACGCCGTGGGTGTTTCCCCGTTCATTCCTCCGGTATAAGTAATCTGAAAGCACGCCGGTGGATTGGCGCGGCGAATTTTGGAGACGTTGTCACGGAACATACGAGCAAAAGCGGTTTGTCTTAATTTCATGACCGAAAACTGACCGTTCGCCAAGTTGGTAACGGCTGCGGATCATTAACTGTGGGGAGAAATGGGCACTTTACGCGATCTCCAGTACGCGTTACAGGAGAAGATTGAAGAATTGAGACAGAGAGACGCGCTTATTGATGAACTGGAGTTGGAGCTGGACCAGAAAGATGAACTCATCCAGAAGCTTCAGAATGAGTTAGACAAATACCGATCAGTTATAAGACCGGCAACGCAACAGGTCCACAAGCAGAGTGTCCTTCAAGAGCAGCAGAGGACCAAGAGACAGGCGATCTCAGCCGAACCTACAGCCTTTGATATTCACGACCTCAGTCATGTCACCCTGCCTTTCTACCCAAAGAGCCCACAGTAGGTGCCACTTATATCTGATCAATGTTGTTTTGAAGGGGTCCATAAAATTAACAAGAATAAAGTGCTGATGATTTGCATTACTGATGCCATTATGCATATGCAATTGAGCTGTTCTCATTTCATGCAAGTGATCTTGGTCACTAGGACACCTTGAGTTCTGTGGCACAAGCATAATCATAACCATCCATCAAACCTGTCTCCGACCATGCCTTCATTACTTTCCTAATGTGATGTATCGTGAATATAGGCAGACAGCCAGTCTGGTGTGTCCACCTGTTGATTCTGTTTATCAACTTTGAAAGGGAGAAAAAAGTGAATATTCAAATGCAGATTATATAGTTCATGCACAGTGTTTTCTGAAGAGAATGTGTGCATTTCAAAATATATAATACGCATTTTCTTAGATTAGATTCAACTTTATTGTGCTTGTGCAAGCATCTAACCAGACGTGTGAGTAGTAATACAGCATTGCATAGCCTATAAATAAATTATGGTAAAGTGCAAAATGGCAAATGAGCTTCATTTGGCAGTGCAGAAGACATGGTATATGGTACATCATTTTGTTTAGAATAGTATAATGTGCAAAAACGCAAAGTTTGAGAACACGTTAAATATCTGGGAACCAAAACCTGGAAATAAACAGGAAGTTTAAGGATTTTGAAAAATGTACTGTAAAAATGTAAAATGAAGAATAATTATTTAAGATTCTGCATCAAAAACTCTATATAATAAGCATATTTGTGACATTGATCATGTGGAATCTGTACAGACGGTCAGATTTGATTGCTTCCATTGAAGCGGAACATCTCAAATCAAGCTGGAGAACATCAGGTTTTGTTCCTATCAGACCGAGTTCTGCTGTCATTGAAGCAAACGGACAACAGAAGTTTTAAGAAATTCTGAAATTCATGTTAATTTTCCTACTGTTTACTTAAAATCATATGCTGTTAAATACACACATGTTCAGTGAAACATATGAACTGCAATGAAATGCACACAACTGGAAAGCAGAGTAGATTCTTGGCACCACTGAGAATCTTTTCATCTTCTCCTCAGCTGGATCTCTATTATCCAAAGCCTCCGTTATCCACCAGCAGTGCCATCATTTCTTCTGCAACTTATCTTCCCCTACACTTCCCCTTTTTTCACAGATTGTGAGCATTTCAATACTCCTTGTGTTTATGTCTGTTGAATATTTACTCTTGTTGCTGACTGGATTTTGGCCGAGAGCCAGATGCCTACCATCTTTGTGAAGACATCACATTCTTTGTGCTGTTATTCATGAATACTGGTGGTACATGCAAGATTAATTTTACTAAAACAATAACTGTGCATGAAACCATTTGATGATTCATGCCCTTACACATTAATTAATTAATTAATTTATTATTTATTTATTTCACATTTATTACTTTATTAATGGAAGGCTGGATGTACAGATGGGTATGAAACACTGTACCTAGATATACTTTAATGTTTCTATTTACATGTTTTTCGCAACATTGAGTATGATAAAAATGACCAATTGAAGGCGTTTAAAACATGAATTTTTTATGTCCATGCCCCCCTAAAAAAATAAAATAAATATATATGCTTAAAACAATTATTTTCTGCCCCTCTTTCTGAAATTAACCGTTCTTAAGGGGCGGCATCTTTAAGGCTTATCAGTAAATGGCCACTATTATGATTGGCTAACGTCACTGCATAATAAACAGGTTCAACGCCCACTCGCTATTACACAGGAGTAAGTGTTTTGAAAACATTATCCAAACCATCATTTACAGATAAAGCATTATGAAATCATAAATCATTTAATTATGGTTTGTGATGCAGCTGCTGTCAGATTCAATACAGTTGGCTGCTTCATCTTTCAACAAGTTGTTTAGATAGCAAATGCATTTGCGCCCATTTGTGCGCCCATGGGTATGCTGGTCTGAAAATGAGGTGTGTTCAGGTGCATTGTTGGCGCATTGCTATTTTGAGGCAACTGAAATAGACTGTGCCATTGACCAAATGAAACCTGGTCTAAAGTCAATGGCGCAGTATTTTTTTTGTTATTTAAAGAGCACGTTAGTAATATGCGCCTATAGGCGGGTGCACAACGAGCGTACACTCTGCTTACTACACACACAGGGACGCGCAGCAGCACACAAACATGCCAAATATTAAAGGATTGCAATGTAAAAGATTATTATTGTGTGCATAAAGATAAAAATGCTTTGGCTTTTCCCGTAGATGGTCTGCTCACACGCTTTAACCTCGCACACAAGCAGATCCATATCCTCACTAGAGAAGCGTTCAGTTTTTCCGCTTGCAAATTCCACCATGTAAATAGCGAATCTGCCATGACGTGAGCGCAGCTGGCTTTTAAAGGGAATGGGAGATGAGACTCTGATTGGTTTATTGCATGTTACGCCTAAAACACTCCCATTACTCATTAAGAGAATAGGGACAACCCTTTTCGACTACGCGCCAGGCGCCAACCATTTTTCCCGTCGTTAAACTAGCAAAAGTGGATTCGGACACACCCTAAGTGAACTTGGGCCAAGCGCTTTAGACCATGTGCTTAGATCATTAAAATAGGGCCCTGAATGTGCATCTGTATACTGTATTCAGTGTAGACAGCATCAGTGATTATAATGGGGTCAATTTGCTTTTGATGCGAGGCTCACATCCAGTGTAGGCAAATGTCAACCGTTAAGCAACTGAATACCAGTGGGCGGGGCCTATGGTGTGATGATGAAAAACTGTTCGTCGATGTCTTGCTCTGGAGGCAGTCATATGCAAATATATTTGCCCGTATATTTGCCCGTGTGACATCACAGGTCAACCAATATCAAAATGAGCCATTTTTAGAGCTTGATTAAATAAATGCTTTGTTTATAATGAGGAGGATGTTTTAAGCTCTGAAACTTGCAGGATGTTTTAATGGTACAAAGACCTCTTTATATGTCTTTATATAGGAAAATCAAGGCAAATTGATTAAAAGATTTCTCATGTCATGACCCCTTACATTTGAAGAAAAAAAAAAACTTTTTATGACAAGGCAAGGTTAGTTGATGTAAAATGGCATGAGTTGTGACTCAAAAATGTAACGATAATTTATAAAGATATTTATAAATAATTCATAATATTAAAAAATATATATTTTATTAATTATATAATATTGAATTAAAAAAAATGTATTAATATGTGTACACTCACATTTATTCAAGGTGTATAATTAAGATGTAAATGTGTGATTACTTTTTACTTGATGGTTGAATTAAAGGGGCTATATGTAGAATTTAGTTTTTTAGCGACACTGGTGGCCGTTAAGTGAACTGCAGCCAGCAAGTTATTGTTCATGCTCGCACTCATGCACACATAACGTACAAGAGACTGAATGTGATGCTAGGTTGTGATATAATCACGGCAAAATTCTTTTTCGATCTTCACTTAGATGTAAAAAAGAAGTTGGAAATACCCTTAAAGATATATACTTGTAACGAACATCTAGACTCCGTCCACGCTACCGAGAGCGACGTTTAGATGAATATGTAAATATGTGCTGCGCGCTTTCCTCTCAATAACAAAATAAACATACAACAATAATGACAGAAGTGAGAAAACAGCAGTTAAGAAAGCATCTGATCAAAGTGATGTGGATATGTTTGCACCAGCGCTGCAATTCACCGGCATCATGATGATAGATGAGGTAATTAAAATTGCAGTTATGATAGTTTTATTATAAAGTATATTTGAGACTATAGACTATATAGAACTGGCTATGTGAGACTATAATTTAAATTAATCCCTTTTCTTTGCAGAAGCTCTTTCGGCATTATCCTGAACATTGTATAAGCATTCATTTCATGTGTCAGTCTACAGGCTTTCATAGGCAACCTAATAAATCAAGGAAAGTCTTGTTAAAAAAAAACAAAAAACAATTAATACATGAAATAAAAACATAACCAAAACCAAATGAAACCTACATGACTGACAAGACCACATTTCTTAGAATTTGCCACATCTTGTTTATCATGGTCATTGTTAATTGTTATTGACCTTTTTTATACAACAAACCATTGATACTGATGACTCATTTTGCACTCTAGGGCATTTCTATATTTTTGTTAAATAATGCTATTTACAATGGGTATAATATTGTCCTAATGTTGTCTGTTTAAAGGGTTAGTTCACCCAAAAATGAAATTTCTGTCATTAAGTACTTGCCCTCATGTCGTTCCACATCCATAAGACCTTCGTTCATCTTTGGAACACAAATAAAGATATTTTTAATGAAATCCGAAGGTATCTGATCCGCACATAGGCAGCAACGTCATTGCACCTTTTGACGTCTAGAAAGGTAGTTAAAAACCTGGTTAAAATAGTCAACGTGACTACAGTGGTTCAACCTTAGTATTATGAAGCGACGAGAATACTTGTTGTGCGCAAAAACAAAGCAAAAATAACGACTTTATTCAACAATTTGAACCATTGTCATACGTAGTGAACTCAGTGCAGGCGTCCTTGTTTATGATCGAATGCCAACTCAGTATTGGCCGAAGCTGAAAACATGAGCAGCACGATGCATGCATGTGATGCTGACACAGGATTCAGCCAATAATGAGCCAGCATTCGCACGTAAACAAGGAAGCCTGCACTGAGTTCACTATGTATGACAATGATTCAAATTGTTGAATAAAGTCGTTATTTTTGTTTTGTTTTTGCGCACAAAAAGTATTCTCATCGCTTCATAACATTAAGATTGAACCGCTGTAGTCACGTTTCAACTACCTTTCTGGACCTCAAAAGGTGCAATGATGTTGCTGCCTATGTGTGGATCAGATACCCTCGGATTTCATCAAAAGTATCTTAATTTGTGCTCCGAAGATGAACGAAGGTTGTGGAACGACATGGGGTGAGTACTTAATGACAGAAATTTCGTTTTTGGGTGAACCAACCCTTTAAAAGAAAGAGAATAACCCTTTGATAGGTTTCAAAAGCTGACTGTAATTGCTTGCAAAAAACATCAAGCACAGATGGTTGTGTCTGTTTTTAAACATCATAAACTTTTTTTTAATTCATAGTTTTTGAAACGGGTTGGTTGCAATATTGATGTTTGGCTTTTGTCGAGAACAGAAATAGTGGAAGTAAACATACATCTGCTGCAACAATAATTCTCCCCATGGAATATTGTGAAGCACAAACACTATACAAAGGCTACAATTATACTTCTTTTGTCCTTTATTGCACTGATGCATAACACTGACCTTTCAAATCAAATGCTGGGACACCTGACGTTTGTTTTAATGTTTGTGACACGGTGAACAACCATGAGTGTCTTCACATTGTCCTCTCCCACTCTGGGGCCCCTGTTAAGTTTTGCGGAATGTATCCATCTTGCTTCCCACCAAAAGAGCATATTTTCTCCTTTTAAGGAAATCGCTCAGTGTTGTTCTCCGTGTCTGGGCAGACATGAATCTTTGTTAAACAAAAGAGTGGAGAGTGGGTTAAGAGCTGTAAAAAGCATGCTGAGAGGGAAGGACTGTTAGGTAGGAGATGGCAGCACATACTGCAAGTGTGCCAATCTACACTATCTGCCAGCCTATCTGAAGTTATTCAGCGTGGCTCAACAAAGCCATGCTCCATCTGGCCTAAAAATCACTCTGGCATTCCACCGAGCGGCCTGCCAGGACAGTATAATGATGCCTCAAATATCAAAGACTGATAAAATTGCGAAGTGGCATTTTCTGCGCTTTTTTGCTATGATAACCCCTTTGGAGCGGTACTGTTGCCCATCTCTGAAGACTTTGAAATCTGTCCATCACCTGCATCTCTGAGCTCAAAGAGAAAGTTGGTTGTGATGGCTTTTTAGTTTGCATTAATGAACATGAGGAAACAGGGTTTGACATTGATCACTGGCTAACGATCTGACAGTATGCCAACAGTTATTCTCTCCTTTTTTTTATTTTCAAAAACATCATTTTGATTTCTGTCAGCACTGTTAATTTCCTTTGGAACAGTGTGTAGGTTTTGGTCAGCATGGACTGTTTCTTATAAATGAGCCTTTGGGAATTGAGGAGCTAAAATTAGGCAAACAAGAAGGAATTGCACGCTAGCATGAGAACTGTTACAGCATAAGATACATTATTGACCGCCTTCATTCATGTCAGTGTGTTTTTGAATGTGGCCTGGTCTCTGATTGTGATCTGCTAAGCGGAATACTTGAAAATGATTTATGGATTAGTGATTTGCCATTCAAAATAGGTCATGATATCAACGGTCTGATATGGTATCGCATTGGATGCTTAAAGCAGGGTAGGCAAATTTTGAGTGAAAACTTTGTCAACATGAAATCAAATTTGACGAATCAAAAATTGGACTGAATAATGACACTATTGTCTTCGGTAGAGCTGCTTTATAGTTGAATCAAACAAATTTTGCAAAATCGGCAATGTTATTAAATCAACACTGAACTGACTTCAAGGGATAGTTGAATTTTCAAAAATGAAAATTGTCATTTACTCACCCTATTTTTTCCATACTATGTAAGTCAGTGGGGCATTAACTGTTTGGTTACCCACACTGTAAAAAGTAATACGCTATATCTACTCCATAAAATTTTGGCAACAGATTACAAGCAATATTATTAACTAAATTCAACAAATAAAATTGAGTTAGAATTAATCAAATGAATTCCTTAGATGTCAACCATTTAAAACAAGTAAAATTTAAGTAAAATTTAAACAAAAATATCTGAATAACAGACTTCAAAGATGAATTAAGAACTCTTTGTTTTTTATTGCCAACATGGAAGACACCTGATGATAACAAGCAGAATCACTGAAGGAAAGAGAAACACAAGAATAAACAGAAGTTAAATGTTGATGTTGATTTGATTGAAAATGTTTGGTCACTATTATGGTGATCAGTGTTTCATTTAGTTGGCCAGTTTGACTCTTTGCTTTTTATGTCAGTTTGTGGGTTTTTGTAATGATGTTTGCTAATTTTACACATTTTAAACGGTTGACTTTTAAGAAATTAATTTGATTAATTTTAACTCAATTTTTATATGTTGAATTTAATTAATAATATTGCTTGTAATCTGTTGCCACAATTTTATTGAGTAGATAGAGCGTATTACTTTTTACAGTGCATATTCTTCAAGATATCTTCTTTTGTGTTCAACAGAAGTAGGAAATTCATACAGGTTTGGAACAACTTGAGGGTGAGAAAATGATGGCAGAATTTTCATTTTTGGGTGAACTATCTCTTTCAGCTGAATAGCGACACTAATCAGTAGAGCTGCTTAAATAGCCACAATAAATTACCACAAGGACCCGCCGTTAATGATCTGTCCCTCATGGACTGCGTGACGTCGCCACTTCCTGTGCCTCTTCCTCTTCCTTTGCCACTTCCTAACGTTTAGTCGACTATTAGGGGGCAGCCCTACCAAATGCCTGTGTGACTTTTTTAAATATTAAACATAATAAATATAAATTATATTACTATAACTATAAAAGTGTTTTCTGTTTGAATATATTTTAAAATGTTTTAAATTCAAAAATCATTATAAAATCCTATTTTGGTTTAACATTTCTTATTATTATCATTGTTAAAAACAGTTTTTGCTGCTTAATATTTTTTGTGGAAACCATGATATGCTTTAGCAATCATATTGTAATACCTTTGTTTTGTTAATGGCATTTAATATCTTATTTGATTTGGGAATGTGAGTTAATGGTACAGCATCACACTGTAAGAAAAAGATCCAAACAGAAAAAGAACTGATAATTTTCTCCCAGGACATTATCTGTTAATTTTACAGACACAATGCAATGCGTAATTCGAAATACAGGTCAATACTTCATATTAACACGGTACATTGTTCCTTATATTTACATATTGTACCTGCACCTGTACCATTTTGATTGATCAGTCCTTATCTGGCTTCTGTTCCCCCTCCCCTCCCCTTGTCTTTTTTTTTTTTTTTTTACACCTCTCATTATTGTTGGTCAATGGCTGCTTATGTCTGTGTGAATAATAGATTATCTCACTGCAAGGTCTTTATCAAGTATGAAACGTGGAATGATTTGTCGTTAATCCCCTATTCAGCGTCAGACAGAAGGAACAATTGAGGCCATATTTCTCTAGACAATTGTACAATCAGGGGATAAGAAAACAACACATGAAATGAGTTTATAATCCTATAAGTGTTCCATTAGTTTCAGTCTCATGTTCCCCTTGGAATTTGTATGCATACATATGATCATGCATATCCTCTGCTGTCTTTATGAGTTTGATTTGAACCTTTATTAGCAGTGATCACTCAAACGCCTTATCAGCTGGTTTAAACTGTATGGCCAACAGACAAACACGATTTACATGAGGTGTATTTGCTTGGCAGTTCACTGATTCTTGAGTACACTTTCGATAGTCCACTTTAGACATTCTACTAACTATAAGTAACTTTGCAAGTACATGCCAACTAATTCTACTAACCCTAACCTAACAGTCTACTAATACTCTAATGCGAGTCAGTTGACATGTAGTTGTAAATGTCTGAAGTGTACTATCAAAATAAAGTGTAACCAAAATTTATATATCAATGCATTATTTTAATTATTATTATAGGTGTTGAAGGCAAACATATTTTCATATGACATATTAAATGTAGTATATTTGGTAAATTGTATATTTCGTCAAGCCATGAATAAATATAGAGCTGAGTATCATCATTGTAACAATGAAAACTAACACCATGCTTCCTAATGATATCTCAAAAAGGGTGAAAAGCAATGGTCCTAGTACTGAGCCTTGTGGTACTCCATACTGAACTTGTGATCGATATGATACCTCTTCATTTACTGCTACAAACTGATGTTGTTCAGATAAGTATCATTTGAACCATGCCAATGCAATTCCACTAATGCCAACATAATTTTAGAGTCTATTCAAAGTAACATTGTGGTCGATAGTATCATCCTGTAACACTAATAGAGAGATACAACTATGATCGGATGATAAGAGCAAATCATTTTTTTCTTAACTCTAATGAGAGCAGTCTTAGTACTATGATATGGTCTAAGTCCTGACTGAAAATCCTTGCAGATACCATTTCTTTCTAAGAAGGAACATAATAACATGTATTTTTGACTGAAAGGGGAGATTTGTGAACTGTAATGAACTAATTCTCTAGGATCAATTTATGTTTTTTTATTATATTGATGAATTGATAATATTAAGAAGAGGATCTATGACTTCTGGAAGCATCTCTTTCAGTAGCTTAGTTGGTATAGGGTCTAACATACATGTTGTTTATTGTGATGATTAAGCAAGTTTAGACAATTCTTCCGCTTCTGTAGCAAAGAATGAATGGAATTCTTGAAATTCTTCTGTAGCAAAGAATGAATGGAATTAATGGAATATCATCTGCTGCGATACTGTAGACAGTTGCATGGTTATAACTTTCTCTCTGATGGTATCAATCTCTGCAAGTAAAGAAATTCATAAATTTATTACTGCTGTGCTGTTTAAAAACATCCGAACTTGTTGAAGCTTTATTTCTTGTTAATTTAGCCACTGTATCAAATAATTGTGTTTGTTTTCCTTAATCTTCTTTTGCAGCCTTGGATAAATGGAGTATACACAAGACTAGATAATGATCTGAGCTTTGTCATTGCTTTGCTGCAGAATTTCAATATCATCAACATCGATTTCATGTGTCAATATTAAGTCTAAAGTATGATTACAACAATGAGTAGGTCCTGACACATGTTGTCTAACTCTAATAGAGTTTAGAGTGTCTAAATGCCAATACCATTGCATCTTTTTCATTATCTACATAGATATTAAAATCACCAACCATTAAGACTTTGTCTGCAGCCAGTACTAACTCTGACAAAAAATCAGTACAAAAGTTAAACAGGATTATTATTGTTTATACTAGATAATGTTATAAAAAGCACCATCACTTCAAAATAATTATGACACCAGACCTCATTTGCCCTTCAGACGAGGCTCATGTTGGGGGGCGGACTCATTTAAAGTAATGTAATTGTCTGGTTTTAGCCAGGTTTCTGTCAAACAACACATCTAGGTTATGATCTGTGATCATATAATTTACAAAAAGTGCTTTTGTAGAAAGGGATCTAATATTCAGCAAGAAAAATCCAGCATTGCTGGTCACCAGCATTAGGTATTTTTTGCACTCTGGGACCAGCATAGGATGCTGGTTGCTGGTTTGCTGGATCCCAGCATGGGATGCAGGTTGCTGGTTTGCTGGATCCCAACATGGGATGCTGGTTGCTTGTTTGCTGGTCCCCAGCTTGGATGTTCTACTTTCAAAAGGAATGTGTTAAATATAGAAATATACAAGCAAAAACAATGCTTGTCCCCAAACCACTGCTTGCTTACAGACAGCTGGCCTACTCAGACTCAACCCCGCAAGACCATGCTGGTGAACCAGCTTCACCAGCTCCTTTTTGCTTGAGAACAGCATGAATATGTTGGTCCACCAGCTAGACCAGCACTATATCAGCACTAACCAGCATAAACCAGCCTGCACCAACATGGAATCCATGATGGGTTTTGCTGGATTTTTCAGCAGGGAAGCTTTATCATTTGTTTATTATATCTGTTTTATCACCCTCAAATGGGTTTGGGAGTTTTTTTGTATTTACCAGTTTGGGGAACAGACAGTCTCTATATTAAAATATCTAGGTTAAAGGAATCTCTATATGTGCTGAGATTAATTGTGACGTGAGGTGTCTAGCAGATGGTTGGTTTAACCAATCTGTCTGCTTCCTGACCTGGGCCCCAGTTAGTCAAGTTTCAACTCTAAGACTATGGTCTGCCCCAAAAACTTGTCCAATTGTTATTCTGCAGACACCACTTAGACATCCAGCCATTGAGTGAGGACAGTCTGCTATGTATCTTGTCACCCTGGTAAGCAGGGGTGGAATCAACCTACAAATTGCTTACAGAGTAGCCTGAGTAAGTGATAATGTAATATAATAATTTGAGGTAAAAAAATAGTTATCATCTCTGATGAATGTCATTGCAGAAATGTGGTTGTTTCCCAAACGGTGGGTAAAATCGCAGAACATGTTTAGTCTCATATCTTAAGAATCAGTGAGTTATGTTTAGTGAAAGGTCAGTGTCATATACAAAACGCCATTGTTTGTAGTGCTGGTGCCCACATGGATGACGAATCAGAAACTGATTGTTAATGTCATTAGTCCAGGCAGATCCACAGATCTCGAGGTCTTATCATCCGCCCATGGGACATTAGTACCCAGCAGGAGTGTGTGAGTGGTAGTAACGCAGTGTATCTGAGCAGTCATCTGTCCGCCCCATGTCCTCCTCGAACTCCAGTTCTCATGCACTCTCGCACAGATGGTCCATTTCTTGCCATCATCTCTGCCACGCTGCCATTTCTAATCAAAGGAGAAAAGCGATTCAATATTTCCACAAACAGACCTGCTTGTGCAATAATTGAATAATCAAATTTACCCGTTGCATGATTAAAAATAGATTTGTGAAAGAGAACTTGGAATGCAGTAGCACTAGCAAGGCCATCTGACAAGCACTGTCAAATGAACTGTGGTGTTGTCAATGAAAATGACTCATCACGTAGAGCCAAGATGCACTCTATATGAAGGAATTCATCCATTGATGTGGTGAGGTATTGACTGCATTCACAAACCCAGCTATGGGGGATTTTCTCTGATTTCATAAGTTGACACTTTTCTTTGAATAATCTCACATGCTGTGGTGTTGAATGGAGGTGTCTGGAATCTCAAGAAAAAAAAGAGAGATTTATGACTCAGTTTTCAGTTCTGTCGGTGGAACCCAATATTTCAGTTTGATTTTGCTCATGCTTTTCTTTGGTTTCAGTCTTTGTTTGTCGGTTGTAAAGCTGTTATGTGTCCCTGTTGGATATTCATCTTCCTGTTTGGATGGTTTCTTGTTTGGATTATCTTTATAAACTGCTTGCGAATAGATCCTCACCTCTCCACTTCTCTGCAAACCATAACAGTCCTCAGAACTTTGACTACCATTCTCAGTCTTATGAACAAACATTCTTCCAGTAACATTAAATAAATGTTCTTTTAAAGTTATCTGGGTGCATTTCCCAAAAGGATCATAAGCCCAAACCATGGTGTCTACAATCAACTTTGCTCACAATGCTTTTGAGAAATGCAGCCCTGGTCTTTAACAATGATACTTTAAAAAATGAGAAAAAAACATGTTAATATTCTAGTGATCATTGCAGTGAAATTGCTTGTTTTGTCTCATCTCTCAAGAGTCAGTGAGCTAAACGCTGGTGCGGTAGTCTGAGATTTGTGACTTCATTTCCAGTTCTGTCAGAGGAACCCAATATTTCAGTTTGATTCTGCTCATGCTTTTAAAAAATGACTTTATCTGTTTTTGATTTTATAAAGTAAGCAGTTTCATCCTTGTCATCCACAGGTCTAAAGAACTAATCAAAGAGGCCATTCTTGACAATGACTTCATGAAGAACCTGGAGCTGTCTCAGATTCAGGAGATTGTGGACTGCATGTACCCCGTGGAGTATGATAAAGAAAGTTGTATCATCAAAGAAGGCGATGTGGGCTCTCTGGTCTATGTCATGGAAGGTAGGTCATGTCCAAGTATCTTTGCTTTATCCTTATGTTTATTTTACTGTGTTTTACTACTGCACCAGATGATTTACAGATAGGGCTGTAAACCACAAGAGGCTATGTATTACTCTGATTTTACCATGTGTTCTTTGGCACAACTTTGTAACCATACAATACACTGTAGTGCATTACTTTATTTTGGATCCTGAAAATGTACTGTCCATACATAATTTGAATAAGACATGCTTTTTTGATTATTTAAACAAAATACATTTTACAAGAATTATTTAGGGTGCATTCATGTAAAATGGAACTACTTTTTGACATTGCAATGACTGTCAAAAAGTGGCCCAGTTTACCTCATTTCACCTCATGAGATGAGACAGCCAGTAGCATTTTACAATAAGGTCTCATTTGTTAACATTAGTTAATTAGCTAATATTTTTTTTTGTTCACAGCATTTATTAATCTTTGTTAATTTTGTAGTTAATTAAAGTACAGTTGTTGATTACCTGTACATTCAAATGCACAGTGTTAGCTAATGTTAACAGGTTGATTACAGTATGTATTTGAAATGTATCAGTATAGATGTGGCCAAAAGTATTGGCAGTGACAAATATTGTGTTTTGCAAAGTTTGCTGCTTCAGTATTTGTAGATTATTTTCTAATTTATGTCACTTCCAATACTTTTGGCCACGGCTGTAAATGTTGAAATTAACATTAAGGTTAATAAATGCTGTAGAAGTATTTTTCATTTGTAGTTCATGTTAAAGGATTAGTTCATTTCAGAATTAAAATTTACTGATAATTTACTCACCCCCATCCAAGATGTTCATGTCTTTCTTTTTTCAGTCGAAAAGAAATTAAGGTTTTTGAGGAAAACATTCCAGGATTTTTCTCCATATAGTGGACTTTCAATGGTTACTTACAGTTTGAAGGTCCAAATTGCAGTTTCAGTGCAGCTTCAATGGGCTCCACACAATCCCAGCCCAGGATTAGGGTCTTATCTAGCAAAAAAATACTTTTTACCCACAAATGCTCATCTTGCACTGCTCTGCGATCTGCCACGCATCACGTAATCACGTTGGAAAGGTCACACGTGATGTATGCGGAAGTACTGCGGTAGGGCGAGAAACTCCATCTCATTTTCTCCTCCAACTTCAAAATCATCCCACATCGTTCTTTTACCTTTTTTTGTAAAGGGCATTTGACTTGATCTTTGCACGTTCGCTTTGTAAACACTGGGTCGGTACTTCCGTCTACGTCACGCGTGACCTTTCCAACATGACTACGTAATGTGTGAAGTTGCTGCATCGCAGAGCAGTGCAAGATGAGCATTTTTTATTTATTTATTTTTTTTAGAAAATGACTGATTGTTTTGCTAGATAAGACTCTTATTTCTCGTCTGGGATCATGTAGAGCCCTTTGAAGTTGCAATTTGGACCTTCAAACCATTGGTAACCGTTGAAGTCCACTACATGGACTATAAACCTTAATTTCTTAATTTTTCTTAATTTCCTTGACTGAGGAAAGAAAGACATGAACATCTTGGATGACATGGGGCTAAGTAAATTATCAAGAAATTTTAATTCTGAAGTGAACAAATCCTTTAACTAATGTAGTAAACTACTGTAATGATAACAAATGAGACCTGTCAATCTCTGACTGTTGATGAAACCTGTCATCAATAATTCAAGAGACACTGTGAATTTGTTTCTCATATCTGTTTCTTTTTTAAGTGGAATAATGTGAGGAATATTTCACATGTGTCACCACATGGAGTTCTGGAGGAAAAGACCTTCTAATCCTAAAATTTCTAGACGATTAAGCAGTTTATAGCTACAGTTAGGGTTTGCTTTTGCTCTGTGTGGATTAATTACCTCTTGCAAATTAGATTTTATGATTATAAAGTTTGTAATGGTTCTCACAGGCCCACTTTTTTTTTTTAATTAACGACTTGTTATTAAAGGAAATACTCCATGTAGTAGCTCACAAATTACTTTATTTTCTGTAGAGAGCTACAGTAGAGGAAACAGTTTCTGTAGTTTACAAACAACATGTGAACAGAACCATGTTTAACTCTCTGAAATAGGGCTGATGTGGTTTAGAACTGAACCTGAAGTGTAATAGCAGTAACCTGATTTAATTCACTTCCAATTTAGCTTTTCATCTCCAGGCGGCCGGTTTGAATGGCGAGTTTTATGGTCACCTTGGATCTTTTCACAGATATAATGTAGATTTCTTTCCTCTTTTATCATTTTATGTTTTTGTATGATCTGTCGCCGGTTCTGCTGCAGCGCTGTACGTGGCTGTATGCCGTTTGTGGAAAAAAAAACTCTTTAGTTTTGTTGACCATAAACACATAAACACATACATAAAGTCCTAGATTCCTATTCAAATCTTATTTAAGTGATCAGTCGTCCACATGGTTGGTTTCAGACGCCACAGGGGTTTTTTTGAAGACAGAGCCACCCTCTGTGCTACAGCGGTCTCTGGAAGCATTTAAAAGTTCACTTATGGCCTGTCTGAAAAATAGTCTGACATTGATTATGAAGTAAACCTTTTTAAAAAAGACTTTATGGTGCCGAATTGGTCTCCAAGTTGCACTTTGAAAATATGAACCATTAATATTAAGATGGTTTCTAGCTTTAAAGATGTCCCTTGAGCTGATTTGCGTCTGCTTGGCCACTGATTGCATAGACGTAAAACAAATCAAACTAATTTTAGCAGTGTTGCCAAGTAGGTGGGAACACAGAGTTTGCTTTAACATTTTCAAGGGTCATTGGAGGTATAGCAGGGAAAAGATTGCTTCCAAAATGTTTTAGTCAAGTTTTAAATTCATCATTAAGCACTGTAGGATTTTGGTATTTACAAAAAATAGAGTGGTAATATCCTGTGAAGGGCTATGAATAGGTATTCAAGTGAGGCAGATGTACCATTCTGTTAAGTAGAGCCACTTACTGTGGAGCTTTTTCTCAGTGCTGCGCCCATGAACCACTTTTTCCTCTCCAAACTAACCCCTGCTAGTCGCCACAGGAGGCATGCTCTTTACCTCCAAACCTTTCATTCTGCTCCCAGTAATGTACACTCTGCAGGCGGCTCACCTCCTCCTGGTGTATTGTTGTCCCCGTAGAATATGTCTCGCTAGTCGCCTCTGGTGACAGAGATGCTAATTTCCTCTAATTTATTGCCTTGCCCTTGTGTCAGCCCTCTCATTTGATTCCAAACCCCCTTAGACTGGTTGTGGTCCATGTCACTAATGCATTTAGCGTTTTTGGCATTAGTCAAGTCACCTTTATTTTTATAGCACATTATACAATACAGTTTATTTAAATGCAGTTTCAGAGTAATAAACAGGAAAATAACAGAATCAATGATGAAAACTTCATCAAATATAAGACAAATTAAATTGTGCTGTAAAGCAGAGCTAAAATGACAATAGTGTCATTATTCAGCTCAAGTCAGTTCAGTGTTGATTCAGTTTAGTTCAATATCTGTGTAAAGTTCATCATGAAACAAGTTTAATTCAGCTATATGCAGCTCTACAGAAGGCAATAGTGCATTCACTCAGCTGAAGTCAGTTCAATGTTGATTCAGTTCTGTTCAATTGACCCCTTTTCAGTTAGTAAGCATTGTGACATTTTTTTTGTGAGCGGAGCTTAGTAGAGGCAGAATAATTCCCCTGACCACTTCACTAACGCTAGCTAGCAAGTAGGGTTGTACTTGCTCATGTACTTGTACTCATACTCATAAAAATACCCCCGTTACCAAAGACCGATACCTCACGTGACGTAACTGACAGAATTTTCCGTGCACAGAGACACCGGCAGCAGCAGCAGAAACAATGTCAGCCATCAGGGGTGTGGAAATACTTGAGAAATACTCGCTGAAATACTCGAAATACGCTGAATGACAGACCAGAAGCGCTCTCTCTTTCTTGCGCGCGATCCCTTGCGCCTGAATGGTCAAATGCACAAATAGTTGTCAAAATGTCCCTCGTGTAGAGTATCTCACGTAAATTGAGTCGGTTATGGCTTAAGTGGACGTAAACAGGTGGGTGAAAACAGGATATGTGTCAGTATATTACATTCATGGATTCGGTCTTAAAGGGAGAGTAGCCTAATTAAAATTTTGTCTGTCATAAATGTTAATAAAACAACAAATGATGTTAAATGAATGTATATATACAGTATATCGTGAAATAAAATTTCTCATATCATGGTCATATTGCCCACTTGTCCCGTATTCAACCATGAGAAATATGGTCACCCTAGGTTGTGTTTACATTGGTTCACAGTGTTATATGTTCTGTAATATTAGTTTAGCACTTTTTAAAAAGCAGGTTAAAAAAGACTTGATTTTTATTATTATTATTATCATTATGACTTTGGTAATTATGCCCTTTGAAGGTTATTGGACATTGTGAAATTTGTGCTTTAAGTTTGTGACAACCACATAAAAATTATTACTTTTTTCATTGGAGTAATAATAAAGAAGCTGTCCTACATTCATTAGTTTCACTGTGGTGTACTTGGAAAACTGCCACATCACCAAAAAAGAAAAGAAATTAATAAATGTATAGGCATCGGTATCGGTGAGTACCAGAAAAAAAAATATCGGTACTCGTACTCAGTCCTTAAAAAATGGTATCGGTGCATCCCTACTAGCAAGTTTTGCCAGCATGTTTTTTTTTTAGCAATGACTGGAAAAAATCCGATTTTATCTGAAACTCACTGTCCGGGACGCGATTGTTATTTGAAAAAGTTAACCTTAACCGACGCAACCAGATTAGCTGACCCTTACACACTCACTCAATGGATGGATGATCTGACAGAAGTGGCCTGACATGTACACCTACCTGATAGAGAAATCAAACGTGTATAGTAAAGAGAAAATGAGGGCACATAAATCTTTAGTTGTACGACTAACAAAGTTAGCTAACTTATGCGCTAAAAAAGTTAACGTTATGTGAGAAATTACTTAACTTGTTCCCCAATTTCTGATTAGGTGGGCATGCATGAGAAATCTTTAGGCACGTAACCAAACCCTAATCCATACCAACAAAAGACAATAGTTTATTTAACCTCACATATCAAGTGTGCGCTGCAAACACGAGCATTTTTGATGATCGCTTCTGTCCTGTCCACTCGTTTTATTGCGTTTAACCACAGCTGTCGTCGTTTTTTGTATGGCAGTGGCAGCAGGTATGCAATAAAATTTCAAATTGGAGCCTTTACTTTATCAATTCTGGCACCCAACAACACAACAAGATGATTTTAAGCTCCTTTTGTAGCTATGACTCTGGGTTGGTTTGTATTGGCCGCCTCCAGTTTTCCCTTTGTTTTGCCTCCAGCTAACGCCGTGACGTAATTTTGAAATCGGCGCTAAAAGGGTCTATAACAGTGTCGATGCTGCAAAATGTATTAATTATGAAACAAATTCGATTCAGCTAAAACACATCTCTACAGAAGACAATAGTGTCATCATCCAGCTTAATTCAGTTCAAGTTTTTGCTCAGTTCAGGTTTTGCTCTTTCTTTTTACGAAGAAAGTATAAAACTCTCACAGTTCAAAAAGCTACGCTACGCCCTATGCCTTCCCTATTCAACTTACGGAAAAAGCTTAACTGACACAATGCCAGTATACACTTTCTTCGTAAGTTGAATATGGAAGATGGTCTGGCAGAAGCTAGATATTTTACTTCATAACTTGTTAAATGTGGGTATTTTTTTTAAACAAACACATCGCTCCACTTTAGAAGGATTTTATTAACCCTCCGGAGCTGATGGTGGATGTGGATAAAGACACTTTCTTCAGCTCATACTCATTGGTATCGCTCACTGCCATTATAAAGCTTGGATGCATCAGGATATTTATTAATATATCTCCGATTGTGTTCATCAGAAAGAACAAAGTCATATACACCTATAATGGCTTGAGGGTGAGTAAAGCTTGGGGTAATTTTCATTTGAAAGTGAACTAATGCTTTAATATGCTCAGTTATAAGTAAGCAATCTGTAGGTTGATTTCCCTAAAAAGTGTAAAACCCAGAACACACCAAGCCGACGGTCTGCCGTTGGGCAATTTTTGTTGATTAAGTTTTCTCAGTGTGTTCCGCACCGTCGGCTGAAGTTGGTCCTCGTCGGCTTTTTTTCGGCCGATTCGACATGTTGAATCGGCGTCGGAGCTTGTCGGTCAGTCAGGCCATCTGATCATTCTGATTGGTTGTTCAGCTGCTGCCACCTGCTGGTACGGAAAGGCATTTCTTCTTACGCAAGCGCAGAACAGACTTGGCCGTCGGGTGTCAAGCATCCTTTTGGTGTGTCAGGGCAACTTTGGACCCAGACGCTGCCGATGTGAGCCAACCCTGGAGTCTGCTTTCATCACCACTAGTTTGTCGGCGTCGGCTTGGTGTGTTCCGGGCTTAACTCTGTGTCTGTGCAGCACTTTCAAACAAGTTTGTCTGACTGCATCATACAGTACTACAAACCAGGCCCCAACAAGCTTGGAGGTAGGTTTTTAGCTATAATTACCAGATTGCTCTGTATTTCATTGTATAATTTATTTTTTGTTTTAATAATAGCTGTTATTTCATACTTCATAAGATTAGAAAGCAATGTTAGCCTTACAAACATTTCATACATAAAACAAAATGTACTTGAAATGATTGTTTCAGTCAATGACATCCACGATTGTTTCTTTGCACTAGTACTTAGTAGTAGACATAACCTGCGGGGATGTGGTTTGTAGTACTGCAGGATGCAGACAGACCCTTCTCCTTTCAAAACAAATCTCTGTTTGTTTGAGCATCCTGACCAGCCCAGCAACAGTGGCTTAACCAATGACGTGAGTTTGGGTGGGACTGTCTGTCCAATGGCAGGTGGGGAGAGTGTTTGTGAAACCTGTTTAAAAACAGAAATGCTTAAAGAAACACAGTTCACCTTAACTGGCCTATACAGTCAGCTCCAATAGCTCAACAAAACTTCTACTAAATGACTAGAAAATTCAATGGATATTCAATGTACACCACCTTAATCCCTGCCATCTGTTCATTTTTTATTAATATGCTGAATTAACTTCAAACAGACGCCTTTGTTGAACAGCTGTCTGAATTTGAAGCAATTACGTGTTCGAAGCAACAGGTCACCGGATTTTCTGGGAAGCAAGTGAAAGAATTCAAGGTTAGGAACATATTAATCTGACAGCTGTTAATGAAAAACCCTTAGAGATTCTTTGTGCTCAGCTTCACATATCAGACACCACTAAAAAGATTTAGAAATGTAGCTATATTGTCTAACTAACCTCTGACAGATTGAATTGATTGATTGTAAAAATGGATTGTTGTTGATTGTAGGCCATTGATGTTGTTATATTGAAATAACTGATTTTAAAGCATTTTTTTTTTTTTATCTAATCTGTTCTTTACTCATTCATTGGGTTTTATATTGATATTATCGAGGTATTCAGCTAATCTTTGTATATTTCTGGAAGTTATCAATTATGTAATACTCTACATAGTATGTGCTTGAAGTCTGTTATCTCTTTGTGTTGCAGTGTTCTATATCTGTGGTGAAGCAATAGGCAGTACTAATGAAGGCCACTGCCTGTGGGAAAGAGCTGTTTTTGTGTCTGTACATTTGTTTTTACAGTTCTGTGGTGCCTCATGCAAGGCATCAGCTGAAAGATGTGGTGAGCGGGGCATGAGGGCTCTCTGACTGCCCCCTTCCTAGATGTTGACTCATAAATGTCCTGGAGGGAGGGCGGATTGCAACTGATGATTTTCAGCCTGCTTAGATCCAGTGCCATGGCAGATCCATATCAGATGATTATAGATGAGTTGAGGATAGATTCAGTGATGCCGCTGTAGAACTGGGCCATCACTGCCAGTGGCAGGTTGAAGTTATTGAACTTTCTCAGGGCTTACTTCCTCTTTAGTAGAGATGTGCATATTGACTAGTTGGTGGGTTGCCTGAATAGTATTATTTTACTACAAGACTCTGATGACACATTTCCAGTAATAGCATACATTTTTCAGATTTTTGTTTTTATATTTTTGCTACTTTGTGTTATATTGCATTGGCATCAAGTTACAGAAAACTAGTTAACACAGCAGCTGAGGGAGTGACAGCAAATTTAGCTAAAATACAAAAGAACTGGCACACTGCTATTCATGCACACAAAGACATTAAACTTGCAACGTTTCAGCCACAAAGTCTTTGTCAGGGAAACAAGACCTTGTGGTCGAAACGTTGCAAGTTAATAAATGTCTCTGGGAGCATGAATACCAGTGTGCCGGTTCTTTTATATTTTAGGTTTGTTTTTGATCGAGCACCTGTCTGAGTTATTTTGGATGTGCACATGGTACTTTGAATTCAGTGTCAGCAAATTTGATGTCTTTCTCTTTTCTAACCAACGGAATCAATCTCTTAATTTTTTTTCCCTTTTGTAAAGTCATAGAAATGCTATCGTGGATTTTTTCTTTTGCTATAGGAGCAAATGGGAATGCAAAAGTTCCCACCTCAATAGCAGCACAAGTGTTCTGCAATACAATATGAACACAATAAGTACTTATTTTTTGATGTAAGTACATAGTAGATAAGGACACCTAATAATAAAAAGTGTGACGTTTACCCAACTAGGAGTGTGTGTATATATATTTGTGTGTGTGTGTGAACTTTGGTGTAGTGACGAGCCAAATCTCTTCTGTCTTCAGAGCATTCAGCTGTAAATTCTGACTGCACTAGGATACCAGGTGTTTCACTTCCTTCCTATAAACAGATCCATTGTTGTCGCATATTAGGCCAATCAGCGTCAAGTTATCTGCAAATTTGAGGATCAACAGAGGATTCCTTCGAGGTGCAGTCATTGGTGTAGAAAAGAGAAAAGAAGTGGAGACAGCAAACTGCCTTCTGGTAGTCCAGTACTGGTAGACAGTGTACTTCCTGTTGTACTTCCAGTTGTACTTCCTGTTGCTGAGGAAATTTGCATCATTGCATCAAACAGCATGTCTTGCTGATGCTTCTTTGCTTTGTGTATACATGTGTGTATTGGTGATATGCGTGTATAATGGTGGTCTACATTTGAGCATGGCAGCTTTAGCTTTTAATCCTTTTAGCTGGCCCTTTTTGGCAATACACAATTGGAAATGGAAGAACCAATCAAGCAGATTGCTGAGGTTAAGTGAGTTGTGCTCAGAGGTTGTAGGAAAGGTTATGGTCTCAATAAATCTCCAGACTGTGGGTCACCTCTACATGTAACCTTTGTGCAAGCAGATCAGATTAATAACCATGATCCTTCAAGTTTGACAGAAACACTATGGGTTTTGGTGACATACAGATTTGTCAAAGCTTTCCCCTGAAGTCTTGCCTTTTTCCTGCATGGTGCTTCTTGAAAACCCCATATTGATATGGAGTTTGATAGGAATCCATATAATTTCTTAATGTTTTGTACCAAGAATTCACAGACAAGGAATCAAGTGTCCCGTGTTTGTTCAGTCCATAAGCTGTTTAACGTGAAAGGCTTGACAGCAGCTAGGAAACATCTGAGTAATAAGTATAATGAATATGGTGGTGTTCGATCCACTTCTAATAGTGGCTTTGACACAGATCTCAGATTGTTGCAAATATTCCAAGACAGTCAAAGTGTTTAACAGTCGGCAAATCGATAACAATTTAAGTAAACTGACAACAAAATCACCACCATGTTGTTTAAGAAGAGGACCAGTGTTTAGTTATCAGGCTGATCTCCGAGCCGTCATCTGTGGTTTCATGCGTCACACACTAAAGCTTTATTAGAATTCACTGATGTTCTGCCAAGTTTAACCAATGATGAGTAGTGCTGGATAATAAAACATGTTTCAAGATGACCATCAGTGACGTAAAATAATGACAACATTTTGCGCAAGACCTCCTTTCCTGCTTACGTAGGGTAAGGAGTTGGCAAGAGACCCACTACATTTCCAGCACGCAAGTAAGTGTGATCCGAACAGGAAAAGCCCCCCCTTGACAGAAGCGATGATGAAACTGAGCTATACTTAGCCATGTGAGATGTGAACACTGAGAGCATGACTTGCCACATTTGCTTTTGGAAAGACACAGATGCAGCGGATCTCTGCTCTAGAAAACAGCCAGTAACAGTTTCACCAATCTTCGGCCAAACTGCCACAAACTGTCCCTGCATGTCGATGGTTGCGTAGCAACCCCACGAATGCTCACCCGGGGTAGTTTATTTACATCCGCATTAATATACTGTGCCCCACAAACCCAGCATGGGGTACTGCGTGAGATTGTCTGAAGTTTCAATTATGTGGAGCAGAATATGTGTGAACTAGGGTGAGAAAACATGTTAGCTGTCTGTCTGGGAATCCCACTGTTTAAGTGACAGATCCAATTCCACGTAATAAGTAATGCGAAAACACATAAAGAATCTCACTAATTTTTTTTCTTCCTCTAATTGGTTTGTACATACATTTTCATGTAGATTGTTGCATGGTGTGGTAGTTCACCCCCATCATGGAAATTCTGTCATTATTTATTCACACTCATGTTGTTCCAAACTACTCCTGCTGTTTTTTTCTCCATGGAATGGTAAAAAAGGTTTTTAGTAAATAATGATAACTGACTTCAATTTCAGTCTGTTCCCCACATCAATGTTAGGGTAAAATCCAACCCAAAAAGAACCCCAAACCCAACAAGTTAAATGGGCTTTCAATAAAACTTGGCTGCCTATACAGAAGAAAGGCAAAAAGGCTGTTGTCTTCTCTTTTGTCAAATAAGAAAACTTCAACACCCATAATCCATTGGGCATGTTGCCATCCAAGGACACTCCAACCAGTCTGCTATGAATACGCTTACCAGAGTAAAATACTGCCTTGCTTTAGTAGGAAATACTTCTTAGCAAACTTTTAGTCATAATGGTGTTGACTTGTGTTGTTCCCGGGTGCAAGAATTCAAAGAGTAAAGCAGCTCCAGCAGGGACCACATCCCAAGCCACATTAACTAGCTCAGAATGGGGGATCCCAAGGTGTTCCCAGGCCAGTGTGGAGATATAATCTCTCCATCTAGTCCTGGGTCTTCCCCGAGGCCTCCTTCCAGCTGGACGTGCCTGGAACACCTCCCTCGGGAGGCACCCAGGGGGCATCCTTACCAGATGCCCAAACCACCTCAGCTAGCTCCTTTCGACTCAAAGAAGCAGCGGCTCTACTCTGAGTTCCTCACGGATGGCCGAACTTCTCACCCTATCTCTAAGGGAGAGGCCAGCCACCCTCCTGAGGAAACAAATTTCAGCCCCTTATACCTGCAATCTAGTTCTTTTGGTCATGACTTCAGCCTTCATGACTATAGGTGAGGGTAGTAATGGAAACTGACCGGTAGATCAAGAGCATTGCCTTCCGGCTCAGCTCTCTTTTCGTCACAACGGTGTGGTAAAGGGACTGCAGTACTGCCCCCGCTGCTCCGATTCTCCAGCCAATCTCCTGCTCCATTGTCCCTTCACTCGTGAACAAGAACCCGAGGTACTTGAACTCCTTCACTTGAGACAAGGACTCATTCCCTAACCGGAGCAGGCACTCCTTTGGTTTCCTGCTAAGAACCATGGCCTCAGATTTAGAGGTGCTAATACTCATCCCAGCTGCTTCATACTCGGCTGCGAACTGATCCAGTGAGTAGTGATAAACCTACCTTTACTATAACAGATATGTTAATAACCCTCTGTTGATCTGACTGTCCATGGGCAAGGATACAAAAATGCTGAAGCATAATCTATAGTTGAAAGCCCCAGAGTTTACTGTGTTTTGCATCATCCGGTGGACTTTTGCTGACAAATAAACTTGAATTTCTTAGTCCAGGTAACACAGAAAACAAGTAAACATTGTTCATTTACCAGCCTGGTCTTAATGTTAATGTGTAAGTATAAAAGGGTTAGTTCACCCCAAAATGAAAATTCTGTCATTAATTACTCACCCTCATGTCGTTCTAAAGTTCATAAAGAGATCAGAAAACTAATCCATATGAATCAAGTAGTTTAGTCCAAATTTTCTGAAGAGACTCGATCGCTTTATATGATGAATAGATTTAATTTAGGCTTTACTCACATGTAAACATTAATCATCAAACATAAGCAGAAGCTCAACTAAACCTGAATGACTCACAAGAACAAACCTCTTCCTGAAGCTCAAACGTGCTGCGTAACACACGAGAATCAACCTCATTGTTTACACAGCATGTTTGAGCTTTCAAAGATAAACGGAGGTCTTACGGGTTTGGAACGACATGAGGGTGAGTAATTAATGACAGAGTTTTCATTTTTGGGTGAACTAAACCTTTAAACCCTTTAGCATTTAAGGAAAACTACTTTTTTATGCCACGTTATTGCCCGATAAGACAACCTCATACAATGTTTTGCGGTAACTTCGTTAGTTAATATTAGTTAATGCTATTTTTAAGTTGAAATAAAAATTTTTTTTTTACAGTGTGTTCAAATTTCATGAACGAGGCTCAATCAGTGTATGCTGCTTTCATACTGTAATATTGAATAATTTAATCATTCAGCCTTTAACAAGTTGTTGATGAGCAGGAAACAGAACCTGGGGTGCAGCAGCAAAACAATTAATACACTTCCAAAACAGAGGAATTCATTTTGAGAGACTCTCATGGAAAATATAGATCAAGTTTGATGTAGATTGCTTTTATGATGTGTTTAAATTATGTGATATTTTGGAATATTTCAGACCGAAGTGGGCGGTGTTTGGCATTTGGTGCGAGTTGGTATGTGGGAGTTGAATATTGCAGACTGGACTTTAGATTGCAGTACTAGATCCGACCTCAGCTTTTCATGCTCGCATTGACTCATAATTGTTCGGGCCAATGTGTGAGACCTCCCACTCGAGGATCAAGTGTCAATTAAAGAGACTTTGTCAACAGCAGGCACCACTAATGTGAAGGTTAAATCCAAAGGCATGAACGTTTTGCAATCAAATGAAGGGTAAATCTAGCCTGAAGCTCTGCTACAGGTAATGCTCTGGAGGTGTCAGCGAGGGCAGGCGGACTGGAACCGAAGGAATATTGCTTGTTTTAGTATTCACAGAGATCCCCATTTTTTATGAATTATGTTCTTCATTGTGCTTGTAGACAGAGATGATGCCAGTTTATTTCAGGTTTTTTGAAACCAGACTAAAACATTTAACTTCAGTGACCTCTGTGCAATTATGAACTACATTATTTGGCACAAACTGTTATGCAAGAATTTATTCAGATAATGTCTGACCTTGTCCAACTATGAGATTGTAAAGCACCAGTGAATATTTTTTTGAAGGAAGACATTTTTCAGTGCTGGAAGAACAAGATTTTACTGCCGCATTTTATATTAACCTTTAAATGCAGCTAATTATAGTTGTATTATTCATACAAATGCCACAATGATCACAGGCCAGGCTTTTAATTTAATTTAGTACAGCAAGGCAAAATTATAAAGATAGATAAATGAATAATGTGACCTTATGTTATTTATTTATTTATTGCTTTTTATCAGTCAAAGTGCAGAACATGAGAATATACTCTTATTAAATACATAGTTCATGACATAATGGAAATGTTATGTTGTAATGTTATTTTTATATTAAAATGACTTCAAATGCAGCTCATCAATCAGATTTGTAATATATTACGTATTGTATTTGCTATTTTTGCTATTTTTCTTTTTGCTCTGATTTCAGACTCTTTTAAATTATGAATAATCTTATCTTTTGTTTTGCAAGTTCCAACTAAGAAGAAAAAAACATTGAAATGTCAAAACAGTCATTTGCAAAGTATTAAATTCACTAGATTATCAAAAATCGGCATTACTACATGATTATTTAAAATATAAACATTATTATGTTGGATTTCTGAGACATTTTGCTGTTTTGTGTTTCAACGAAGATACAAAACAAAACAAAACGTGCAAAACACAGGGTAAGAATGACATGAGATTAAATGCGGACATAATTTTCATTTTTCACTAAATTATTCATTTAAAAATCCATGAACAGCCAGAAGCTCTATGTTGCAATACCTTAAAAAAAAAAAAAAAAAAAAAAACAAGACATGAAGTACTTTGCTAAAGGGCAAGCAGCAAATGTTTAGAGCAAGTGTTTGTTTCTTGTATCCACATCCCTGGCCACCCAGAACAGGAGTCACAGCAGTTTTCTTCCTTATGAGACAAGGGCAAAGAGCAAATGTTCATCATAAAATTAATGATTTGCATCTCAGTGTCCTGAGCTTTTGTAAAATTTACTGCGTGAATATTAATGTTATTATTGTTATATTAATGTTATTTGCATTGCAAAGGAGATACTCAGGGGATGTACAGTTAATGGGGATGGTTTTATTTTTCCTTTTAATATTTAAAGTAGCTATAATCACAATAATCATAATATTTGACTTTAATATATTTGTAAAAATGGATTCCATAAATTTGTCATTTACAACTTTCTATGATCTCAGTGGTGACCCTGTGGTCACACTCACTTGCTTTTAACAGTGAAAATAAACTGACTATATATGGATGTTTCATCAGCTTTTGGCACTTTTTAGTAGAACTACTGAGATTTTTACTTTTTTATTTTTTTTTATAAAGGTCATGTCAAAACTGCCTTGGAAGCATTATACTCTGTCTTTATAATTTTTTTTTTTTGCAACTTTTCGAATCCCTTTTATAATTTTTCTTGTTTTACACACACACACACACACACACACACACACACACACACACATATATATATATATATATATATATATATACACTTTTTAAAACTAGTATATTTACTATGTAAAATGGTTCATCAGTTTGCACACAAATTATGTTCCTGAGTAATGGCATTATTTCCACCATAACCAACAATTTTGCCCTTGATAAAATTATGCATAAAACATAAAAATAAGAATAATGATAATTGTATATTTCTGATAAAGTTAATAGTTAACCATAGGAATACAATATAAGCCATTTTATTATAAATAAGCTAATTCCATCACCAAATAAAAGGCGATTTGAGATGGTGGTGGAAATGTTCATTACAGTTTAAGAGAAAATATGACATAATTCTACACTGTTAGTTGACAAGTTAAATAAACTAATGATTTTTAAGGGAGTCTAGAGGGCCAAAAATGTCCATAGTTAAAGAAACACCCATTTGTCTATTGCACTGTAGCCAGCATGCTTATGAAATGCATATTGGATTAGCAAAGTGTTTATCATCATCCTAGACAATAATATGTGATTGAGAGTGTTTGACATGAACATCTGGATGAAAAATAAGTGGCTTCCTTTGAAATGTCATGCTAAAACAGGGGTAGACTGCTGAATTATTTCCAGACGTTTTGTTTACTTGTGCACGACAAGCATCAGCAAGCCAGTGTCGACTCCTCTCTCTTCGCGGATCAGATAATGTGCAAATGGACCCATTGGGATTTGCATTGGCTGTACTTCAGCTCCCACAGTTAAGGAGGAAGTGTAGTTTCAGATACAGGACGTCATAGTCCTGTGGATAAAGAGCAACATTACAGTGTGAGACAAAACTTGTGAGCAGTTCTGAAAAGTGCATTATTTTTATATAGGTTATGCATATTTTGCATTCAGTCATTACTGGACAGTATTTTGTTGGCTATGTAGTTTACCCTTCATGTTCCAAGCTTCAAGCTTTTTAATTCCAAATAACTTAATTTTTGCAGTATTTTACAATAAAATTATGTACGCCAATTTACTAGATGACTATTTTAGCAGTTGTGTTTTCATATTCAGATGACATAATGATTTTTATACCGTACAAACTGTATATTCTATCCCCTACCCCTACCCCTACCCCTACCCCTAAACCTACCTATTACAGAAAACTAAATTTTCCCCTAGGGCATCTGGTTGCATTCGCACTAAGCCGTTACTTACATCCTGCCACTCTGGTGGTTGTGGGGGACTTTTATTTTGACGGCACTGAGAACGTCAGAGCCTGAGCACACAGCGCTTCCATTCTCCGTCTTCATCAGTTTATGATCTATTTAACAGTCCTATCTAATACTTTATTAAAATGAGCTGTTAAACAAAGAAAGCAAACGGTTTACAAAAAAGTATTACAGCGTTTGCCATGTGGTTGATGCCAATGTCGCTAGCTGAGCTGAAATACATAATCATGTTTTGATTGGTCCCTTTGAAGTCGCATTGGATTTCCTCCTTAGTGTAAATTTCGGTGTCAGTCCATCTACCGCTGTTTGTGGAGTTAGTTTGTGGAGTAAATATATAGGCTATAAACTTTTACATGGCTTTTTACAAATGGCGGATGCTGGTGTTTTGCATGCGTTCAGCCAATCAATGTACATTTAAATCACTAGTAGTTCCTTTTTTTGCTGGGTTAGACCCTAAGTAGTAGCTAATTTAGTCATTCTCGTAATTTAATAAAATCATTCTCAGTTCCTGTGGTGCAAATATGCCAAAAAGCTAGTACTTTCGCCAATAGTTATAGGAACTATGAAAACTTTCCTCTGGTGCGAAAGCATAGATAAACCCTACACCTGGAAAGCAACGTAGGGTTTACCTGGACCACACACACACAAAATTACAAAGCATCCTGTATCTAGAGATAATTGTATTTAATTCTGGATTTTGAAACATTTATGAATATGCTTTTAAGCCCATGTGGAAACCTCTTTTCTGTAACATAATTATCATCATAATTTGTGTTATGTTGACGTGGAGCAGTGTTAAGTTTAAAGCAAATTGTCCTCTTTGTGATTATGTTTACTTTGTGTGCTAATTGTGTTTGTGCCTTACATGCTAGCCTGAACTCAACTTAGCGAAAGGAAACCTAGCATGATTATGATTTGTAAGTGCAATTTTCTGCTTTGGCATTGTAAGTAATGGCAGCGAGTGTAGGAGTCAGTCATTGTAGTAAAGCACAGTACATCTGCTTTGCTTGGTTCAGTGGTTCTGAAAGCATTACTTATTCATTTGATCCCTGTGTAACATCTCAGATATAATAAAAGCAGCTTTGGAAAGGACTAATACACCATAAAACCTTGTTTTTTTGGAAGATGCAATGGTGTATTTTTATGAAAAATAATTTCATTGTAGAGAACCAGATTTTATGGGTGGTTTTGTAATCATGGTGTTCACATTCAGTAGTTTGGTGCTAATTTAAAAAAGTTTTTCACATTAGGAAATAAATTGTGTTTTTGTGAAGAGTTCTCTAAATGGTGGACACTCACATGAGATTTAGACTATACTCATAATACTCATGTACTCATAGTGTTTTAATTATGAATGTTGTGGGTTCGGAATGTTGCGCCCCCCTTAATGTATTTCGCCATGTTGAAAAGACATGAACCACGATGTATCACTAAATATTGGAGAGAATCCACACGCTCATTGGCCGCCTCTGCGTTAGTCACATACTGTAGTTTGGTGATGCGGAGCAAAAATTGAAAAATGAAATGAAACAGTTATTGTCGTGCTATATCAGCTGAGACGATGGGAGAATCAGTACCTTTACAGCCGAAGAAGCAGAAAAGGTCTGAAGCTAGAAGACAGAAAGACAGACAAAGACAGTAGACAGTTCCTAAAACTCATTAGTATTAGGGTAATTTACAAAACAGAGAGAATCATGCTGATCCATGTCAATAGATGGCAGTGCAATGTCTAACACCACTGAGATATCGGTACTTTAAGTGCAAGAATAATAGTGATTCTAACACTAGCTAAAGAACTACTGAATGCAGTTATCATTACTGATGATACTGGCCTATAAACACATTTAATGATCTCTGAGTCGCCAATGCATTGTGCTCAATGGTTATGTCTGTGATTGGTTACAATGCTCAACTTCTGTAAAGAAACCCATTTTTGACGCAGTCCAAATGGAATGGAATCTGTAATCATCACTTTTAATGATTAGTTAATTGTGGCAGCTGTAATCTCAGTTATTTAATTGATTAATTGTTCAGCCCTGCCAGATTTGAAACCCAGTGTAATTGGACAGCCAAGAGACCATGGCGCTAACCGTAAGCAGCATGACACTGGAGCAGCTTTTTTCCAGAGGCTGAGCTGGTTTAATTCACTGCCATGTTTGCCAGTCTGCAGATGACACATGTGATTTAGGGCTGCTGGCTGTCTGAAGGGCTGGGATCAGCTGTAGAGCGGCCAGGAGGTGCATAAACCCCTTTGGTGGATGTCAGATCTACACCTGGCATCAACCACAGCTACAGGTCATCGCTGGACCAGAACCAAACCACTGAGTCCAGCTGGAGCCTCTGCTGACAGGCTCATTTGTGTGTTCCCTGCCTGAGATAATGAGCCAATATAGCAGATAGATCTACAGGTCATAGATCTAGCTTTGGTTTAAGCTTTTTAGACAATGTTCGAGCTGTTGTTTTCTCTGCCATAATATTGCATTACTTTACTTGGTGACAACAATTGCAAGAACCAATTTTAGATGGTCTTCAAATGGAGGAGATATCTTTAAAGAGGCAATGACTGCGCTGTGTCATTGAATGTCAATTGGTCATCAAGAAAAAAAAACAAAACAGACTGGGTATTGATGTCTGTGTGACATTTAAAAGAGATGGAGAAAGACTGTGTGAGGGACATCATGTAGGATGAGCTCAGTCTTGCAAAAATTGACCCTTAGTTCACGTCCATATTCTAATCTAATTTAATACCGGCCGAGATATGAGATAGAGAAGAGGATATTAGATGTGGAATTGGGTATAGCATTGATAAGAAAGGCATGTGTTTTAATTAAGGAATCTAGCAGATGTGATCTAGTAGATAGCAAAAAAAAAAAAAAAAAAATTGTGGTCCGAGGACAGAACCCTGGGGTACTTCTTTTATGAGGATGTGCATACATGTAGAATACAATTAAGAAAAGCACAGATTCAGGGAGGACGTTATGTTACATTTCAGATAAGTGCTTTGCTATTACATAAAAAATTTAAATATATAAAAATATGTAGTTTTATATAACATTTTTAAATTGTAACATTTCACTATATTACTATTTTTGAGTGTATTTTGATCCAGCTTTGCTAAACAATAAGACTCTTCTTTCAAAAACATTAAACTTTTAAAAAGTCAGAAGAGGATCTCAGCAATAAATAACTATAATTATAATAGTTTGATAACAATGTCCTTTAAATTTAGTCAGTATTTCTTTTTCATATTCATGAATTTTAATCCATATCATGATAATGTGCAAATTGATGAAAACGTCAAAAACCCATGTCAACAATTTTTTTTACAGTAATTTTGTTGTCAGATTAATTTTGTGCATTGTTTTCAAATATAAATTGCAATCTGAACATATAAATTGAGTTTATAGGTACTATAAATTAAAATGTTCCTGTAAAATCTGTATCCAAATGGCTTTATTTGAATTTTATTTGATGTTTTTTGGATAGAGTGTACTGGTATTCACAAATTCAAGAGTCACATCCCTAAATGTTTGTTTTTAATTTTGCACAATTTTTTTTCCATACTGTCGCATCTCCAACAAACTTCTCACATCTACTTTTCTTTTATCAGTTTTAAATCAGCTTAGTATCAAATCAAACATGAACAGAGAATATATCGTCTTCTTTTTAAAAACTGATAGCCTATAAAGATGGTCAGTACCTTAACAAAACCTGCATTAAATAACCTTTTTTTTCTTTTCTTTTTTTTCTGTCACAGTGGAGGTATATTTGAACAGGAGTATTACTCCAGCTGAGCTGTATCTTTTCTAGTGATAATTCCCTTATCATGCTGAAGGACCCAAGTCCTGCCCTAGATGCAAAGCCTTTTTTTTTATCAACATGGCTTTAGGATGCACAACTCATTCACAAGTTCATACCTTTTCTGTTCTACTGTATGAAATGCACTGGAAAGATGTATGTGTTAGGCTACATATGGTGTATATTAAAAAAAGAATAGTGAGCAGAAAAGAGATGCTGCCCTCTTGTTCTCGCATGTGTTATGCTCTAGAGAGGGGAATGTGTTCAGGGTGAGATGAAACAAACAGGTTTGAGTACACACTGAAAGTACGAGTGGCCGTTCCATCGATCAACACCACTCTTCCTCGAATTCCTCCAACACATAGGCACTTTAACCTAAGAGCGCTGCAATGGGACTCCTACACAAAACCATCAGAGGTGCCACAGGTCACACGGAATGTCTGAAATTATCAAGCTTTCCCGGTGAGATGCATGGTCTGCATAAGTGCAAATAGCGATATATGCTATTTACACTAAGTGAAAATAGCAACATTTTCTTTGTAATAAGTGTAAATAGCAGTTAGATGCTATAGTGGCAGATATTATTTTCACCTCAGTGTAATGTAGTATAGCTTATTATAAAACAGTATGCAATATTAAAGGGTTAGTTCACCCAAAAATTAAAATTCTGTCATTAATACTCTCATGTCATTCCAAACCTGTAAGACTTTCGTTAATCTTCGCAACACAAATGAAGATATTTTTAATAAAATCTGAGAGCTTTCTGTCCCTCTATTGACAGTCTACGCAATTACCACTTTGCCTCTTCAAAAAGTTCATAAAGAGATCGTAAAACTAATCCATATGAATTAAGCGGTTTAGTCCAAATTTTCTAAAGAGACACGATTTAAGTCATTACAGCTTCTTTGACCAGATCACTGAGAACTAGATCAGTCCAAATTGAGAACTAATCGTTCTGTCCAGTTTGTGAAATAACAGTTCAGTTTCATTTGTGAATCAGATTAACTGGCTCATTGAAAAGACTCATGAGAATGATATTTTCACAATCAGTTTTGGCCAATATTATATATAGAAAAGACGAGATATAGGAAACTCTCATGAGCTTTATAATTAACTTTATACAGGTAACATGACATGAGGGTGAATAAATAAATTAATGACAGAATGTTTATTTTTGGGTGGACTATTTCCTTAAGCATCCTCTTACCTTTGTCCTTGAATAAAAGACGTAAAGGTGATTGATAGTCTCAGTCATGCTGGTTTAGGGTGAGTCAGAGTAACTGGCCTCCAACCGGAGGATTCATTAACACATTCCGTGGACTCATTTGAAGTAGCAGAAATGTGCTGCATGCTGTGAAGCGAATCCTACAAGTAGTGATGAAACGGTTACCTGTTAAACGATAAACCACTATGAAATTTTAGATGGTTAATATTACAGTTTCATATTTAAAACCATATTTGATTACAGCGAGTCGACTCTGAAAAACCTGGAATCGAACATCCCTTGCAGCGTTGCTTTGTGTACAGAGGTTACCAGGGAAAGCTCTATTTGTGCTGTTCCATAAGCGCCACCTACTGTCAGAGAGTGGATTTACATGTTTTATTCAGCCTGTCTAACATTTTAAGATCGGTGTAAAAATCTGGCTGAATTTTTATGCAAAGTTTTACATTTTAATGGAAAATAATCTAATGTGCATTCTAAAAATCTAAATTTGTATAATAAGCTTTCTAGAATTATTTACAGATGAAAGAGCAGATAAAATACCTATAAATATTTGTGTATCAGTATTTTTTAAACATTTCCAGCACATTTTAATAATACCGTGATAAAGTCACTATAATTGTGATATGAAATTTTCATACCGTTTTATCTCTACTTAGTGCTGTCTCTACTTCTGAGAATTACAGATCACATCTTATGATATAGAAGCATGAAGATGCCTATTCTCAGTAGATCTTTAACCTATTCTGTAATGAATAACCCTATGTTTAATAAAACACACCAGCTTTAATATATAGACCTCAAGGCGAATGTCCAAGTGTCATCCTCAATTTTCAGAGCTAACCTCAAATGCTCTTTTCTTCAAAACTGTAGCTTAAGTTACTTAATAACTATCATACCTCCCCAGTTTATTAATGTCATGCATTGTGTTGTAAGATACAAACACACGACGAGGAAGATGATATAACAGGCTTATTTAATCCACAAGGTAAGGTCCAACACCGAATAGGCAGTTCAACACAACATAAACACTGATGAGATGTGACAAAGACACAAACTGAGCTGAACTTAAATAGGGGAGATAATGACACTAGCACACCTGAACACAATGACAAAATCAAATCAGTGACCATGACAACAAACAAGGCAAGGAGAAACGGTGAACGAAACCGTGGTGTGAGTGTATGACAGAACACCCCTCCCAGAAGGCACGTTCTTGTGCCGTGGTGACAAGGAGGCGAGGAGGATGATGGCGAAGGGACGGCGAAGAGGCTGGCAAAAGATTGGCAAAACAGGCAGAGGGCACAGGAGGGACTTGGAGCAGGAGGAGCAAGGTGGGAACCAGACTGCAGCCAGGCAGGTGGCCCATGGTGGAGCTGATGGAGGGAGGAGCCATGGTGGAGGAAGGGCTGATGACTCCAGGGGGCCAACTGATAAAGGCGGAGCAGGTGGAAGAGGAGACCAGGGTGTAGCCGGAGAGCCGACGAGCCAAGACGACACTGAGGACCCGGTGGGACATGGCGATGGCGACGGCTCTGGAGACCGAGGCGCAGGTAGGGATCCAGAAGGCTGCGGTGGAGCCGGACCGACAGAGGACCAAGCTGGAGGTGGAGGGAGAGAGGAGCCAGAGGGACAAAGGGACGAGGTGAAGCCGGAGGAGTGCATTCCTGAGGCGAGGGCAGGTTGACAAATGACCAAGGCGAAGCCAGAGGGATGAGGGAGCCCGGCGGAGCTGGTGTACTGATGGGCCATGGTGAAGATGAGGGAGGTAGGAGCCAAGGTGGAGCTAATGGACCGATGGGCCGAGGTGGAGTCCTGGTCGTGGAGGCTGGAGGCGGACCACGATTCACTGACCCTGATGGAGCTAGAGACTGGCAGACCCACGGCGAGCCCACATCACCGATGGTGGACTGAGGGTGAGCTGAGGGGCTGGCAGAAAGCAGCGGAGACAGGAGGTAGGAGAGGGAGAGGGAGGCTGGGTGGGAGTTTGGGACTGTCTGGGAGCACAGGGGCTGTGTGCGCTGACCACACACACACACAATATAGCAGCTCCCAGCACCGGGAGTGCCACGGACAGGGCAACGACCTCCGTGGTCGTGACGGGACAGACAGACAGTTCAGGACAGACAGATAATTCAAATGATTCATATGAGGGTTTCTCAGAATAGAGTCCAGTTCCTCAGAGCACAGCCTCTGCTCACCCTCAGTGGTAGTACAGTGGGCAGGGCTTTCCTCCATGCCCTCTCTCTCCACTGTAAACTCCCTCACAAGCGCTGTAGCCGGCTCACGCACCTGGTCAGATGTATAAAGAAGTATTTGCTCCGTGGCGATCCTCAGCTCTGTCCTTCCACTCGGCGATGGCTTGTCACTCGCGGTGGCCTCATGCAAGCGTTCCATGCAGTGGGATGGTTGTTGGCCAGGTTCTGGGTCTGGAGTGGGGCTGGCGAGATCCTCCTCTCCGAGGCAGATGGTGAATGGCGAGTTACAGCTCACCAGCACCCACTCCACAAATGCAGCGAAATTCCCCCGCAGACCTTCTCCGGACAATTGCGCTCTGCATGTGGCATTCAAGCTCACATCGTAGAATGTACAGAGGCAGTTGTCCGGGTAGTGAGTCAAATGGGCAGCTTATAAAAAGATCCACATGTGGTCCTCTAAGGTTAGATGCCCCCACTCCAAACACAGAAGGAGAACAGTGGGGATAAAAAATAAATAAATAAATAAAAGTAAAAAAAAAAAAAAAAAACCCAGAATGAAACAAAAAAGCAGGAAAAACACCACCAAACTTTCACCCTTTTAGGTCGGATCTTATGTCACACAAACTGAGCTGAACTTAAATAGGGGAGATAATGACACTAGCACACCTGAACACAATGACAAAATCAAATCAGTGACCATGACGACAAACAAGGCAAGGAGAAACGGTGAATGAAATCAAACAGTCTTTGGTGGTGTGAGTGTGACAAATAATCACAGTACGTTATGATAGTTTTTTTTTGTAGTTTTTTTTCTTTTTGTAGTACAAGTTTTTTGAAATGTTATGTTTAAAAATGCAAATGAGGTATTAAATATGCATGAATTTGCATGCATTTACAGAACTCAAATTTCTGTTTTTTGTCCCCCCTCCCACATTAAAAGTAAAGGTTTTTACAGAGGGGGTTTTGGGCCTCTTTTTATCACTGAAAATACTGTCAACAGCCAGGGGGATAAAATGTTATATACTGTAAATCAGGTGAATGATATATGAATAAACCCCTCTGTAAAAAAACTTCAGAATATGTAGGAATAAAACTGAAAAGTTTGCGGTAGTTAAGTGAGGTGTATTGTAATTGAAATCTACAGACTCAAAAAGATAAAGTGTTTTAAAATAAACTGTTAAATGTGTGTTTTGGATGTTTTCTTCCCACTAGTCTGAAATAATGCATGTTATGGAAGCAAAATAGCTCAAAACCTATTAGTGTAAAGAACATTTTAATAATTTAAAGAACCTTTTTTCCACAATAAAGAATCTGGCCACACTTTAGATTAGGGTCCACTTCTCACTATTAACTAACTATTAACTACGACTTTTGCCTCAATAAACTGCTTATTAATAATTAGTAAGGTTGTTACGTTTAGGTATCGGGTAGGATTAAGGGATGCAGAATATGGTCATGCAGAATAAGGAATTAATATGTGCTTTATAAGTACTAATAAACAGCCAGTATCCTAGTAATATGCATGCTAATAAGCAACTAGTTAATAGTGAGAATTATATCTTAAACTAAAGTGTTACCAAGAATTGTTTTGTCCAATGGAAAGATTCTGTGGATGCTAAACGTTCTTCATTGGAACCACAGCTGCAAATAAAAATAAAGTGCATGATATGTGAAAATGAAAAAAAAAGTTCTTTGAAGCATTAAACAGGTGCAGATATTATAACATCAGCTTGGAAGATATACAGCATTATTTTTTTGCATGCACATCTTGTTGTTTCCAAGCCCTAAAGCATTCCACATTTTCCGTCCTAGTTACAGTAGGTTATTTCCCTTGGTTGCGGATGCAGGCAGTGATAATAGAGCACAAGTCAGCATGACCTGCCCGAAAACAGGCTGATAGTCACAGCTCCCTGATAACAACATTCTGCTTTTGTGCCCCGTCTCATTCCTCATATTGCCCTGCCAAGATAAAGGCATCAGAACATGATGGAAATCTAATAAAACTTTACGCTTAAGAGGAGACAGTGACGGGACTGCCTTTGGTTTGATGTATTACCGTGGTGCAGGTGTCAGAGTGGACTCAAAACGTGTGACTTTGAATCTGAATGCTTGAGACTTGACTTTGACATTCGAGTTGCTGTTACTTTCAACTTGACTCAAACTTACCTGTCAAAAACTAATAATATCAGCCTATGGTGTCATATAAAACAGGGTACCATTTTTCTGTCGATAATGGATTTAGCTGGATTTAATTGTTGATGATTTGACACAATCCTGGATTATTCTGTTCTTCAAAGCTCATCTGAGTTGTTGTCATAGCAACAGGTCCTTAAGCCCAAACCTGCCCAATTGCAGGTATGTAACGTAAACAGGATTAGATGGCTTGCGAGGTGATACTCGAGTCTGTCCCAGACGCGGCTTCATTCTTACGAGAGAACAATATTGAACCAGAGGCAATAATATTTCAGTGTCATTACAATAACTTTAGAATTGTCTGTTGTTTGTGTTCATACACGCTGTTACGTTGCCTTTCTCTTGTTTTGGATTATCGTTATGTGGAAATATACACTTTTGTTGTTGCTTAATAAAGTTCACACTGCATTTTAAGATCCTCTACATCTCATCGTCATCATCATCCGTCCGTGACAATTAGCCGATTTAGAATTTGTCATATTATCTCAGATGTACAGTATTAAGTGATGAAGAACAGTCAAGTCGGCCGACTTGTTAATTGACACACATCTCCTTTGTGTGATATTTATGGAAATATCTTTAAAGTCCCCCTGTGGTGAAAATCAAGTTTTTAATGTTGTTTATATGTCTATGTGGTGTTTTTAATATGCTATAAGAGAAACCTTGTGCAAATTCATAAGTCGACATCATTGCTGAGTATTTTATCTTTTGAACTGCGGTGATCGAAAGACAGTTTCAAAAACGCGGTTTGAAATCACTGGTGTTTCTTACGTAACTACTTTGTAACCAATCATGTCAACGTGCATATTTTTAGCATATCATTAACCATGACCTATCTGAAGCAAGGGAGTCGTGTAACATTAGCAACACATTATAAGCAGCTGACTGATAACGTAATCAAGCAAAAGGCTAATCATATTAATTACTGTTATGTGTCTGACTTTGTAAAGAGTGATACCATTGTGCAGCATTTACCTCAGTAAGTTAACCGAGTGGATCTCTGAGCTTGTGCGAGTGAGTGGAGGCGGGACTAATTAGCATATTCATCGATCTGTGTATACTAAATGAAGTAAGGGTGTAGAGTTACATTAAAGCTATTTTAAGGCATGAAGAAATGTTTTCACAGGAAAAAACGTTTAAATATGTCATTTTGTTGATCAGATATGAGTTTTAAGGACTAAAATTATTGACTACAGGGGGACTTTAACTCCTGGATCATACTGTACCTGGACTTGTTCAGCAATATTTAAAAAGTGATAGGGCCTAAAACCTTTTTTGTTTTTGTTTTTGTTTTTTGCCACACCTGCCAATGGCCGGTGTCTTAAGAAAATTTACTGGCCATTAAACTGTTTATGCAAGAACAGCCAGTTAGATATCAGTGGAAATTCACAAATCTCTATTCTATTTTCGATACCACAGCTAAAACTACTAGCCTAATATAACTAATATAAATTTAAAACATTATTAAAAACAGGTAAGAGTAGTTTTCAGGTAGAGACATTGAATAAAGTAATCAAATGTAACATAATACTGGATAGTCTTCACTGTATAAATTAAACAGGGATTAATCCTTATTAAAGTTTCAAAAGTTATTCAAGAGCAGTAAGTGATTTTTTTCTTTGTCCTTTTTGTGTGATTAACATTGAAAACACAGAAAGCAGCAGGAATATTAGGCTGCTGTCACTTTAAGACAATATACTGATACTGCACACATGCGTTGTCTTTCTTGAGTGTCTACGTTCACTCAAGCCATAACCGACTGTGTTTACTAGGAGGATACTGGTAGAGACAGGCATGTTTTGACATACTTTTGTGTTAATATGTCTCACTTCAGATGTGTACGTACACTAAACTTCCCACAAAGCATGTGAGTAATGAATTGAGTTCCCTTTTGCGTCTTCTTGCGCTTGAATATTTAAATCGGCAAGGCTTAAACTTCAGTGAGGATGCAGCGCTGGCCCGTCAACTGTCTTGAGCGTCGTTCACGTTCATGTTCTTACAACATTGCATTGTTAGATTTCACAAAAAATTATACCGGCTATCTGGGGATTGAAACTGCTTCATATACTCGCCCTGGGTGCATAGTTAGCTAAGTGGTGTACCATAAGTACCATAAAGTATTTTTAGCTTGCCAATGCTAACCAGTAGCTTTTTACTTGACTATATCTAAATCAGCTGTTATAGTCATTGATCCAATGAATCGGTGTCAGATTATGAAGTATTTTGTAATTACTTTTTTAATGAGTGTGTGACTTGATTTTATCCATCCACAAATTGTTGCGTTTTGATAAAATGACTTCATGTGCTGTATTTCTAGCCACAACAGTGTTCAGGAAATCCACATGATTCCTTTATTTATAATAGACTTACAGACCAAAGCTTACAACTTGGCTTGATTCAGTCCAGCAGCCTCTAACTCAATCCTGACAGTCAAAATCTAGGATGTGAGAATCGACTGATAGGACTTAGGACGTCTTTAAGATGTTCAGTTTTAATCTAAATTGTAAATTTTAAACTGAGCTTTGCATTGTATTTACACATTGAGTCAGTGGGCTGGTGTTCATGGTGGGCTTAAAGTGGATGTGTTTGTTTCGTGCTGTTAGAGCTCGGGATGACCAGTGGTGATTCAGATCCGGCATTAGACAGACCCCAGGTGGCAGGAGAATAGAGCCACAGCAAACTGATTCTGGGTCAGTGTATTTGGAGCCTGTTTGGATTAGCCTTGCTGATAGCATCAGAGCTGGAGACTAGCCTACCATCAGAAGTCTGATGAAGAAGATATATGTTTTTTTCCCCCTGTGGAGAGGACCCTTACTGTTAGTTTTCAGCTGATTAAACAGAACTAGTCTCTTCTGCTCAACAAAGCTGCATTTATTTGATCAAAAATTCAGCAAAAACAGTAATATTGTGAAATATTATTACAGCTTAAAATAACTTTATTCGATTTGACTAGCTATATTTTAAAATGTGATTTATTCCAGTGATGCAAAGCTGAATTGTCTTTAATGTCACATGATCCTTCACAAATCATTCTGAACCTGTAGCGTATAATGGTTCCTACATTTTGTTTCCCGCAAAACGTTGAGCAGTAAATCAGCATATTAAAATGATTTCTGAACCATCATGTGACACTGAAGACTGGAGTAATGATACTGAAAAATCAACTTTGCCATTACAAGAATAAATTATATTTTAAATACATTCAAAAGGAAAACTGTTCTTTTAAATTGTAATAATATTTCATTTTTTTCATTTTTTTTTTTTTTTACTGTATTTTAGCCTAAGAGACCCACAAAAACATCAAAAAATTATTCCAAATAGTGGTGCACCAATCATGATTTTTCATGGCCGATTCTTATTTTTTATAAGCAAATTGGATAATTCCGACACCGGTTGCCGTTTGTTTTGTTTTTTTTGTTTAAGCAAATGTATTTGTTGTTTATTTGCTCAACTTTTCTGAAGACAGTCAGTTCCCTTCAGTTCTTCTAGTATTTCGAGCATCGCGAACAGTGAACTTGCTGTGCCTGGTACAGTATTTTCTCTGCTGGAGCGTCTGTGTTTTCTTCTTTGCGTCTGTCTTCAGCGTGTCCCGTCTCTGGCCTGTGTTAACGTCCTGTTTACAGACTTCGTAATATTTCCAACTAAATTGCATTTTGGGAAATGATTGCAATGCAGTTTGAGTGCAAGTCTGGAATAGAGATAGGTTTGGAGCAAAAACCGGCCTGATTTATGGCCGGTCGACAGGTGCATCTCTAATTCCAAACTTCTGACAGCGACACCGTGTTACACAAAACATGAAGCAGCATGCTTTTTGGCCCTGATTCCATCTGGTATTAAGATGTGTTTTGGTGTTTTGATCGATCGGATCACAAGTGGACGAGGGAGACACATACCCGTTTCCACCTGGCATTTTAATCTTTTTTTTAAATCTTTTTTGTGTCTTTTTTGGTCCACTTTCAACCACTTCTGTCCTGATTTCTTCAAGGGGATGGTCTATGGGCGGGTAAATGTATGGGTTTTTTCAGATAATTCGATCTAATGGACAAAATAAGCTTGCGCAATTTACATATGAAAACAACCGGACACGACAGAAAAACATACAGTTAGCAGCAGCAGCTTTTGTTTCTGCTCTGACAGCCGCAAGACCACGCCGAACGCTGTGTGTGCGTGTTTGAAATCAGTAATGAGATTGGTATGTTTTTCATCTTTTAACCGAACTTGGGTCTTCAGCTGACAAAGTTCAAATCCCGTCTGGCTAGCGCGCTTCCCATACTGTTTACGTGTTAGGTCAGTAGGCAGAGAGTAGGCGGTCGTTAGTGGCTGTTCGAACACATTCGACCAGTTTCCACTACGAAAGCAATCCGGTCAAATGCGTTTTCGGCTACCTCTGGAAGTGGTCGAATGTGGACAAGCTCAAAACGTTTTACACCCCGTTTGCACCTGTATTTAGCGTCATCCACTTGTGATCTGATCGGCCAAAATGCATCTTAATACCAGGTGGAAACAGGGCCTTTATGTGAATAGCATCAGATTGTAAATATCTACATAAACATCTTTGCTTTTACTTGCTACCTTGCTGTTGCCAGCATTTAGCAGGAAGGGTTTTCTCAGACCTACTTTATTCCAAGTATTGCCCCCCGGAAGCTTTGGTATAATTCGAAAACTGCATGAGGTGACAGATGAGCTCTTCAACCAAGCCTGTTGATGAATTTCCCATGAGCTAACGCAGAGGAGTTACGTGTGTCTTACGCATTAATCCTGAAATAACAGTCCCAGGCCCTCTCAGTATGGTTTTACTGCATCTCATCTAATAGTTTATGCCTAATACTTTGCTAATCCTCCACTCCTTTCTTCTTTTTCCTCCCTTTTTTCACTGGCCTACTTCTTCCTGTGCCCGTTACATTAGAGAGCTCCTACCTTTCCCAGTCATTTCACATCCCCCACTCCCCTCGAAGCTTCTGCTCATGTCTGCTGGCCTAATGAAATGAGACTGTTATTGGAATGTATTAGGCCTGGCTCGGTCCAATCCAGGCAGGCAGCACGGATGCATTTCCAGACTGTCATGCTTACTTTCATGAACAGAGCATCATCAATGGACTTAAGGATTTACCTTTGATTGCTTTCAGATGGCAGGGTGGAGGTGACCAAGGAGGGCATGAAACTCTGCACCATGGGACCGGGGAAAGTGTTCGGAGAGCTCGCCATCCTCTACAACTGCACCAGGACTGCTACGGTACAGAGTGAGTGAGGAGAACAATGCACCTGCAAATTTACAGTTCAAAAGTTAATTCATTAAAATTTAGTCTACTTTTTGTGCAAAATGTCAGTTAAAGGGTTAGTTCACCCAAAAATGAAAATTCTGTAATTAAATACTCACCCTCATGTCATTCCACACTCATTCATCTTCAGACCACAAATTAAGATATTTTTGATGAAATCCGAGAGGTATGACTCCTCCATAGACAGCAATTTAACCACCACTTTCAAGGTCTAGTAAGATACTAAAGACATCATTAAAACAGTCCATGTGACTGCAGTGGTTCAACCTTAATGTTATGAAGTGAAGAGAATACTTTTGTGCGCAAAAACAAAAGAAAAATAACAACTTTATTCAACAATATCTTCTCTTCTGTGTCTTCTCGTACGCAGTTTACGTTCAGTGCTTCCAGGTTCTACGTCAGAACGGCGGCTCAGTATTGGCCGAAGCTGAACACGTGAGCAGCATGATGCATTTGTGTGAGGCTGATGCAGGAGCCGGCCAATAATGAGCCGGCGTTCTGACGTAGAACCTGGAAGCGCTGAACATAAACAACGTAGGAGAATGATACAGAAGAGACAATATTGTTGAAATAAAGTTATTTTTGTTTTGTTTTTTTGCACAAAAAGTTTTATTTCATTTTTGAAAGTGGTGATGTCTATGGAGGAGTCAGACAGCTCTCGGATTTCATCAAAAATATCTTAAACCCTTCACATGTAAGTTTAAAATATTCTGATTGATCCCCAGCGTGACTTTTTCTAGGCAACTGTTATTTAGAACGCATCACTTTGTTGCTTCCATGGTGACGCGTCATTGCTTGTCATGTGACACACCGCAGCCACAATAGGGCTGTATGACTGATGTTTTGCTTTTATTTAATTTTTCCTTTTTATTTAAAATATTCACAAACTTGTTAACTATAACATGAAATATGTGATATTCCGATTGTCAAATATGTGCAAGTGGATGTGTTTTGCTATTTAAACACCTTTATAACGATCGCGTTTGTTGAGCTATACATGCAATGGGCGCCACAGTTCAAAGAATCGCATCTGTTGGATATACAGCACGTGAGTTCATCCGCTTCTATTGAAATGCATGAAAGTAAGTGGTCGATTACCTGGGAGAAGAAGAGAGTAAACTTTACAGTTACTTACAGTGTATCTGATATAAATAAAACATGTCGTCTAATTATAATGGAAAGGATCAGTGTTGCCAAGTCTGCAGTTTTTCCGCAGAATTGGGCTACTTTAACACTGTTGCCGCAGGTTGTTTTTCATGTCTGCGTGTTGAAACGACCACAAATAACATGATATTTAGCCTCTGGAGTGCAGGGAAACCTGCCAAATACGCAGATTTTACCACCCCCAGAACACGATTTTACCGGGGTGATCGTACGCTCCAGGGACCAGCCCAGACCGATCACACCGGCGTGATCGTACGCGTCAAAGGGTTAATTTGTGTTCCGAAGATGAACGAAGGCCTTACGAGTGTGGAATGACATGAGGGTGAGTAATTAATGACAGAATTTTCATTTTTGGGTGAACTAACCCATAGCACATAAGACTGCATACGCAAATATGCACATGCATGAATGTGCACATAGAAAGACCCTTTCTCTTTGTAACTCTGCAAAGATGAACCACAATCTGGAGTGAGTAACCATGGAAACACATACACTGTGTTGTCATCCTTAACTTAGCAAGAACAACTCTCAGGAGGGAGTAACCATGGAAACACACACACACACACACACACACACACACACACACACACACACACACACACACACACACACACACACACACAATGCTAGGGATCCCTAACACAACTCTGTTAGGGATATATACTAATATCTACATATCAAGTAGCTTAAAGTCCTTGCATAGGTTTTTTTTCTGTTCCTTTAAATATTTAATGCAAAGCTTTAAGGCACGCTTACCCACAAAACCAGTAGATATTCTTGTGATTTTGTTTGTTTTGCACAATAAATAATTCCCTATTCGAGTTTGACAAGGTATTTGGCATGGTCTTGTATTTCTAAAACAATATGACAAGCTAATTTGTATGCATGTCAGCCTGGCAAAATAATTTGCAAGCCTCACTTAATTTAATTATCAAAATGCACAATGGCTCCGGTTCTTCCCCTGTTAAACCAGATGCAACACTGTGTTTTATTAGAAAATTACGTATTGTTTCTCATGCTGTGTGATAGTACTTCAATCTTTGATAAATCACTGATCTTTTGTGTGTTAGCAACCATGTTATTGACACTGGTAGAAACTGGTAGCGTGAAATAGTGAGATATATACCAGCAACGGAAAGAGGTGAGTCAGAATCTCTGTGTCTTATTTGCGTCTCTTAAGTGCGACAAATGCCAGGCCATTTCCTCAGATTTGAAGAGAGCCGCCAAGATGAGAAACACGGCCACAAAGCCATTATTTTGTCATGATGAAGTACAATCTTCAGCATCTTATTTTTTTTTTTTTTAGCTTTTTGCCTCTGAGGCAAATGCAAATACAAGTGCTCCCCATCTCTCGTTCTGTTTGTCTGACCCCCAATCCCTCCCCCCATCTCTCTCTCTCTCTCTCTCTCTCTCTCATGTTTTCTGTGAAGCAGCTGTTGCTTTATGAAATCTGATTAAACATTTTTTGCTGCTGGTTCTGTTACAGATTTTTTTTTTTTTTTTTTTTAACTGATTGTATTGCTGAGATTTTTCCCTTTTTTTTTTTTTTTTTTGAAGTTTTGCAAGATATATGATGAGCAATATATAGGAACCAAGAATGGGCAAAAATAATATATATACCAGCACATCCTAAATGCAGAGAAGAGCAAGGAGAGAAATCAGGAGAGAAGGCGGGAGGTAAAAAATAATGATGCATAAATACATCAAGGTGAGACCAAGCAAAATGATTTAGCATTACTAAGACATTCCCCGGTGATCTCTGAGCTTACTGATCTCTACACAGTGTCTTGTCATAAACTACAAGGAGTAAGCTACTCAGAGAGGTGTGCTATGAGTCACTGCCATATGAGAAGCACACGTATCACACAAGAAGTAGAATGTAATGACGGGCGAGTGGCTTATATGGAGCTTAAGCTATACACAGATGATGATAACATTTCCATTATAAAAACATTATATGATGAAGCTATCATTTGGATGTGAGTCATGAAGATTTTGTAAATGCCAATTAGTTTGTTTATTTTTTTTATTCTTCTACATCTACTACACCTACTCTGGTGGTGTTTCAGTAAACACAACATCAATACAACAGGGAAAATGAGATATTTCTCCCTTTGTATTTTTTTTTTTTTTTTTTTTTTTTTTTATGCATTTGTCAGATGCTATATGTATGTGTATACCTATATTTTTATTTATATCTATATCTAAATCTATATCTATATCTATATCTATATCTATACACTCACTGGTCACTTTATTAGGTGCTGTTCAACAGCTTATTAATGCAAATACCTGATCAGCCAATCACATTTGAGCAACTCAATGCATTTAGGCATGTAGACATGGTCAAGACAATCTGCTGAAGTTCAAACTAAGCATCAGAATAGGAAAGAAAGGTGGTTTAAGTGACTTTGAACGTGGCATAGTTGTTGGTGCCAGACGGGCTGGTCTGAGTATTTTAGAAACTGCTGACCTACTGGGATTTTTAACGCACAACCATCTCTAAGATTTACAGAGAATGGTCCGAAAAAGTGAAAATATCCAGAGTGTGGCAGTTCTGTGGGCAAAAATGCCTTGTTGATGCCAGAGTTCAGAGGAGAACAGTCAGAATGGTTCGAGCTGATAAAAAGGCAACAGTAACTCAAATAACCACTCATTACAACCGAGGTCTGCAAAAGAGCATCTCTGAACACACAATGCATCAAACCTTGAAGCAGATGGACTACAGCGGAAGAAGACAAACTGGTGCCACTCCTGTCAGCTGAGAACAGGAAACTGAGGCTACAATTCACATGGGCTCAACAAAATTGGACAATATTAGAAATTGGTGGTAGGATGGTAGGATCAGAATTTGGCATAAACAACATGAAAGCATGGATCCATTCTGCCTTTTATCAATGGTTCAGGCTGCTGGTGGTGTAATGGTGTGGGGATATTTTCTTGGCACACTTTGGGCCCCTTAGTACCAGTTGAACATCTA